>NC_138548.1:188548685-189083642 GCF_964273705.1 Natrix helvetica
GTGAAGGAAGATTCTACTGGAATCAAATTATAACCATAAATTACTATGTCATTCATATTGTTAAGTATTATTATTAAATGAAACTAAGGTCAAATTGGCATCTTGGGAAATTAGCTTTTATAAATATAAATGTTAAAGATATCTGTTTTTCTTAAACTTGGGGTTTAGTCTTGGGGAAATCTTCAGTCATTTTTTTAATTTCTATCTTACAGTGACTGGAAATCTTCAGTCATTTTTTTAATTTCTATCTTACAGTGACCTTATTGCATGAGATTATAATTTGAATTTACCTCTCCACTAAGTGTGCAATTGCAGGCAGCATATCGATCACTCTGATTTCCAATGAATATCCACTTTTCAGCCACATCTTCCTTGAAACAGGTTCTAAAAGTAAGCAGATTTAATACTGACATTTCCTATAAATTTGTATACAGCATAGTGGGAATTTAATGCACAACACTAGGCAGGAATACCTCATTAATTTCCTAAAGCTTTTCCAAGGCAAGCTACATTTGATAATCTTACATTTTTCCACTCATATATTTTTATTTAATACTAAAATTTGAGTAGAAAAGTTTTAATAAGACCATTTTAATAATCTATTTTAATAAACAAAAATTATCTACAGTAATATTAAATTTAAAAATATATTGAAAGGGAATCTTGTGCCTGAGAGACTGTCTAATACATGCTTACCCATAAAATCCCATGCCATAATTATTTTAATGAAAAATAGACAAAAATACTTACAGTATGTGTACAATAAATAATAAAAGGGCCAACATATCATTTTTTGGTAGTTTTTGTGAGCCCCGCCCAACAACTGCTGAAAATCAGAGGCCTAATTTTTGCTATTTTGTGTGGTGGAAAACAGACAAAAATTATAGTGTGTGCAAAATAAAAGCAAAATAAATTTAGCACAGTTTGAAAAAGATAAACAAAGCCTTACTCAATCCATTTGGCATCCTTGCCTTCACTCTTCCCTTATTAATAAGTAATTTAAATTTCATAATTCATAGACTCCATTAAAAACTTACTGACAAGTATCTTCACACCTTCCTATTTCAATTCTCCTCTATAAATTGATAAAGCTGCACTTCTGTATGCCTATAAAGCCTCCTCCGTCAATCAAGCATAATTCAATGGGATTTACTTCTGACTAGAATCGTAGTACGACTATATATATGCTTACTTAACACCATAATGAGTTCCATTCGTTGGAAATAAATATTTAAATATGCTTATTGTGCATGTTAATTTAGGTATCAGCCTGTTTGAAGTTCTTGGGTTTATTTTTGAATTATTCTAGTTAATAATAAGTTATATTGCATTACTGCTGAACCACAAGGTTTAAAAACAACAACAAATCTAAAATACCTTAATTTGATAACACTTAACATCAGTGAGACCTATACATTTAGATTCGATATTTTGATGAAGAATATTGCATATTTACTACTGGATATTTAATTGCACCAAATTTTGATAGAAATCACTATCTGATTGTTGCTAGAATATTTTCCAATGATTATAATGGGTATAATAGTTCTGCAGATTACCCTGATGACTCATAATTTTCAGTCATTTGTCTTCTTAGATGAGGAGTTGTAAAAAGTAGGATGGAGGTTATTATTCTATTATTCTGAGAGTTATTTACAAATGGAGAAGAGCTACTTACAAATTACTTCTGTTTAGCCAGGTATTATCTATTCCAGGAAAGGAGAACATTGAAGCAACCAAAGCATCTGTGGTTTGATTGTAATTCCTAAACACACAAACAAAGCAAATGGTTAACTACAATTTCAAGGCAACCATAAGTAATAAACATGATGGTCACATGATAGTTCTTTTGAATCCCTATATCCAGGGGTGAAATGCTACTGGTTCGGACCAGTTCACCCAAACCTGTAGTACAAAAAATTACCAGTTTGCCCAAACAGGTAGTAAAAGAATGCTACTGGTTCGGGTGAACTGCTATTTCCAATGATCAGCTGTGATGCATGATTTATATTAGCTAGAAAGCAGGATTTCCTGCTTTCTAACTAATCTAAATCATGCAGCACACCGGATTCCCCCCCCACACACACACACACTGTTCTACTTACCTTTCAGGCGTACTCAGTAGCAGGATCCGCCCACCCGCCCACACATCATCACATCTGTTTTTGTCACTCTACGCATGTGCAGAAGGTCCTGTGCATGCGTGCACTCACATTTGTGAACTGGTAGCGAATGTAAGTAGATTTCAACCCTGCCTATATCCCATATGAAAACTGAATGACAATGGAAATGGAAGAAAACTATCAAGTGTCAGAATGCACAGTTTTACATGGTTTTTAAAGGAGGGGGAAAACCAGGGCTTGCTTTAAAGCATCCAGAATTGCCCTCTGTTCTAGTATTAATTACTGTCTAGACCCTAGTCATCATCTTGGAGGCTTTCACCATCCAGGAGGGACAAACATCTAACTGACAGGTAGTGACAATGATAGCATCAAAGGCCCTGCACACTTCATCAGGTCCAACTGGATCAAACTGTTCCCAGATAACAAGGCAAGATCTCTCCCCAGGCATCTCACAACATGGCTTATCTCCATGCATGGGGTCCAACTGGAAATGAATCTGAGCAACTTTGTCCATCAGGTTCTCTGCCTGGCCCTGCAAAAGATCACCTGAGCCCGCCTGACCTAGGAGGGAATGGGTGAACTGAAACAGGGCCTTTAGGTGCCACTCTGAGGATGCAGTAAGAATGGAGAAATACTGCTGTTTCGCCCCTCTTATTGCCACAAGGTAGGCCTTAATAGTGGCTCTAAAGTCATGTCCAGTCAGAGTCATCCCATGTTTTCCTCCAGCGGCGTTCTGGGCATCTCTTGGCCCTTTTCAGAACCCACAGCTCCTTTGTAAACCATGGGAAGAGTGGGGAACAATGAGTCAAGAGAGGCCGCATGGCATGATCCTGTCCAAAGTTGTGACCACCGGTAAATTCCAGCTGCCACCACAGTTTTAGCAGGACTGTGCAGCAACAACTCAGAGATATCTCCAGTTTCCTCTGTCACCCATCAGGATCCATCTATTGCTGGGGTGAATGATCTGAATAGGTCCAGCCTTCCTCTGGAGAGGGGCAGCATACAAGAGCCTCAATTTATTTTTATATTTCTTCCCCCCACCCCTAGGAAATTCAACATAACCCTCTATGTTTTCCTCACTTTCTATCTCTATTCTTATAATAATTTCAGTTTATTTGTTTTTTTTAAGAATATGGATATTTAGTACAATAAATATTTTTGGGGGGGCTTGAAAATAAGCACTCAGTCTTATTTTTGGGGAGGTCTTATTTTTTCTAAGTGCAGGAGGCAGCAAGCGTGGGGGCCAATGGGAGTGGGAGCGCAGCTACTGCTAGCCCTGCCCTCTCTATCCCACTATCTGTTTTCCCATGGCTGCAATGGGCCAAGTTCTCAGCATGCCTCAGCCACCACCTGCCATGCTTGCTGGTCTAGCTGCTGCTTGGACACTTCTTGGCCATGGTGCTTCACGAGGGCTCTTCACCCTCCTGGCAGAGTGGGTGGAGATGGGGCGTGCTGAGAGCTTGGCCCCGATTGAGGCCATAAGCAAGCAGACAGTGGGACGGAGAGGTTGGAGCCGGTGGTAGCTGTCCAAACACTTTTCGCCCAGAGGGAGACAAAGCTTTGTCTGCTTGCAAAGGGGTTGGTTTGAAATGGAGCTAATCACTCCATTTCAAACCATCCCCTTTGCAAGCACACAAAGTTTTGAGTCTCCGTCAATTCTCAGGCTGGGCAAAAAGTGTTTGGTCACCTATGGGGCGCTTGGGAATGGAGTGATATGCTGGTTTAAGAAATATGTTTCTAATAATGAATGCAACTTTTTTTAAAAAAAAATGTGGGCCATTGAGATATTTATAACTTCAAACAAGATTTCAAATTTTAGATAATTATAAAATATTTAAAATACTCAAAATTCTTAATAAAACCCCAATTCATAAATGGTTCCATGAACATATAAGAGGTAGTAGTTCCTTTGTGATCCAAGGATCAGCATTTCAGAGGTATTTCCTTACCAAAGAATCATGCATACCTTTGCATCCCTGTGCACCCCTTCCTGATCCATGCCACACCCTGCATCAGTGGTGGGTTGCAGGCGGTACATCCCGGTACGGGCATACCGGAGCCTGCCCAGAGCACCAGGTACCGCCCAAGCTCCTTACCATGTTTTAAAGCTGTCGGTGCTTCTGCGCACATGCATGGCGCATACAGCACCTGCGTGACGCTCCGCTGAGCAGCTGGAGCATCTCAGAGGCTTGCGGAAGCACCATTTGAAGCTGCAATGCATGTGTGCGCCACACGCACGTGCATGTGTGCCACATGCTTGCATGTGGGTGACGCCGGGGCTGTTCCAACCGTACCGGTTGGAATGGAATCTGGAACCCACCACTACCCTGCATACACACACTCCAATCCAGGTGACATATTTCATGTATCCCACACACCATCCCTGAAATGTGCAGAACTTCTTCTTCTGCACTTCCAGGGAGGTTGTGTGAGGCTGTGGGGTTCATCAGGAAAGTGTGCAGGAAGTGTGAGAGGTTCTGTGCAGATCAGGAAGGGCACAGATTGGGTTGGGAAGGGTTCACGGTATGCATGAGAGGCACAACATAGGTCAGGGAGACTACCTGGGTATGGGGCAGTGGTGGGTTTCAAATTTTTTTGGAACCTACTCTGTGGGTGTGGCCTCCTTTGTGGGAGTGGCTTGCTGACCATGTGACTGGGTGGGAGTGGCTTGGCAGTCATGTGACCAGGTGGGCATGGCTAACTTGGAAAATGTGGTGAAACTCACTTAACGACGCTCTTGCTTAGCAACCAAAATTTTGGGCTCAATTGTTGTCATAAGTTCTCTTTCTTTTTCTTTCTTTCTTTCATCTCTCTCTCCCACTTTCTTTCTTCTCTCTCTCTCTCTCTCTCTCTCTCTCTCTCTCTGGCTCTTTGTCTCTCTCTCCCTCCCTCCCTCTCTGTCTCCCTCTGTCATTTTCTCTGTGTGTCTATCTGTCTGTCTCTCTCTCTCTGTATCTCTGTCTCTCTCTCCTCCCTTCCCCATCTCTGTCACTCTGTGTGTGTGTGTGTCTGTCAGTCTCTCACTCACTCTGTGTGTGTGTGTGTCTCCCTCTCTCTCTGTCTTTCTCCCCTCCCTTCCTCTCTCTCTGTCACTCTGTGTGTGTATGTGGGTGTGTCTGTCTCTCACTCATTCACTTAATCACTCACTCTGTGTGTGTGTCTCTCTCTCTGTCTGTCTATCTTTCTCTCCCTCCCCCTCGCTGTCTCTCTCTGTCTGTGTGTGTGTGTGTCAGTCTCTCTCTGATTCCCTCCCTCACTCCCTCTCTCTGTCTCTCTCTGTTCCTCTGTCTGTCTGTCTGTCTGTCTGTCTGTCTGTCTGTCTGTCTCTCTCTCTCTCACACACACACACACACTGTGGTCACCTTGTTGAGTGTTCCAATCACATTTGAAACACTCAACAACTGGCCTGCATTTATGGTATTTTGCAGCATTCTGCAGTCATAGGACCAAAATATATGGTTAAAAGTACCTGGCAGCGGCGTTTTTCCTTGGGGGGCTCCTCAGAACATCCCAAGACTTCGGAGGGAAGCTTACAGCCCAGAGCAGGAGCAAAGCCCCCTTTCCAACTGGCCTTTCCTCACTTGGAGGGCTTCGGAGGGAAGCTTCTGCAGAAGCCCGGGCGAGTGACAACAAGTTCCCGCCGTTACGAAGTCTCCAAGGCTGGAATTTTCTGAGCTGTGCGCGCGCGCCTGTTTTCCACGGCGTGGAGCAGTGGCGAGGTTCTGCGTGGCTGGCAATGACTCCGGAGGCCATCCGGGAACATGGGGAACGCGAGGGGGGACCGTTGATGGCCTCCGGAATCATCACTGGCCGCGCAGAGCCTCGCTGCTGCTCCACGCCTTGGAAAACAGGTGCGCGCGCACAGCTCAGAAAATTACAGCCTCCGAGACTTCGTAACGGATGGAACTTGTTGTCACTCGCCTGGGCTTCTGCAGAAGCTTCCCTCCGAAGCCTTCCGAGGGAGGAAGGGCCAGTTGGGAAAGGGGCTTTGCTCCTGCTCCGGGCTGTAATTGCGCCTATGTTTTCCACGGCGTGGAGCAGTGGCGAGGTTCTGCGTGGCCGGCAATGACTCCGGGGGCCATCCGGGAAGATGAGGAACGCGAGGGGGGACCCTGCTCCCCACTGATGGCCTCTGGAATCATCGCTGGCCGCGCAGAGCCTCGCTGCTGCTCCACGCCATGGATGTTGGACTATATGTTGGACTATACTGAAAAATCTTATAAAATGCAATTGAATGTGTGAATGACATTGGGGAATAAGAGGAAAAGATGCTGCCTAGGAAACAATTAGTCAAGACAGGCAGGAAACCCCAGTGACATAACAGTCAGAGAAAGAACTTCAGGAAGTTCCCACCCTAATGAATCAAACAATTAAACATGGTACTGGGAACTTTGTACTTTTGATAAGGTAGCCTTACAGGGGGGAAATAATTAATTCATTTAGTCATGTTTCTTACCTAGTTTATCTGAAAGAGCTGATGTAAATTTATAATTTGTTTTACTCTCAAAACTCTAGAAAGTATGACACTGCTGAATTTAACAAAAAAGTATTTTTCTTTCTCTTATCCTTCATTTTTTAAGCATATTTCATACTGACATACAAAGAATTATAATGATTGTAGTCACACTGGTGACAATTTGGTCAGCCCTCTTACACCAAGTGCGTCACATTCCATCAAGCTAACTGAATAACTAAAAATGAATAGTCACCCAAAGAAGTCTGACTGGCTGGAAGAACCATACAAGGCTGGTGAGAGATGGAGAGCTGGGTATTCTGCCACCTTTGTTCTTAAGGTGCCAAGGCCCATAGCAGCTGTCACAAAGAGCACAGGAAGGATAACTTGAGCAATAAAACCTTTCACATCGCGTCGAGTGTGATGGAAACGTTTAATGAATAATGCTGTAGCCTTCCTCAGCAGGAGAGAAAGATTGCTTGGCTTTCCCATGCTAATCAGGACTTGATCTATTCATCAAAAAGAAAAAGAAAAGAAAAACTATAACGCATAATTAGTTCTGTTTCCTTATTATATTTAGTTTTACCCAATTCATCCCACCAGTACACATAAACCAATTCGAAAAATATTATTTATCTTTTCAAAAACTAAACCAGTGATGGCAAACCAATGGCACACGTGCCAGAGGTGGCACGCAGAGCCCTCTCTGTGAGCATGCGCATTGTCATCAGCTGCACTTCTGGGTTCCATTGCGCACATGTGCAAAGACCAGCTGGTCCAGTGCGCATGCACGCGTGGCCAGCAACTCTCTTCTAGGTGCTGTTGCACGCATGCGCGCCAGCCACTTGGTCTTTGTGCATGCATGCGATGGAACCCAGAAGTGCAGCTCACAATGGCACACAGTCAGTGAAGACCAGCTGGCCAGCGCACATGTGCTCAATGGAACCCAGAAGAGAGCAGCTGGGTGCGTGCATGCATACTGGCTAGCTGCTCTCTTCTGAGTTTCAGTGCTCCGGCATGCACATACACATTCTCTTGTAACCCTTTTTGCACCAAGTGCCAACACAATACACATGCGTACAGGCCAGCTACTCTCTACTGGGTTCAGTCGCACACATGCACGCTGGTCTTCACTGTCAGCACACCGTTGCTAGCTGCACTTACGGGTTCTGTTGCGTGCATGCATGAAGACCAGCTGGCTGTCGCACATGCATGTGACTGAATCCAGAACAGAGCGGCTGGTCACATGGGCATGTGCGCCAGACCAGCTAATCTTTGCACATGCGTGGTACAGGACCCAGAAGTGCAGTCAGTGACGGTGTGCATGCACATGGCCAGTTGCTCCCTTCCTGGTTCTGTCATGCACATTCATGCTGGCCAGCTTGTCTTCGTGCATGCACGCACTTCTGGGTTCCATTGCACACAACATGCACTGCCCTTCTGGGTTCCATTGCATGCATGCATGAAGACCAGCTGGCCAGGGCACATGCGTGCGACAGAACCCAGAAGAGAGCAGCTGGCCGTGCCTGTATTTACACAGGACCACTGGTCTTCGCACATGCGCATGATGGAACTGGAAGTGCAGTTGGCAATGGCACGCATGCCTACAGGCAGGGCTCTGCGTGCCACTTCTGGCACACAGTCCATAGGTTTGCCGTCCCGGTCCTAGACAATCCTAAATTCTGGATGCTACCTTATTAGCTGTGATTGATGTTAGGACTCACACTAAGTTTCTTCTTTTCAAAATGCACTTCCAGAAGTGGTTGTGTTTTGCTTTTGGTAAGCCAACCTATCCAATCCCCTCATCCTGCGACATCAACATTGTCCCCTCAGGCCTACATTGTGCTTATAATGGAACGAATGAAAAGCTACATGATCAGCAGTTTAAAGAGTCTGAGAGATCATGGTGTTTCAATAAGGCTGTTCCTAGGACTATGATGAAGTGAGGTGCTATTGTCAGATATACAAGTAATTGAATATCTTCTCCACAGTGAGGGAGCTTTAGCGTTAGAGGTCTGGTTTATTGAATCAGTTATAGTTGTTTGTATCACAAAGTATACTTGTGAGGATGGGACCATCTTTGACAAAAACAAGATCTATGAAGTTGGTGATAGTCCCAACCATTTATTGTTCTGGTTTCATATGATAAATGGGGGGGGGAGAGATTTTGGAGTTTGTGGATTGCTGCTGAGTAGCAGCCCTGTACTTAATTAAAACTCAACCTATGTCTCAATAACTGAACAAACTTCAAGGAGCTATGGCAATTTTAAAAATAATTATATGAAATTTAAGTAGCAAATTATTCCTTAGCACTGGTATAAGGTCCTATTAGATTATATCACCATTTCCCACTTTCTCATCAAAATCTGAAATGGAATTAGCTTTTCTTGGTAAACTAATTTCTGAAGGACAAAACAGATCTAGGATGAAATGGCATGGAATAACTGCCCATTATAGTCATGAACATGAACAGTGTTTGATTTCAGGTTTCAGAGATACTGGAATTCCCACAAGGCTGCATTATCACTAATTGTAACCTGGAATTGCTCCATCACCAGCCATACTTGGTGATTTTGTCCTGTCCCCCAATTTATGATCAATCTAGCTTGCATTTTTGTGAAGTTAACCTGATATTTCACAATCTTGCTAAAAAAAAATGCCATCCAACTTCCGCCAGTGAAAAATTACACTATTTTAATACCATCTGGTTCAAAGAGATTGTTAGAGTTCATGGACAAGTGATCATTATCCACAGTAAAACTGGGCCCTTCTTGAGATAACTCTGCATCAGCTTGTTCATCTTTTGCAAAATCTTTGGTCAAATTAAGAAACACCTGCAAAACAGTAATATTAAAATATTTTAATTTCAATTGTCACAATTCCTAAAGCAAAAATTTTGATTTTACTATTAAAAGTTTCTACTTGGACACAAGACTGAAAGCACATGCAACTTCACCTATTCTCTATGTTTAAGTTAGATGGATTGTTTCCAGTTTGTGTGCAGAATCTTATGCCAGTTCATAGTTCTGTAAATAACTTTTATCCATACTGTTTCCACTTTGTAAATAGCCATCCTTGTAAGAAGCCATTACATAGATATAAACAGAGGCATAATGGGAAGAGAATATTAATTTCCCCTATACTGACTGACAAGAATTCACTACTAGACAAAGAACCCCCTACAATTAGAAAAGGTGTCATTGTTGTTTCCCATGTTGTTTATTTTTTCATTTCCTGATCCAGATCAGTTTGCAACTTTTAAAAAAGTTCATATGAACTTGAGTTTGCATTTGGTGCAAATATTTATATATTTATATATTTGGTCTAAATATTTATATATATATTTCAAATGGTTCTGTATATAATCTTAATGTATTACTAAATCCTGTGATGCAACCTAAGTGCAATTTTAAATATCTATTTATGGAAAAAATTATATATGAGTTCCCATATACATTTGAGACACATTAAAATGAAGTCTCAACAAATTTTCCTATCTTTACATGTAATTAAATATTCAGTGAATAATAATAACTGAAGTTGAATCACCAATGCAATAATTAAAAGCATAATCCTGTGAGATGGCATCCTCCTATCAGTCAGCTCCTGAATCTGCTCATTCTGTTCTCTCCCTCTGGATGAAAGAGGTAGAAATTAATGGAATAACTAAATTCTAGAGGCCCCTGGCCACGTCTCTAACCATGGCAACTTTTTAATTTGTCATTTTCAGAGTCCAGTTGCCACTCTGTTTCATATTTCTTAGTTTCAGGTTCTTCTCTTCACACCATGCCATGAATTATACAATATCAAAACAGGCTGCCCTGTGTGCTTCTATGTATTCCTACCATAATTTTACATTGATGCCAATGGACTGATAAATCAACTCAATATATACTCATATTCTCATTTTCTTCATTGTGATCATAACCTTTCATTCTGAGATTTGTTTCATACATGTCCTTTCATTCAAACATTAATTTGCCACCCTTTAGGCCATTTACAAAATTTAAAGCATAAATTAAAATAAAAAAATAAATGAAATAATTAAAAAAAAATAAACCTAATAGCAACAATCGTGCATTGGAATATTTGCAAGAAATGCCATTTGCCTGCAAGCAATTGGTGGGACCAGCAATTACACAGAGTAATACAGGTAGTCCTCAACTTATGACTACAATTAAGTCCAAAATTTACATTGCTAAACAAGATAGTTGTTAAATGAGTTTTGCCCCATTTTATAACCTTTCTTGCCACAGCTGTTAAGTGAAGGACTATCACGGACTACCTGAATGAAGAAGCTAAAATACTCTGGGACATTACAATTCAAACTAAAGAGCACCTGCCAAAGTGGTGGGATTCAATTTTTTTATTACTGGTTCTGTGGATATGGCTTGGTGGGCATGGTTTGGTGGGCATGGCATGGGAAGGATACTGCAAACTCCCCATTTCCTCCCAATCAGCTGAGTCTCAGGAAGCAGCTAGATGGGAGCAGGGCCAGTGAGAGGTGGTATTTACCGGTTCTCCGAACTACTAAAAATCTAAACTACCAGTTGTCCAGAACTGGTCAGAACCTGCTGAATACTACCTCTGACCTGCCACATAACACCCCAGTCTTAACCATTGTCAAAAAGAAGACAAAAAAGGCTGTATGGTGAACACTGTAGAATCTGGAGACCAGTAGAAAAGAAGGGAAATATCCATAAAAAATCCATAAAATACAAAGATCTGCAAATAAAAATAGAACAGCTATGGCAAAAGATAGCAAAGATAGTACCCTAGGCCCTAGAGTGTAGTCCCAAGACAACTAAAACATCACTTGAATACCATAAAATTACCACCAGTCAATTGCAAAAGGCAGCTTTACCTGGAACAATTTACATCCTGTGATAATAATTTTAACATCATAAAAAAACATTTGCCTATCCTAGGTCCTTGGGAAAGATCTCAATACGTGGATAAAAATGCCAAATCCAGTTTAAACATCTGGCTCAAAGTGAAACAATACATAATAAAATATTAACAAATCTGATTGTTTAAAACTGCTAGGTGCTTACTTCTTCTACAGTACTGTCTGAAATTCCGTAGCAGCCAATATGGAGATCACTTAAATTACTATCCAGGTTTCTCAGAAGAGACTGATAAGATGAAGAAACTTTATTGTTAAATGGAGGAAGTACATAGATAAGTTCTCCACCAATATCTTCTTTGAGATAAGCTTCTGGAAGATGAGCCTTTATTGTGGCTGTCACAGTAGAGGTATTGCATTCCTTTTCTACATTCAGAACTGAGCTCTGGGGAAACATAAGGGGATAATAAAACACCACACAACAAAATTTTAATTTTCATAATTTCATAAAACACAATATATGAGAAATTAAGTTTGAAACAACTGAATAAAACTATATTCAGATATTCTGAGTACATCAGTAAACAGTATCTACTAGTTGGTGGATAAAGAAGCAGCAAATTGGCTTGCAATTTAATTCTCTAGATTAGATATCCTAATTTGCATAGGCTTTGTCCCAAAACATTCAACATAATAAAATAAGTGAGCTTCTTTATGGAAGACATTTGGTTATGGAGTATAACAGTGAAGAAGCAGATAGCCTCAAACTATATTTTCTCATAATGAGCCTTTCAAAAAGAACCTTGGTAAAAGATTTTAGCAATTTGCTTTGGGCAACATTGAACTTTAATTATAAGTACTCAACAAAGTCCAAAATTAAATAGCTACCCAATGAAATTCTTTTCAAATATGCAAAATATGTAAAACCTGGTCATGCCAAATTTGGTATATTTGCTAATTTTGATAATGTTTTCCATTAATTCTCTGTTTTAAAAGGCCATACAATGCACATATTTAAATATGTGTCTTTTAAATACATATTTAAAAGATACTCTGGTAAGTTTAAATTGCATCCCAACATTTTCTTATAGACCAACTTAAAGATTAACAGAGTTGGAAAGGACCTTGTAGGTCATCTAGTCCAACCCCCCACCTAAGTAGGAGACTCTACACCATTTCTGACACATGGCAGTCCACTCTCTTCTTGAAAGTCTCGAGTGATAAAGCTTCCACAACTTCCGAATGCAAGATGTTCCATTGGTTGATTGTTCTCACTGTTAGAAAATCCCTCCTTATTTCTAGGTGGAATCTCTCCTTGTTTAGTTTCCATCTATTATTCCTTGTTTGGCCTACAGTGCTTTGGAAAATAGCTTGACCCCCTCCTCTCTGTGGCAGCTCCTCAGATATTGAAACACTGCTATCATCTCTCCCCTGGTCTTTCTCTTTGCTAGACTAGCCATGCTCAGTTCCTGTAACCGTTCTTCATATATTTTAGTCTCTGGTCTCCTAATCATCCTGGTTGCTCTTCTCTGCATTTTTTCTAGAGTCTCAACATCTTTTTTATAATGTGGTGACCAAAACTGGATGCAGTACTCTAGGTGTGGTCTTAGTAAGGCTTTATAGAGTGGTATTAGTACTTCACTTGATCTTGATTGAATCTCTCTGTTAATGCAATTGAGGATTGCATTGGCTTTTTTTGCTGCTGCTGCACACTGCTGGCTCATATGTATCTGGTTGTCCACTAAGACTCCAACTCTCACAGTCACTGCTATTAAGCCTGGTTTCACCCAGTTTATATGTGTAATTTTGGTTTTTCTTACCTAAGTGTAGGACTTTACTTTTCTCTATATTGAATTTCATTTTGTTACATAGGGTCCAGTGTTCAAGTCTGTCAAGATCCATCTGGATCTTGAACCTATCTTCTAGGGTGTTAGCTATTCCTGTCAGCTTAGTATCATCTGCAAATTTGGTAAGTTCCCCTTCTATTCCCTCATCTAAGTCATTTATGAAGATATTGAAGAGTACTAGGCCTAAGACAGAATTTTGTGGTAATCCACTGCTTACTTCCCTCCATTTTATAAAATACAGTACAGCAATTAAGAAGTAGATGGATGAACAAATCCAAAATGTGTTACAAGAAATTAAACTGAAGGAGAGGGAACTCCAGAATTCACTAGAATATTGTAATATACTTAATCAACTAAAATTATTGCAACAACAAATGTCTTTATTGACTGTTTCAAATATTGAAAAGAAACCTAAATATATGAAACCACACTTTTTTGACCCGGCAAATAAACCAGGGAGATGGCTGGCATACAAACTAAGAAAACAAACAGAAAATAAGATGATAGCCAAGCTTCAAGAGGGAATAAGATTGACATGGATAATAAAAACATTCAAAGACTTTTTTTGGAATTATTATACCAATTTATACAGAGAATAAGAAATATCTTTAGATACTATGGAGGAGTATATAATGACCAAATATTTTCCTAAACTATCTCGAAATTACAAGCAAATTTTTGAACAGTCCAATAACAACTTTTGAAATAATATTAGTAATTAAAAGAGTAATTGATCAACTGACAATATTTATCATTACTGTACTATAGTCATTGTATTTAAAATAATATTAGCCAAGTTTGGTCCTGTCTTAAATTATTAAATCAATAACTACTGATGGCTAGGAGAATGTCAGAACATTCTACATGCTCATCAATTCTAGAATACTTGTTCAAAAATTACAGAATAACATGAAAAACAATTATTATACTCTCTGACTCTGGATTTTATCTTGTCTGCCACTGAAACCTATAAATTGATTAAAACAATTTTCAGTATCATTTTCATTTTCAAAAATATACTCTCCCCTCCCAGAGGTTACTTTTGCTTAGAGATTACTATTAGAATTTCCTACTTTACTAGAATTATTAAATATTGAGAGTAATTTACTGCTCCAAACCTTTTCTTTAGTAAGTGTCAGGTGGTATCCACTACCATAAGTTTCCTTGAGGTAGAATGGAGACCCACAGCATTTGAGACCTCCATGTTCCAAGAATGCAATCCTGTCACTTAAGACCTCTGCTTCATCCAGATGATGTGTAGAAAGGATGATCGTTCTGCCTGAAAAGAACATAAAAATTATGTTTTATGGGCAATTACACTAGAATTTCCATACAGATTCCTGTGGCAGCAGAAAAATTGCCAAGTGAAAAATGAATTGCTCAGACTCAGGAGCTCATTCGGTGCAGAGGCCAGAAAATGATTGTACCTCTCCTTCAAACCAATGGGAGCAATGACATAACCACTGGCAGTTTTCTTTCTTTTCTCCTCGGGAAGAGCCACTCAGCATATAACAATGGCTGTTTAAACCAATTTTCTTTCTTTTCTTAGAACAATTCAGTAATACTGGATATTGTTTATCAGAAATCCCATTTTGAGATCTCCAGCACATTTTATCATTATTACATTTACAAGTCAATTTATCAGCCTCAACTGCCACCCAATCTTATGGTCATTGAGAGCCATGAGCTGCTGGTTCTCCATCTATGGCGGTAGGCGATCTTTTACCCTAGGACAAGGAGCCCTGCTGCTGGGCTAAAGCTGGCCTTTTCTGTTATGATGCCTCTCCTGCTAGAGCCCAGCCAGCCATTTGCATCTCATGGAGCAAGAAGAGGCAAAGTATGCAGGTGCTCTTGGCTTTTCCAACTGCCCTTCTGCAGGAGGGCAGCTGCACAGATCTCCCCTCTTCTCAAAGAGAAAGCTTAAAATTTGAAAGCTTCTCTTTAATGGATGTTCGTGGTTCCATAACTGTGACTATATTTGTAATAGTCATTCAAGTTTAATCTGTTATTTGTTAATATTACAGCAATATTTGTTGTTGCTCTGAAAAGCTAGAATTACAATATACCTGCCCATATTACCTTTTCTGTTCTTTGATATGATTTCCCAAATGCCTCTCCTAGAACAGGGATCAACTCCAGTGGTTGGTTCATCCAAAATTACAACTTTTGAACCTCCCAGTAGAGCAATTGAAATAGATAGCTTCCTTTTCATCCCTCCTGATAAAGAGCCTGTCAACTTGTGACGATGGTTGTATAATCCAGTCTCCTTCAAAATCCTTCAAAACAGCACCCAGAAAGAACATTATTTTGTAAAATAAGTAGAAGAAAGAATGATAAAAAATTAGTTTAAAAAATTAGCAAAAGAAACAATTAGTTTAAATTACAAGGACATGGATTTTGGTAGCACACCAGGAAAAAGTATCCTAATGGTAGAGTTCAATGATTCAACAAAGGTATTACATTCACAGTTTACTTGTTCACTGGGGGATTTTAACTCTCCTTCCCTGGAGATATTTGAACAAAAGTTGAACAGGCACTTGTCAGGATGCTGTAAGATTGTGCAGGAGGTTGAACTAGATGGTCTTCAATATATTTTCCATCCTGAACAATCTATGATTCTTTAAAATCAGGGGGTGGTGGCTTGCATGAGGCACCACATGATTCAGTCATAACAGAGTAGCATAACATGAAGAAATAAGCAGTTTTAAAGCAAAACAGAGCTCTTGAAATAAACCTTAAACTACAAGCACTTTCCTTTGTTTATTACAACCTTTTTAAAATGACATCTTAGTTTCAGCATAAAACCTCCCAGTCACAGAAGAAGTGGAAAATATTACGCATGATTTAGCACCCTGCTGGTTTTGAGTGAGAATCAGCCATGTACGAGCAAGTATTTCATTAAGACCAGGGGTAGGTTTCAAATTTTTTTACTACCGGTTCAGTGGGCATGGCTAGATGGGGTGGGTGACTGAGTGGGGTGACCAACGTGACGTCACTCACACACACTCTGTCAAGGCAGCCTCCCTCAGTAACCAAGAAAGAAACCACTCAACTCCATTTTTTAGAATTAAGAGTACTTTTACTGGTTATGAATAGATAGCAGCTAAGCAAAGCAAGATCTGAGGCAAAAGCGTGCGTAATCATAGATATCAATATGTGACCCAACTCCCTCCCCTGGCAACCCCATCCCACAGTCCAATCCGCACAACCCACTGGTGTCATGTGGGTTTCATCTTCAAAAAGCATCATCAGGTTGGTATGACGGACAGTTGGCCTTGGCGGCAAATCCACTATCTGCAGCATGCGCAGTAGATGGTGAGAACAAATCTCCCTTTTCCACTCACTCCTGCACTAAAAGCTTCCCCTTTCAAATACCACGTCACCCCCTCCCTGTTTCAATGGCAGCCGAAAGCAGGTAGCAAAGGAGAGGCTGACATCCAGCCCTTCGACAGGAAAGGAAGTCATCCCTGTAAGAAAACAAACACACAACAAAAACAGGAACAGGACAATTTAGGAATGTATAAGTCAACTCGGGTTAGGGTTTATCGGGGTAGGTAGAGTAGAATTTTCGCAAAAGTCGAGGAGCCCTAACATGGGATCTATCAACCCATTCATCTTGGGAGGGGGGAAAATGTTTCCAGGAGACTAGATATTGAATCCGATTCCTACTTTTCCTGTAGTTCAAAATCTCCTTAATCTCAAAATGTTGCTCTCCTTCAATGAGTAGAGGGGCAGGTGGTGCAGGTAGGGTGTCCAGAAAGAGGAAGTGTGCACCGGTTTCAAAAGGTTTACATGAAACACCGGGTAAATACAGTTGAGATACTTTGGTAGTTCCAACCGTACAGAAACAGGATTAATGACCTTCACAATAGGAAATGGACCAACGTACTTAGGCCCCAATTTCTTTGACTTCTGGGTGGTTTGGAGAAGTTTGGTAGACAAAAATACTCGATCCCCAATTTTGTACTCCCTTTGCTTTACCCTCTTTTTGTCGGCCTATTTCTTGTGTGCCCGATGAGCAGCTTCCAGTGTCTTGCAGGTCATGGGCCAGATTTGTTGGAGCTGGTCACTCCACTTGGAGAGAGACAAAAGTTGTGGTTTTTCACGGGGTAATTCTGGAATAGGTACAAAGTCCTGTCCAAACACAACCCTAAAAGGGGTGAAACCGGTGCTGCTGTGTACAGAGTTGTTGTATGCCACTTCAGCATGTGGTAACAGCTCAGCCCAATTATCCTGCTGTTAATTGATGAAACACTGGAGGTACTGTTCCAAAACAGAATTAGTCCTTTCACAAGCCCCGTTAGTCTGAGGATGGTGGGTGGAGCTTAACCCTTGGGCGGAGCCAATTAACTTCAAAAATTACTTCCAGAAGAGAGAGGTGAACTGGACCCCCCTATCTGAAATTATGCATTCCAGTACTCCATGTAAGCGGTATATATGTCTAATGAACAATTTAGCTTACGATTTAGCTGAAGGGATCTTGGAAGAAGGCACAAAATGAACTTGTTTAGAAAACAGGTCCGTGACGACCCAAATTACGGTATTCCCTTGACTCTCAGGTAATTCGACAATGAAATCCATTGATATCTCCTTCCACGCGGCTTCAGGATGGCCACACCTTGGAGCAAGCCCTGGGATTTTCCTGGTGGCTGCTTAGTGGCAGCACATATGGGGCAACTGGCCACATAGGACTCAATGTCTTTTTTCAAAGAAGGCCACCAAAATTGTCTTTTAATGAGATGCAGAGTCTTTACAAAACCAAAATGGCCTGCCATAAGGGAATCATGGGCCCGCTGTAGAACAAAAGCTGCCATGTTCGCAGGAATATACAATTTAGCTCCTATCCAAGCTAGTACATTTTTCATGGTGCATTCATTTGAATGATCCTTAAACCAATCATCGGTCTCAAGGCCTTCCTTGAGTTTGCAGATGAGGTCTGTTGTGACCTCCACATTAGAGTTGCTTTGGCTTCTGGTAACCATTGGGGCAGCAAGACTCTTCGCTGGGATGACTGGATGAACTACGCTTAGCTTTGAACTGTTGTATTGTGGGAGTCTGGATGAAGCATCAGCCATAAAGTTCTTCCCTCCCAGGATGTACTTTAGGGTGAAATTGAACCGGTTGAAATGTTGCGCCCACCGCATTTGTTTAGGAGATAGCTTTCGAGGGGTCTTTAACGTCTCTAAATTTTTGTGATCAGTCCATACCTCAAAAGGGTGTTTAGCCCCTTCAAGGAAATGTCGCCAGGTCATCAAAGTCCACCTGATAGCAAAAGCTTCCTTTTCCCATATAGTCCATCATCTCTCCATCTCTGTTAGTTTTCAGGAGGTATAAGCGCAAGGCTGCAGGTTCCTGTCAGTGTTCATTTGAAGTAACACTGCCCCCACCGCTATATCACTAGCCTCCATGTCCGGGTGTTTCAAAACGAGTTCAGCTGCAAAGAGTCGCTTCAGTTTTTCAAAGGTGGCTTGACATTCCATAGTCCATTTTAATGGCTTCCCCGGTTTGGATTTGGCCTCCCCTTTTCATTTTAGGAGATTTGTAATGGGTAGCGCAATGCTGGCGAACAAGGGAATAAATTGACGATAAAAATTCACAAATCCCAAAAAACTTTGTAATTGCTTGCGGGTGTGGGGGGGGTGCCCATTCGGTGACGGCCTGGACTTTTGCCGGGTCCATCTCGATGCCATTGTGGGAGATGCGATAACCAAGGTAGTCAATTTTTTCCTGATGAAATTCACATTTAGATAATTTGGCATAGAGTTCTGCAGTCTGGAGTTTTTTGAGAACTGAACGCGCCAATGTCATGTGTTCTTCACGTGTTTCAGTGTAAATAAGGATGTCATCAAGATAGACCATCACGCCCTTGTACAGGTGATCATGCAAAACTTCATTTATTAGTTGCATGAAAACTGCAGGTGCCCCTGTAGGCCAAATGGGAGTACTCAGAATTGGAAACAACCAAGTGAGCAGTTGAAAGGAGTCTTCCATTCATCTCCCTTTTTAATCCTGACTCTGTAATAGGCTTCTCTTAGGTCCAATTTCGTGAAAATCTTTCCTTTGCCCAATTGGGCCAATTCATTACAGGGCGGGGTAAACATTTTGTATACACACAGCATTTAAGTTTTTGTAATTAACACAGAGACGAAAGGAGCCATCTTTCTTTTCTCTAAACAACACTGGAGCAGTCACTCGGGGCCTAGCAGGTTCAATAAACCCCCTTTGTAAATTCTTGTCAATAAATTTTTGCAATTCATCCATTTCACGGGGGGTCATTGAATAGATTTGGGGTTTTGGAAGTTTTACCCCCATGAGGATATCAATGGTGTAATCTGTTGGGCGGTGAGAGGGTAATTTATCAGAGGATTTTTCACTGAAAACATCCCTTAGGTCCCAATATTCTTTTGGGATTTTCTCCTCCCCCTCAATTTTCTCTTGCCCTTTGGCTGCCTGGTGAGCTTCAGTGTCAGCAGGCTTGGGAGCCCCCCCTCCCTCCGGGGGTGTAGCAGATCGGATGCACAACCACCCTTTCCTCCAATTGATATGTGGGTTCCATTTCCATAACCCAATATGACAGGCCGATCCATTCCTGGTGCGACAATAAAACTTATTGTCTCTTGGTGAGTTCCCATCCACATGTCTATTGGTTCAGTCACAAAATGGGCAGGGCTTCCCCCAGCTATTGAGCAGTCCATCTGGCAAAAAGCAATAGGGACTTTTAAAGTTCTCAGTTTCAGGCCCAATTTTTCCACTACCTCAGGGCTAAGGATGCAACGTGTGCAACCCGAATCTAAAAGAGCCAGCATTTTTTCTTGCACTCCAGTAGAGGGCACTTTAAGTTCTGCTGGGATAGTCATAGGGCCCAATCGGGAACTTACTAGATGTTCGTCGTCAGATTTAGTTTCGCTTTCCTCCGATGAGGATGATGGTTCCTCCTCCATTGGAGTGGGATGGAACTGTGCAGTCGGCTCCACCACTTTCATGGTGGTCTTCCTTCTCTTCCTGGGCTGTTTGTCTGGCTTTCTCTCCCTCCCTGGCAGAAGGCTTTGTGCCCATCTTGGTGTGGCAGTTTGCTGCTCTGTGCCCCTCCTTCCCGCAACGGAAACAGATGATAGGCCTGGGCTTGCTAGTAGACCAACTTTTCCTTCCCTTTGGAGCTCTTTGGAGGGTTTGGGGGGGGGGAGTAGCCTTCTCTTTTTCACTGTCCTCACGGTACTTGTCTCAGGCTAAATCAATTTCCACATCCGCTGCCAATTCATACCAGGGCTGCAATCTATGGGGGGGGGGGGTAGTTCTGGTATATATCTTTGTTTAAACCATCCATGAAGCTGTCCAATAGGGCCTGTTCGGACCAACCCCGCATATAAACAGACAATTCACGAAATTCTTGTATATATTCAGCAACTGGCCTGTTCCCCTGAGTAAGGGTTTTAAATCTAGTTCTAGCTTTTCATTCCGTGAGTGGATCATCAAAGCGTTTCCTCAGGGTGGCCATAAATCTATTATAGTCTCTCAGTAGGGGGGAGTCAGCGTTATGCAGGGCAACCATCCAAGTCACTGCTTTATTTTCTAATGCCAAGGTAACAACTCTTACCTTGGCTTCTTCTGTAGGGAGGTCTTCGCCGAATTGTTGCATATAATTCCATACTTGAACCAGAAAAAACCCAAGATCTTTTGATTCTCTGCCAAATTTCATACCAAGTGGAGGGACTTTAGCCATCCGGCACCTGCGCCCGTCCCCCCTCTTGGGATGGCTCTGGCGGCGACTGCTGCTGGGGTTGGGACTCGTTCATTCTGATCAGTTCCACCATCTGCCCCCCCTCCCCCAGCCTATCTTGGGCAGAACAGACCCTCTGCAGTTCTCTCCTCTGTTTCTGGGAGATCAGCTTCTCTTACAGGACCACTCTCACGTAAGCGTCGCCTCTCCCAAGCCTCTTCAAAGAGTTTCATAACCTGGGACATCATAAGGTTCTCCTCATCAACCTCCTGCCAAGCAGCTGCTGGTCACCTCTGTCTCCTTGTGGTGACTCCAGCCAGAGTTTCCTCAGAGTCATACTTCTTTCCCCCTCTCCAGACAAAGCCTCTCCAGACAAGCTTGAAAACTTCCAAGGTTGCTTCTGGATGGGGAAGGCAGGCGCGCAGCATTCCCCCCACTCCGGTGCCTACAGCCTCTGAGCCTGCAGCAACTCCCGCCCCTTGCACAGTAAAGGCATTTAACAACTTATTGCACTCACGATAACTTTTTCTTTACTGTGCAAGGGCCAAAAATTGCTCCAAGGCTGCAGGCTCTGAGGCTCTGAGGGTGCAGGCACCTGGGGGGGGGGATGCTGCCCATCTGCCCCTTCCCAAAGCAACCTCGGAGATTTTCAAGCTCGTCTGGAGAGGCTTTTTTAAAAAGAAAATTCTGAAAAAGCCGCAAGATCCAGAGCTGCCAGTCTCCGGTAAGATGTGCATCTCATGGCCCACCCCACTCCATCCCCTGCCCCACCTGCCACCCCCAAATTGCACCCCATTGCGAGCATCTCTCAGCCGTTGTGTGCAGAGAAAAACCTTGCACAGTAAAGAAAAACTTCCCAAGAATGTGAGAAGTTGTTAATTGCCTCACAATTTTCCCAAGCTCTGTTTGGGAAAAAGAGGGGGAGAGAACTGCCTAGGACCATCTGTTTGGTCTCAGCTCCGAAGGAACAGGCAAAGTGGCACCTGAGAGCAGCTTCTTATCACTTTCTCAGCTTGAGCTCACAACAACTTCACACCTGTGGATTGGCTCGCACCAGACTGGACATAGGGGAGGGGTTTTCTGCAGCATTTAATCTAACAATTCTGAGCAGGAACTTCAGGTCCTGTCTTGCTTTCCTTGCTATCACTTTCTCTCAATAAAAGTTTCTTTTCGAAATAATGCCTGTTTCAAGAGTTCTACTTTCTTGAAGAGGGAGGAGACAAGTCTTTACAGTATGAAGTTGTGCCTGGAGATAGTAAAAATAAGAATGGTTTGCAGAAAACTGTGGAGTGATATTGCATAGTGAATGGGTTAGTGTAGACTAGATTTACTTTTATTTTATTTTATTCTTATTTATTATTCTTTATTCTGCATACCGGCTAAAACCCACCCCTGCTACGTACATATGTACATATGTACGTATGTATATAAGCATTCTCCCCAAATGTATTTTAATGCACTATTGCATAATTTTTGCAAAAGGAAAAGGAGAAATATCTAACAAATAAAAAAGGAAGGCTGTTTTATGCTGTTAAAAATACTATGACATACCGGTTTATTTCTTCCTGTAACTCTTCTTTGCTCCAGTGGGGCACCTTGATATAGCCATATAAAAGCAGGTGTTCCTTTGTGGTGAGGTAATCAAATAATACATTGTGCTGCATGCAAATTCCCATATTTTTTCTGATGAAATCTTGGTCAGTTCTGATATCTTTGCCATAAACAAATATAGTGCCAGATGAAGCAGGAAACAAACCTGTCAGTATAGATCTATATGGGGGAAAGGGAAGAAAAGTTGAGGAAAATTATCAACATTTTATTCAATGGAAGTTAATAGTTAATTTAGTATAAAAACTGAAGGGGAAAAAGCAGACTAATTCTAAGTTGGATGAGGGTAAAGCTGAGACTGCCATTAATTCTTTGTAATCACAAATGACTCACTGCCAATGACTGCATAAGAGCCGAATCCTGGGATTGGGATATATAACTGGAATGACCATCTAGTGCAGGGGTGTCAAACCCGTGTCATCACGGTGATGTCATGTGATGTTTTGGGACTCCCCCCCCCTTTGCTAAACTGGACATGTGTGTGGCTCATGGGCGACGAATTTGACAGCCCTGATCTAGTGGAATAAGGCATTTTTGCCCCTAGCAAATTGGAAAGCAGTTCTACCCAGCCTTTGGAGTCAGAAAAGACTGAAATACAATCAATACCAAAACATTCATCCAAAATGGCACTTCTTCTGAGTTCTCTAGAATGGGGAAAGAAATGAGGAAAATCCAGAAATAAGACCAAAAGCTTCAATTAGTTTTCAAAGTGACTCTCATCATGGAGATTGTAGACTGGAACCATTAGGTTACAGAATTCAGAAATAAAGGGGAAAACAATTGCTTCCCACCATTCTCAACCCAGTTCTGAAAAAAAAAATCCTCTGATCCAGGAAATGTATTGGTTCCCAACCTGGAAGATAACAGGACTCAAGAAACATTAGTGTTGTAATGTAATCAGTGGTGGGTTCCTACCGGTTTGGCCGAACCAGTAGTGGTTTGGCGGCCTGGGTCGCTGGAACTGGCAGCGATCCAGGCCTATCACGCCCCCAAACCGGTTCCTCGGGCAGTGCTACCATTGTTTTTCAGTTTTGTGCATGAGCAGAACAATTTTAATTGCACTGTGCATGCGCGTGAAGAGTGTACACAAGCGAACCGGCAGTAGTGCCTGCCGGAAAACACCCCTGAATGTAATGTAATGTTATTAATCAATAAACTTTGTTAGTCATTTTCAGACATTTTTGTTCTAAGAGAACTTACATTGTGGTAGTTTTTCCAGCTCCGTTATGACCCAGCAATGAGGTGATATTTCCTTCATAAAAATTCAGATTGAGATTCTGAACAGCAGCTTTGGATTCATAAATTTTTGTTATTCCTTGAAGAGAAACTCCCACTTTGAGATTAGTAGGTTCAGGTTCAATGTTAGAGGGTAAAGCAATGTGAACATCTTTAAAAAAAAAAGAATATGCCAAATTTATAAAGAACCCTATATAACATCTTCCCTCTGTCCAGATCTCTTTCTGCTACTTAACTCAGTTCAGGGATTCTTATAAGATTTTATAGGGATTTTGAAATTGTACTGTATATACTGTGCATGTTTCTTAATATCTGATTAAATTGAACTGAAATAGTTTATGTTGATTTAGTACAGTACAAGCTTTCCTGCAGTTAAATCATATGTCCAAATGAGACCCATGGTTCTATTGACAACATTTTAACTCGCCTTTCCCTACCTATTGTCATTTCCTCTCCCCTTTAACTCAATTTTTATAAAATGTGTGTGGATTGAGCAGCAAGGAGGGAGAATGCTATTTTTGAACCATGTTTGAAGTTTGAATCATGTTAAGTTTTTGATTCCAGCCTTTAGGTGGTTTGGAGAATAGGTTGACTCCCTCTTCTTTGTGGAAAACCCTGAGATATTGGAATACTGCTATCATGTCACCCTCGTCCTTCTTTTCATTAAACTAGACATACCCATTTTTTGTAGAATAAACATTGCAATTTGCTCTTAAAGTTTATTCTTCCATATTTTGAGTTGTAACAAGTATCTTTCCTTTTTTTTAAAAGCAAGATTGCCAGCCCTATCATCCAAAAAATCATGTACTGTTAAAGAAGGCTGTTCTATAGTAAATTAGTCAGCTCTCCCACATCATCTCATCAAAATAATTACTATTATTACATTGAGATAGGGCACAAGAAATAAGCTGAAAGTCAAAGACTGGCAGACACACTGGGGAATCCAATATCCTATTTATTTCGACTCATCTCTCCCAAGAGAGCTAGTTTGATGCTGTGGTTAACACAAACCAGAGTAAAAAAATGGAAGACTGTCAGTTCTAGTCTTGACTTAGGCACAAAGACAGCTGGGTGATCTTAGGCCAATAACTCTCTCTCAGCCCTAGGAATGAAGCAATGGCAAACTACTGAAATTTTGCTAAACTGCATGAACTCAACCAGTCAAAAAAGTCGACTCAAAGGCACATATGCCTGCACATGATCTATCTCAAGTATCAATTGTTATTTTCTAGAGTTGTCTCCTTTCTCGCACAAGTGCTCTCGGCCCCACTTGTGCGAGCATTGCAGGTACTCTCAGTCCCATTTGTGCAAGCAGCGGGTGCAAGCAGCAGGTGCCATTCTCCTACCCCTCCCACAAAACCATCCTCCTTCCCCCCTCCCCCCTCCAGGATACCAACCCGGGAATGTTGAAAGTTCATGACTTTCATCTGGTAGCACAGTCTTAAAATCAAATACTGCATGGCTTTTTGAATGGTTTTTTAAATGTTTGACTGTTTCCACAATTGTAGTCATTAAAACCTTTTTATAGTATGATCTTGTAAGTTGTCTGCTACTTTTTTACCTTATCTCTCAATATACTGAGTAGCCTAGATTTATTTAACATTTTTAATTTCATATTTGGCTTTAATTTACTTTTTAATCATATTTTTATGATTGTAAACTACCCATAGGTAACCTTATAGTAAGATGGGTGGCCAATAAATGTTATAAATAAATAAATAAATAATTTATTCCATCGTTCCAGCAATTAGATTCAATCTAGTCCGCTTGGAGAGGGTGCGGCTAACAAATTAAATTTCATTTCATTTCATTTCAATCTAGCTCCTTCAAATCTACAATCATTATGGTCTGCAGCTCACAAAATTTGAAAAGCATGTTGTCAATTCTATATGATCACTAGCATAAGTTCTTGAAAATAAGGTTTTGGGGGATATTGTGAATGAAAAAAACACAGTACTGGAAAAGGTAATTTCATGTGTATATAGTTCTAAGTATATTTTTGCAGCTTTTCGCTGTGATTTTTATGGTGGATACCAAGTAGTTAAACTCCTTTTCTCCCCATTTGACCTCCTTTCCAATTATCTGTGTCCTCCTTTGCCTGTTCAGATATCTGATAATTCTACCCTATAGACCAGGGTGGGCTTCAAAAATTGCAGCAGCGGGTTCGCTACCCCGTTGCTGGGTGGGCGTGACCATGGTGGGCGTGACCTAGTTGGCCTCCTACACCATGGGGGGGCATTTTCTGCCCTCCCCAGGCGTCAGAGGCTTTCCTCAAGCCTCTGGGAGGGCAATAACTGCTTCTCCCAGGCTCTGGAGGCCCTCCAGAGGCAAGAAACAGGGCCGTTTCTGGATCTCTGGAATTTCCAGAGGCCCATTTTTCCCCCTCCCCGAGCCTCCACACAGACCCTGGACTTACCTGGCATGAGGAACGGGCTGTGTGGAAACTCCTGGGAGGGGCAAGGAGGGGTGGGGTGGCCATGGCCAGCCAGGGGTGGCATTTGGGGGTGCGCCGAACTGGGCAGAATCCTAGCTAGAGGATTGCCTGAACCTGTGCGAACCCCCAGCAGCCCACCCCTGCTATAGACTCTACCTGTGTAAATCAAAGGAGACTGAGATAATTGAACAGGCTCCTTACTGTGGAAATTTTTATCCTGACCCTTGGCAAAGGCAAAACTTACCATTGTTAAATAAATTTTCCAGACCACCCAGATAAATTTTACATTCAATTCAGAGACAAAGATGTCAAAGGTTACACATTCATTTTCAAAATGTTGAGATATAGCTACAAGGCCTGTAACCTCAGGGTTGAAATAATTTTGTAAATAATTTAGGACAAAATTATAGATTTTTTATTATTTTCTACTGGCTCTATCTATTAATTTGTAGTTTATACTTATTTCACTTTAGCTGCTCTCTCATCTAAGACAGTAATAACATTTTCATTATCCAATCTATCAAAAGATTTTCTTTATATTTAAAAAAAAACATACAAATCTTTTCGGGGAAAGTAGGTTGTTTTGTCATGAAGAAATTGGTGAAAAGATAGCCCGTTATCTTCTCACTCAACAAAGGAAAATAACCATAGCGCTCAGTCCAGTAAGATGGAAGGAATGGAAAATACCATGGAGCTGCCATCCCATATTTCCCTGTAACGAGAATAGTGACAAAAATGGGAGAGAGATTGAAAAGCTCTGTAGTAAAATTTTGATATTATCTCAACAAGATCAGGCCTATAGAACGTAATAGATGGGTTTTGTTAGATTTCAACATTTCAAAGTATGAGAATCATGTTCTCTTCCCAAACAATAAACAGCCACATTATTTCAGCTGACCATTTGACTACTAAATATTCATGTGAAATCTAAGGCAGGCATTTCTGAATTTATCTGAAATGAAATCTATGAAAATAGAGCAGGACTGCAGAATTCATTTGAATACTTTCCTGTGTGAGATCATGGACACTTCCACATAGCAGTTGTTACAACAAGAAGCACCCTGCTTTGAAGAATTAATTCCTTCTATTTCTGTTTTAAAAGCCTCTGTGTCAACTTGTAAAGTGTTACCATGACTATTATTAGGTTGGCATTCGAGGGAGGATTCCATGCATACCTTTGGCCATGTTTCTACAACCTAGTTCATGAATATGATGTATGATGCATGACAGAAGGGAGGAGATAGGGGGGTAAAGTTCAAACGCAATTAAGCAAAAGCCAGTTTAGGCTCCACAGAAGATCAAGCCAAGATGTTGATCCTAATAAATGAATGTTTTTTGTTTCAACTTTGTTTCGAGGTTTGTAAATTAATTAGGTCATCTCTTGGGAACTTCACAGAGAGCCTAAGCTGACTTTTTAAAATCTATAAAGATTTCCGGGTTTCCCGAATCCTGGGCTCTCCGAGCACTCCCCCAATATTTGGGGTGCTTGGAGGGAAAATCAGGCAACCATGGCAGAAGGTGGATTATCAGGAGAAAGCCTAATTTCAACTGGAGGAAGTCGGCCAGCCCCCACTCCCCACCAGAGCTCCACGCTTCCATGCTGTACTGTCTTCCCCAGCAGCAGAAGCAAGAAAGGATGAGTACTTTTGGAAATTAACCCCTAAGGCAGCTGAAGTACAGTTCCCTTATCCCAATTCCCAGCTACAGGGAATGATATCAAGCAAGCTGGCAAGGGTGGACTGGAGGTGGGACTGGAAACAAGCCAGATGGAATCCCTAAGGAGTGCAAAAGAGCAACTGAGGGAGGATTTTGACCGGGCCACCTTCATGATGAGGGACCATCATGCTGCCCAAAAGAGAGGGGAGGTACATCTGATCCTGTTGAAGAGAGGAGATGCAGACTGGAGTGCAGTCCCCCTCCCCCTCCCGATAGAAGGAGAAGTAGCCCAAAACAGCAACTAGTGCCTCTCCCACGCAGCAGGCAGGCTGCCAAGAGTAGGCAACTCCCTCCTTCTCTCCAAACTAGGGGTGAAAAAGATGACCAGCCATATCAGGCACAAACATACAGAGGCCGACAGGAGGTTGGAGGAGTAGGGCTGAATGACCCACGCCAATTCAGGGGAAAGTTTCACGGAGACTCAGACCAGCTAGCCTTATTCCTTGATTCAGCTGATATCCACCTAGAACACTATGGGCATCTCTACCCATCCCCCAGAGCCATGGTGAATACCATCACACAGGATCTAGAGGGAGAAACAAGGGAATGGCTAGCAACCCTCCACAAGAGGAGAGTCCCCCAACTGCAAAACATAGATGACTTCCTGCAACTGCTAGAGGCCAGATTTGAGGATATGCGAAATAGTAACTCAGCAAACTAAAGCAGAGGGGCCGCTCCATTAAAGAGTACATCCGTGAATTTAGGAGGGTTATAGGAAGGCTACCCCCTTTACCAGAGTGGCTGCTGGTGCATTTATTCAGAACAAGCTTGGACAAGCAAATTGCCTAGGTAACCGTGTACTGCGACATTCCAAATCAACTCTCTGAGTGGTTCCGAGTATCAACAAAAGTCGAAGAAGAAAAGAAAAAAAGAAAAAAAGAATTTTTTTTTAAAAAGTCGACAGCGGGCTGCGCACCCATGACATGAGAAAGCAACTGGACACAAAAGAGAGAGGTCAACCTGACCTGAAATCACCCAGCTGGCAGAGAACCACAGCACCACAGCAGGCCCTAAGACCAGCCCTCCCTCGAAGTCCACTGAAATGCTACAAATGCTACAGATACGGGGGGATGGGCCACATGGCAGCTGCATGCCCAACCCTAGCCCCAAAACCAAGGCCAGACCCACCGCCCAGGGCACGACCAGAACAAGAGCCCAAATGGACCACCAGTACATCCAGGAAAGCCCTCCAGGCTGCAAAGGTATCTTCCCCCTCAGACAAAAGTGGTGGAATCCCAGGCAAGGACAACCAGTCGCCCAAATCTAACACACAAAATATAGCTAAACAGTAGCAAACCACAATACTTCAGTATACACCTACCAGCTTCTAACAAAACAGAGAGATAACAGTCATTCTGGCTCCCTCTTATAGCTGCTTGAGGTAACAAGCCAATTACATCTGTGAATCATTTAAAGTAACAGTAAAGTAATCATGGCTTATATACATTGCCAAGCCAAGCCTAGGGTTACATCCCTAACACGCCTCACAGCCTAACCACAGTCCTGAAACTGGGGATCAGAGCAAAAAGACTGACCCACCTGGCCCACCTGATCCGGTTTGAGCAGGTCGATGGGTCCCTAATGGGAGGAGCCTATGCCACCCACCAAACTGAGCCAGTGAGGCTAGAACTAGTGGATCACTGGGAAGTAATTTGATTCATAATAGCCTCCAAAATGACACACAGATACTGGGACTTTCCTGACTAGACAAGTGGGGACTGACCATCTGGTGGCAAGGGGGTAACCACAGGATATCAAGGGGCCCCAAACCCATCCCACACCAGCAAGCAGAGACACCACCCATGCTGAAACCCCCCAAAAGAGCCCACAAGAACAACTGGCAACCATATCCAACAAAACCCCAGAGGCTGAACTAATTTCGATGGAATATCAGGACCTTGCAGAAGTGTTCAGCAAGGCCGAGTGTGATGTTCTGCCTCCCCACCGGGAGACAGACTGTGCCATCGAAATCATCCCCGGGGCAAAACTACCCAAGCCCAAACTATATGCCATGATTCCCCGGGAAATGCAAGAGATGCACAAATACATAGACCTAGCAAGGGGGTTCATTGAGCCAGCCAAGCCACAGGTCGCAGCACCAGTCCTCTTCAAAGAGAAAAAAGATGGAACTATGAGATTGTGTGTGGACTTTCGAGGGATAAATTGGGTGTGCGTACACAAACTATACCCCCTCCCCCTCATGAAGGACATGCTATCTCATCTGGCCAAGAGAAAAGTCCTCACCAAACTAGACCTCAGAGAAGCATACTACCAAATATGTATCAGAGAGGGAGATGAGTGGAAAACAGTGTTCAACTGCCCCCTAGGGAGCTTTCAATTCAAAGTGATGCCTTTCAGACTGCAGGGGCCCCCAGCGGTATTCATGCAGTTAATAAACGAGGTGCTGCACGAGCACCTCTAGAAGGGGGTCCTTGTCTACCTAGATGACATCCTTATCTACACTGAGACCATGGATGACCACATACCCCTGATCCGTCAAGTACTGGAAAAACTTCTGGCAGCCAACCTATACGTCAAGGTATCAAAATGTGAATTCCACTGTGCACGGTTAGACTACCTGGGTTACCAAGTGTCAAATGAAGGAATAGAGATGGACCCAGCCAAAAGGCAAGCCGAACTTGCAGCTATGGCAAAGCAGCACGGCAGCCAAAAACAAAAGCACATTCCAGGCATATCTCTGTCAAGGCCATCTTCTGGGGTTACCCATAGTGACCAGAGGGGAGTGATCTCTACAACCCGCAAAATTGCTTTGTTGGCAAATGTGACTGATGACACACACTGGGGGGAGGGGGGAAACAGGGTCAAGCCTGGCCCGTAAATTACATGGGATCAGAGTTGACTTCACTTGGAATGTGCCGACATGAAGCTGCTAATAAATAACTGGATTTCTTTGGAAGCATGGCTCTAGGGTCATGATTTAATTAGGGCATTGGTCAGAACTCTGACAGTAGCATTTTTGCAGCTAGGCTGTTGTAGGCAAATCTTTACAAGTGGGGAAATGGATGGGATGGAGAATAACAGCTCTTTTTTCTTTCTGGGATTCTTGGGAATAACCAGAAGAATTAAAGTCACATTTGTTGATTAAACTACTTGTTCTCCTTTCCTAGATAATTTCAGCAGCCTCTGAACAAGGAGGAGCAAAATCTGTTGAAGGACAATCCAATCCAATCCAATCAAGAACCAGTATAACAAAATTAATTTAGCTCTGGCTTCATATTAATCAGGGCAGAATGAGAAATATATTAATTCTCTATCACAAGAACTGACTATCCAAAACCAATCTGAAGTGGCGCGTAGAGACATTTGAAGGAGCCTTATTTCTTCAAATTAGAGCTCAAATTATGTCACTTTCGAAATGCTTCAAAAACTATTTCTCATTGTCACCAATCATTATTCTGTATATAAGTAGTAACACAATAATGTTACCTTAAACTCCATTAAAATCTATCCTTTTCCCACATCCAGAATCACCAAATATAGATATCAGTGTGAAAGATACATGCCATTTGAAGAAAGGCAATGTCACACAGCGGATGGTTTTAGTGATTTCCCAGAAATGATAACATGGATATTATAGGATAATTTGCCCTAACTTTACATTTTTAATTGTCAAATTGCATCCATCAAAATACAGTATTTTTAATAACCATTATTACATACCTGGAAAAACATTCCTGATGTACCAACCCAGAATGAAATAAATAAAAGAATCTATCAGAATTAACCAGCACATCCAGCTAAAATTAGTATTGTCCCCTGACATTGGTGAGTCATGCATATTATCCCACTGCAGACCTATAAAAAAGAAGAAGAGGGATACACAGAATAACCTGCATTAGCAAATGAACACACAGTATTTCATTTGGGCTATTAAGATATATTTTTCTTATAAAAATGTATAGATAGATAAATAGATAGATAGATAGATAGATAGGTAGGTAGGTAGGTAGGTAGGTAGGTAGGTAGGTAGGTAGGTAGGTAGGTAGATAGATAGATAGATAGATAGATAGATAGATGATAGATAGATAGATAGATAGATGATAGATAGATAGATAGATAGATAGATAGATAGATAGATAGATAGATAGATAGATAGATAGATAGATAGATATACCAATGCCTTGTTCTTCATAACGGGCAATATACTGGCTTGCATAGCTGAATGCAGTTGGAGATAAAAGGCTCTGGGGAAAAAACAGGAAGAAAGGTAACTAACTGAAATATTAGCAAACATATGGAATACACCAGGGGTGGGTTCCTGCCGGCATTAATGCTGGTTTAGTGCGCACACAATTTTGCGCTTGCATGTTTGCTTTGCTTGCACACGAACATACACATTTGCCCATAAGTGCAATTAAAATTGTTCTGTGCATGCGCAGAACTGAAAAACATGGTGGTGCTGCCGCCCCCACCGCCTGGGGAACTGGTTCAGGGGTGTAGCAGTCCTGGGTCGCTGCCAATTCCAGCAAGCCAGGCCGCCAAAACACTACCGGGGGTGGGTTGCTGCCGGCATTACTGGTAAGAACTGGTAGGAACTCACCACTAGAATACACACACACACACAGTTAGTCTTGAACAATAGAAAACATAGCAGTAATAGAACGCAAGGATGATTTGGCTCTAGTTGTGGTGGTTTGATTATTTAATCACATCTCCAAACTCATTAGTAGTTATGGATTTTAATTTAGGTCCCATCCAGAGGTGGGTTTCTGCCAGTTCACCCTGGATCAGTTGAACTTGTAGTGGTGGCGGTGGGAGATTCTGCCCACCCGCCAGGACGCTTCTGCTCATGTGAAGCAGCATTGTGTGAGCACACGAGCACATGCACGTGCATGAGCAAACCAGTAGTAAAATAAAGTAAAACCCACCACTGGTCCCATCTTTCCAACAAGAATAATGTTCACAACTTTTTTTTAGGTAACTGAGTTAGAGGCGATGATTTATTTTAAGCTGTTGTTATTTAAGCTCATTTATTTTTATTTTAACTTATTTTAAGTTAAAATAGATTTAATCAGGATGATGTATCTAAACTCATTATTATTCTACTGTATGTTTAAAAAGTAAACATTTGTTGAAAACCAAATTTTAATTTAATTTAGAACAGATGAATTTAATATTAAATTCAAACAATTTGTGAAAGGAATGCTAATACCTTATTCAGAACTTTCACAAAATAGCTTGTTCTGTGAAATAATTTTTTAAACATTTCCATATTAGGTGCCCAGTGAGTAAGGATTACAATTGTGATGAATGCAGCACTATCACAAAAGATATGTTTTGTGCAATAAAGGATCCAGATTCAGTACATGGCAAGTCAAATGGACACTTCAGGCATCCTAACAATTTCCATCTCAAGCAGTGAAGTGCCATATTCAATTAAAATGGATGGGACATTACTTGACATACCAAAAACAGTTTCTAATGTTCATGCTAGTATTGTCTGTGGCTGCAAGACAAAGCAAATCCAAATCTATAGGTAGATTGCTTGCCTCACAAAAGTCTAGTTGTAAACTCCCCATTTTTTTCTAGAAAACATATACAAGGACAGATTTACCAGTAGGCTCTTGATGGTAAAGCTCATCTGATTCTCAACAACTAGTAGGACAATGAAGGGGAAAAAGGCCAGGATGTAGACCAGGCAGCCAACCAAAGCAGCAATGTTTGTATTGTTGAAGAATACACTGATGAGATAGCACATGGCTATGATGGAGAAGCTGTAGTCCAGAAGGTACAGGAATAAGATCACAACATTTATTTTTGGAAGGATATTCCCAAATTTGAGAATAAAAATAAGAAATAAGTTATTAAGCAGGAGAAATGTGATGCATTCAATGAACCAAGCAAAGAAGTGACTGCTGGAATTTACACCCATCATCTTCATATACTATGGAAAAGGGAAAAAAATGAAAATTTATGAATGAGTAAAATGCATAATCTATAATTCAATTTAATCCTTAAATACTGAGTCATTAAGACATATTTTATCAACTTGTCATGTGTGCTGATCCATTCCCTGCCTTCCTGAGCGCGCTCCGCCGGCTCACGCTCCGCGATCCCCAACAGCAACTGCTTTTCTGTGCGTCTGGCGTTTAGGTAGATAGCCAGATGTCCTAAACGCCAGACGCACAGAAAAGCACTAAAAAGCAGCTGCTGTTGGGGAGCCTCAGCCTCCAACACACGTGGTCCCATTCCCCGCCTTCCTGATGACGTCACCAGCCTCACCAGGCGTAAACCTGGTTACCTAAAATACTGCCTTGTTTTATTTAAGTACAGAAAATCTAAGAACCAGCTTTTCCCCTCATGCTGTATTTATAGTGCAGAGTACTCAGACTCCCTTAGATAGTAATCAAATTCTCCTACCTGTAATACAAAATAATATGAAAAATCCTAAGAATGAAGCTTAAGGTTGATCACTTCTTATGCCATAACACTTACGGTAGATTCTGAATTAAAATAATCCTAATTGGGAAGATATTAGGTAATTTATGTTTTAAAAAATCCCCACTCTAGTTTGGGCTGCACTTGAAGACCATTCAGAAACTACAATGTCCATAATGCAGTAGATTAGGGAGTTACGTATGAGAATCAATTTAACCACATAACTCTGAGAGCTACACTGGCTACCAGTTTGCTTTTGGGTATACAAGTAGTCCTGGAGAAATGGCAGGCCACTTAACAAATATTCAAAATTACAATAGATGGGGTGGGTGGGTTATGACAGCAGTAGTACCTCCACAGTTATTCACCCTTATGACAGACCATGGGGATGCTGCAGACCTCTCTTCCTCCCCGCATCCTGCCCTGACAGGATCCCACAGCACTTGGGCTTGCTCTCCATGCTGCCCAGAAGCAGTCACCATTTTCAGGGTACTTTCAGAGTTTTCTGCCCCAATCAGCTGACCATTGGGAGGCTGCAAAGCTTTCCTGGCTGGCTATTGCTAGGCTTTGAGAAGCTAGGTCCTACATGCAAAGGTGGAAGCTTCAGGACAACCTTCCTAAAACCTTTTCCTTGTTTAACCCCTTCCCTCCCCCAGAAACCCAATTTCTTTAATAAACAAAACAAAAAAGCTTCCCCTCCTCCCTGAAGCTAATGCCTTTGTATGCAGGTCTAGCTTGCCAAAGCCTAGCAACAGTTGGGAGAGTTTTGCAGCTGCCTGAGGACCAGTTGATCAGCAGCCAGAAGGCTCGGAAAGGTTAGGGAACTGGTTTTTTTTTTTGCCACCTAAAACAGGGCACCTTAGTAGGCGGAAGAATAGGCGGCAGGAAAGAAACAGGAAAGGCAGGAAAGGTGTTTTCTTTCCCCAATGTTTCTCTTAATTCTTTCTTAATTCTTTCAGTGTGTGTTTGAAACTTGGTATGTTATAGAATCATAGAATTATAAGGCCGGAAGGGACCTTGAAGGTCTTCCAGTCAGAAAACCTGCCCAAGGCAGCCAGCCTTATATCCTCCTGGAAAAATGATTCTACAATCTCTTCTTGAAAATGCCCAGTGATTGAGCATCCACAAGGCAAGCTGTTCCATTGATTAATTGTTTTGTCAGGAAATTTCTCCTTAGTTCCAGTTTATATTTCTCTTTAGTGAGTTTCCACATATTGATTCTTGTTTTGCCCTCAGGTACTTTGAAAAATAAGTCTACCTCCTCTTCTCTGTGACAGCCCCTTAAGTACTGGATGACAGGCAGTTGTCATCCAGTACACTTGAGTACCTAATCCATCCCTCCCTTAAGCTAGAGTCTAGACATTAAACCATTCATCATACAGCTGGCCACTGGGAAGTGCGCGCGCATGTGTGTCAGAGCTCAGGCGACGCCTCGTGTGCCCACAGAGAGGGCACTGCATGCCACCTCTGGCACGTGTGCCAAAGGTTCACCATCACGGCTCTAGGGCCTCAGCATTTCTTTTTTCTTTTTTTTTGCATTGTGGTGACCAGAACTAGACTCATTATTGCCAGCGTGGACTCACTTGTGCACCAAAGAAGCACTGAGAGAGAAAGCCCAAGTATACTAGACATCAACTAGCAACACAATGTTCAAATGTGTGCCTCTCTCCATTTTCAGAAGTCTAACTCTATTATCCCCATATTAAAACTCTATGAGCAGCCTAGCTAAGCAATAAGTCTTTAATGTTCTCAGGACAATATCTACCACACAGCCAGGCCTCTAATAGCAATTCCCAGTGAATTTGCTTGCATTGTTTGGAGAGAAGATTGGATTTTTATTATTCTATGAACAAATCAAGAGAAAAATATTGTGGTTGGATTCTCTGTGCATGCAGGCAGTCTAATTTTGCAGGATTAATTTGCAAGTAAACTTCAGGATCTGGCAAGTGATGGATTCAAAGCTTCAGCCTACCTCATAAAGTCTCAAGTCTTTTTCTTGAACAAGCTTTTTCACAAAAGCTGCAATGAAAAGTGTCCAAGCAGCCATTAATGTAAATGGAAGAGAGTAGGTCACACTAGTCAGAAACCTGTAAAAAGCAAAGTAATTATTTAGGTAAATGTAAAGTAGTTTCCCTTTGTGAATTATAATTAAGATAATTTTCAAAATACTATAAAAGCCTTTGAACAGTAAAAATGTTTTCTCTCACACAGTCTATAATTAAAAAGTATTTGATCATTTTAAGAACAGGAATATATTTTGCTGAATGCAACTTCAGCCTTCTTTGACAAATATCTCGTTCTACCTCAATTTCTAATCACACTGGTACAGAGATATTAACTTTTGCACTGCAAAACATTGCACAATACAATATATATAGCTACTTTGCATCTGTCAAAAATTCATGAAACTAAGCATGAGGTCACATTCACAGGCCTAAACATAGTGGTGAGTAAAAAATAATTCATCATAATCGCTGTTAATGGAGCATAAAAAACTTTATCCCAACTCTCATTTGATACTTTCTTATGAATTACTGCACATCACACTTTGGAAATCTCACTTATTCATAATTTGCAAGTTCAGCTGTAATAGAGTTTTGATTAAAAACAAATCAGCATGTATTCTGTTACTGGAATTTCATACAATTAATACATTTTAGCTATTTTTCCCCACTAAGACATTAAATATCCTACCAATTCACACAGACTTACATGTCTTTATTATAACAAGGATAAGGTGTAGCCTGAACTTGGACAGCTATTTCTTCTGCACTTTTCCCAGTCTGTAGTTCAATTATTGCTCTATCAATGTTATCTTGGATGTAGACAAATGCTCGACTGTAGATTTGGCTTTGAGAGGCTGAATTATGTGGCCCCACTGTCCAAATTTTTTCTCGTATTCTTTTTGTTGTTTGGGAAATCTTGCTGCTCATTCGGATGGTATAATTGACTAATGGTGGAAGGGAAACTCCACTAGGTGTTACGTGTTTTCTTGTCCTACTTGAAGGTAACTTGAAAATGACACCTTTTAAAAAGGAAGAGAAACATTTGCAATTACTAAATAACTAGTATATGATAAAAATATATGTGCCCAACAGAGGCTGCACCTTGATTTATCAATTGGGAGAATAATAAAATAAAAATGAATAATGTCAGTTATGTTGGTGTAATTTACACCTGACTTCTGCAATTACTATTGAGATTTCATTCAATCCAAATCCTTTACCTGTTCTTATGAAACAGAAGTATTTCCAGAGCGCTGCAATGAAATGATACAGTCTGCTGGTTTTTACCTATATGCATTCCAGGATACTTTATTTGTTGATAAAATAATTTAATTCATTGAAAATGAAAAACATGTCACATGTGCATTAGTTTGATCATATGAGTACTTTGAAATTATGGGCATGGCAGGTTAGCTCAAATAATATGTCTAATCTTGATACTTTTTTAAAAGTTCCAGTGGGAAAAAATCCATACAACCTTACTTACTTGCCAAAAGTTCATTTCTCAGAAACAGATCTTTTGCCATCATCTCCATTTTCTCTACAGTTTTGCCTGGCTGAATGCGATCAAGCAGCACACATGAAGAGGCATTTATTGATAGTCTTGCTAAAGTAATAAGTTGATTTATTATGTCAGTGCTATTCTGTAGTTCCAAACGTATATCATCTGAAATAAAAGAAATAAAGCAAGAAAATTTTAATCTTCAAATTAATGTCTTACCAACTCTATGGATTACTGTCTTGTCATGGCGAAGGGGCTTGCATATCTCTATGAAGCTATGAACTATATCATGCAGGGCCACCCAAGATGGATAGGTCATAGAAGAGAGCTCTGACAAAATGTGATCAACTGGAGAAGGAAATGGAGACCCACTTCAGTATCTTTGCCATGAAAACCCCATGGACAGTACCAAAAGGCAAAAAGATATGATGCTGGAAGGTGGGCACCTCAAGTTGGAAGGTGTCCAATATGCTACTGAGGAAGGGCAGAAGGCTAGTACTAGTAGTGCCAGAAAGAGTGAAGCAACCAGGCCAAAGCCAAAAGGACACTCAGCTGTAGATGTATCTAGTGGTAAAAGGAAAGTCCGATGCTGTAAAGAACTATACTCCATAGGAACTTGGAATGTAAGATTCATGAATCAAGGCAAGCTGGACATGGTTAAACAAAAGATGACAAGACTGAACATCGACATCTTAGGAATCAGTGAACTAAAATGGACAGGAATGGATGAATGACCATCAGATGACCATCAGGTATACTATTGTGGGCAAGAATTCCTCAGAAGAAATGAAGTAGCCTTCATAGTAAATAAAAGAGTAGGAAAAGCAATACTGGGATATAATCCCCCAAAAAATCCCCAGGCAGGATTTCGAAGAGGTAGAGGAACTAGAGATCAAATTGCCAACATACGCTGGATCATGGAGAAAGCTAGGGAGTTCCAGAAAAACATTCCTTGGATTGCAAGGTGATCATACCGGTCAGTCCTAGAGGAGATCAACCCTGACTGCTCTTCAGAAGGCCAGATCCTGAAGATGAAACTCAAATACTTTGGCCATCTAATGAGAAGGAAGCACTCACTGGAGAAGAGCCTAATGCTGGGAAAGATTGAGAGCAAAAGAAGAAGGGGATGACAGAGAATGAGGTGGCTGGATGGAGTCACTGAAGCAGTCAGTGTGAGCTTAAATGGACTCCAGAGGATGGTAGAGGACAGGAAGACCTGGAGGAACATTGTCCATGGGGTCGCAACAGGTCGGACATGACTTTGCAACTAACAACAAGAACTTACCAACATACTCCAAATTATAATGTCTTACCAATTTTATAATTCACAAAAGCCCCCAAACTATCAGAAGTTAGTTTAATAAATTTAGTTATGAAATTCCTAAAGCTTTAAATACTCTTTGTCAATAGACTTGTTTTCATAGGATGCTATTACTATTAATAATAATAAAAGTTATATAAGGTAGCTGCAGATGTGATCTGTCTCAGATTGTAGATAAGAATTTTCTGTAAATGTTCATCCCATCCTTTCCACCTGTATGAATTTTTTTCCTTCACCCAAGTTTCTACAGATATGTATACAGTATATATACAGTATATACACTCACACAAACACACACATAAATATACACAAATATTCATATAGCAGATCTGATTTTGTTCAGAACTGCTTTACTAATAGCCAAGTTTGCCTTACAAATAGCAGTTTCTCATAATCTTAATAACATTTAATAGGAACATAAGGAGTTGCAGGCCAAGATTTGTGAGAAAGTTTTTTCCTACAATTGTTGGTTATCCTCCAAAATGTGATGTAGTTTATAGTTCATTTTTAATTTATATGATAGAATAATGCAATTAAACCTATATTCATCCTATACTACAGTACCATCATTATTCAGTCAAGAACCTATACTGTACCCGATGGTAAAATAAAGATACGCAATAACTTACCTAGTTGATTAATTTGGTTTAACAATTCAACAGCATCCAGCTTCACCATGAGTTTGATGAAAACTTGTACAAAAGGATTCTGCAATGTGTTCTGCCAAATGACATGATGAGTATTTAATATTCAACTTCAAATACATTAGGTTATTTTTTTAAAATTGTGGTTGAAATGATTCCCCTCAAATAAAAAAAATGACATTTCCCAGTAAAGCATCATTTTAATCTGAGAATCAGGGATCAAACTTTAAGAATTAAAATTATGGTTGTCTGTACAGTCAGCCATATATTTAGACTCGGTTTGGCATTTTTATCCACATTATCCATCTTTAGAGTCCTTCTTAAGGACCCAGTGTAGGCAAATAGTGTTGTTTAATAATGTTACAAGTATCCACAGGAAGTAAGTTGTTTCAAATAAAGCTGCATTTTGAAATTGATTGATGGTGATTTTGTCAATGCTGATGGTATTCAAGTGGTGTTCCAGATGTTTTGGGATTACATCCAAGGTATTTCTATTGGCATTATTGTTATCTTGTTTGTATAATAACAATTATTACTGGAAGGAAGGAAAAGAGGAAGGAAGCTCAGACTAATTAGGAAATGAAAGCAAATGGGAATAGTCATTCTTATCTAGAGGATCATTAATCTTATTTTGTTATATACTACAAATAAAATAAATATTTGTGGTAGTTATCAAGCTGCATTCACATGCAAAAATGATAGAAAAAATCTCTCTGAAGATATTAGTGACTATATTCGGGACCAGCTACTTGGTCATTAAGCAAAGCAGTTGCTAAGTAAAGCATCATGATTTTACTATCTTACTTCAGCTTTCCCCTGTTTTACAGTTCTGTGAAGGTCATAAATGTGAGGACTACTGGTCATTGAAAAAACTGCAGTTGGTTGCTAAGAGAGGCGCTTGCTATGAGGACTACCTGTCTTTCTGACACAAAATTTCCTCATAAGATTTGTTTCACTATACAGTAAGGTATGCAGCTATTAATAACTCAGTGGAATCAAGAGCACTCACATAAATAAAACTCTCTGCATAAATTAAGTGCAAATATGATGTATGATATGAGATGTTATATGTGATCTAATATGATATCTAAACCAGGGTAAAGTCCACAGAAATGTTGCCATGAAAAAATTTAAAAATAATTTCTTTCAGAATCAAGAAGGAAATCACTTTCCTAATGCAAGTAAAGAGCTCTGTTCCTAATAGCTTCACAAGCAATAGTTTTGTGGACTTTTCTAAGAGGCATCTTTGGGACAAAAACATTAGTATTGCTTCATTCAGCCATAAAAATGATAATTCTCACAATCCTAAAACTAGAAGATTATCTATTATCTATTATTATATTGTGCTTTATTGACTATCATGGATTTCATCCACTGCTTTTTTATGAATAAAGATAGCAAGATTGATTGCAAATTCATTGTAAATATAATGAGGCACCCCCCAAAAAATAGGAGCCATAGCTATATTTTTGGGATTAAACACTGATTTATATAAAAAAATTCTGAATTTACATTTTGAATTCAGACATGTTGTGATACATAAATACTTCAATTCTCTTATTTCTCATATCATAGTGCTTTGAAAAAAGAATACCTGTTTTTATAGTTCAGGAAACAGTTGGTAAAAGTTCACTAATTTGTGGAGGAAATAAAACCTTTAGACTGCACTCTTTTCCATAAAATAAAATAGCATAAATTGATGTAAAATGTTACGCTAAACCGGTATACGTGTTAAAACTAACACAATTTAAGAACTGTGCAAAATAATTAAAATCTGGTAAGAACTCCATTTAAAACAAAAATAACAATCTTAGCTATTTAACTAGAGTTGTTTATTAGGAAATAAACCACAATGGAGTTCAGTTCCAGATGGTGCCAGATAGTGTAGGTTCCATGTTTTCAAGTGTGCTTTATAAAATCCAATTGTAGCAAAAAATTTGCACCATGTATCCTAACAACTTAAATGTGAAGTGAATCATGGCAGGCATAACAAAAAAAGTGTGAAATCACAATTTACTCTGATTGCTTTCAGCATCTCTTGAAAATATATCAGTGCAACATCTCACTGTCATCATTATGCCGATACCCTGGATCTGGGACAGGATATTTTGATAGTTATGCAATAGGAGCTCAGTGGTGATCTTAGTGGTAAACCAGCTAAATATGAGCCAGCAGTGTGCAGCGGCAGCAAAAAAAGCCAATGCAATCCTCAATTGCATTAACAGAGGGATACAATCAAGATCAAGTGAGGTACTAATACCACTCTATAAAGCCTTAGTAAGACCACACCTAGAGTACTGCATCCAGTTTTGGTCACCACATTATAAAAAAGATGTTGAGACTAGAAAAAATGCAGAGAAGAGCAACCAGGATGATTAGGGGACTGGAGACTAAAACATATGAAGAACGGTTAAAGGAAATGGGCATGGCTAGTCTAGTGAAGAGAAGGACCAGGAGAGACATGATAGCAGTCTTCCAATATTTGAGGGGCTGCCACAGAGAGGAAGGGGTCAAGCTACTTTCCAAAGCACCTGTAGGCCAGACAAGGAAACTGAACAAGGAGAGACTGAACCTGGAAATAAGGAGAAATTTTCTGACAGTAAGAACAATCAACCAATGGAACAGTTTGCCTTCAGAAGTTGTGGGAGCTTCAACACTTGAGACTTTCAAGAAGAGATTGAATTGCCATTTGTCAGAATGTTGTTAACAAGTTAATAATAGTCAAAATATGAAATGACATTTCATACCTTCAACATTGGAAGAGTGTCATTTAATAGAGCTAGTGAATCCATGAGCAAGGGTGAACGGTCCAACCACTCCTGGGCTTTTTGTGTTAAATCAGCCATCAGTTTCAATGTTGAATTGGACTTACAGAATTGAAACAAACAAATCAAACATTAATATATTCTATAGGTAGGCAAAGAAGTGATTTTAAAGATAAATGCTTTTAGCACAAAGTTTTGTTTTCATTCTATCATAAAACTAAGGACTATAGCTAAAAAAATAACAATAGCTCTGAAGACAATTATGCTAGTACAAATGTTCAGAATTTGAAACTTAGAGAATTTAGTTTAATACCCAATTAAATTCCTCTCTCATTTAATTTAAAAGGAATATTTGAGTTGCTGTTTTTGTAAAATCTACCAAATTATATATTCTAGAAACTGACTAATAGAATTTTTCATGAATCAGGTCTTCAAATTTAGATTCTGCTTATTTATCAAGAATATTCTAATAATAGTGAATTGTTAATTTTTTAAAATGTGGCATTACCTTTTCCATGATTGCACGTGTTTCAGGAGTATCTGGAGAATACAGAATCCGCCCACGCAACATGGGCTTTAAGAAAGACCAAATTAAAGCTCCAGAAGGTGTCTTAACCAAGTCCAGAAACAATGATGTACAGAAAGGTGCTATGGAAGAGACAAGGAAAATATTGGACCAAGCAACTGAAGCACACCTAATTCAGCCAAATACACTGGTCTGTTAGGATCCTAATGGATCTTCTCATAATCTTGTGGTCACATACTAATGTAATACTTTTGACAAAACTACCCTCCCCCAAAATCTCCATTTGCTTAATTCAGACAGAAAGACTTAATGTTTAACAAAAGTATTTCTGTTAACATTAAATGAAAATTTGGAAGGACTACCACCAGTACATTGTCACTTTTCCTTGTATCTATATAGGATTTTGCTGTGCCAAAGATTGCTCTCACAGTCATGCAGAACTATCACAATGAGTGAGACTATTAGTCTATCAAGGCCAGTGTCTGACAGTAAAGCTCTCCAGGGCCATAGTGATAGATTTAATTCTGCTTCCTACTTGAAGCCCTTTTCCATTCCACTTTACATATCCAAGTAGGACTAAGCCACAAAACAAGGGCTATTTTTTTTTCAGTGTTCATATTTTTTTAAAAAAGAAAAAACAGCACAATTTCTATATTAATTATGAAATTAGAATAAGATTTGTCATCCCACATTGTAGTTTAGAAAATGGTAGGAAGTTAAAAAGTTTTTTCAAGTTAATTATATTGAACAAAAGAATTCCCTGATGTCATTGCTGTACAGGTAGTCCTTACAAAAGTTAATTTAGTGACTGTTCAAAGTTACAACAGCACTGAAACAAGTGACCTATGAGTGTTTTTCACAGTTACAACCTTTGCAGCATCCCCGCAATCATGTGATCAAAATTTGGATGCTTGGCAACTGACTCGTAGTTATGACGGTTGCAGTGTCCCAGGATCACGTGATTACCTTTTGCAACCTTCTGACAAGCAAAGTCAATGGGGAAGCCAGATTCACTTAACAACCCTGTTACTAATTTAACAACTGCAGTGATTCACTTAAGAAATGTGACAAGAAAAATAATAAAATGGGGCAAAACTCACAACAAATTTCTCACTCAGCAACATAAATTTTGGGCTAAATTGTGCTCGTAAGTTGAGGACTACCAGTATTTTACAGACTACATAGATTTCTACAATCCAAAAAATGACCAGATCTAATAAATAAGAAAAATAACTTGGTTTGTGTAGTTTTAATTGTACTGATTATATTATGCTGTTGAAAACAATATAATGAAATAAAAAAGGATTATCCCACACTCTCACTAACTTTATTTCTGCTTGGTTATGCTGAAAGGATACCATTAGATGTTGTTTCTCCTGTCAAACTTACTAGTATCAGATGGAATACTATATTTCTTCATAATATGTTGAACATGTTCATCTTCATTTGCAGAAGAATGGTGAACCTTCTGCTCTTCAAAATCAGGTAGCAGAGATTCAAAAAACAAGGGAGTGATTTCATGGTTGCAGAAAGTTTTTGATATAGTTTTCAACATTCTGCTATTTATTGTTAGATTGCTAAACTCAAATAAAGCCTGTGAAAATAAAAAGGAGACAAAATGACAGAAAAGAAAGTAAATCAAAGAAAATAATTATTTGAACATTGGACTGGGTTTCTCACTGAGATCCAGAGATCTGCCACCCTAACATCATTCAGGAAGGCCTTATAATCTGGCTGTTTTTCCCCAGGCTTCTTAATGTAGGATGGGTGGAATCCCTTGTTAGATATTGACTCAGCCTTCCATCCTTCCAAGGTGGGTAAAATGAGGACCCAAATTGTTGGGGGCAATACGCTGACTGTAAACTACTTAGAGAGGGCTGTAAAACACTGTAAAGTTGTATATAAGTCTAAGTGCTATTGCTATCATAGGGCAACATTTTTTGAATCAAGATACCTCAAATGAAGTAACTTACAGAATGCATCCAAAATTTGGAACCTATTTCATTCTCAAGGAATTAAAATTTAGCAAATTTTTGATTGCTTCAGGGTTGCCACAGAGGCATTTATGTTTAGTAGACCGGTCCTGCTCTGGCCTTCCTGAGTACACTGGCCCCTCTTTTAGCTTCTGATCCCACGCTAATCATCCATAGGTCAAGTGAAGTCATCACACTATCAGCTGCCAGAGGATGACATCAGACCCCAAGATCCGAGAGACATGTGGAGTTACTTCTGAACATTTCTTAAATTATTTTTCCTCACTTTGAGACCAAAATCTTGCCAAACTAAAACAACTACTTATTTATTAATTAAATTTAGATGCTGCCCATCTTGTTTAGAAGAGACTCTAGGTGGTTTAGAGACAGAGTAATAAGTAATAAATAAGACAGACAATGTAAAATAAAATGCAAATAAAAAGCAGAAATTGACAATATTTCTTCTCTCAAATGCTGAAATCTATTTGTTCTCTTTCGGTGTAACATTGTAGCTTCTAGTCTAGTAATAACAATCCTTCCCATAATATGTTGGAACTGATAATTTAATTCTATGCAAATTACACACTTTCTAGACTTTTGATATTTTTCTTTTTTCTTTTTTTGTAATTCTAGCTTCCAAAAATCAACACATTTTAAAAACAAACCTTAGAAAGTGGTGCATGTCTTGTCATCCTCAGCTTTTTCAGGGAATGAATTGCATCTAAGAGTGGATGAACATCTGATACAAGCTGCATCCTCAAGTGATCCAAGTCTTTCAGAAGTTCTAATGCCTTATCCATAGGAATTTGAAATTCCTTAGGGAAAAACATCTAGAGAAGCCCACAAAAAGCAACATCATAATCCAAACTAAACATATTTTTAAAAGAGATACATCTGATACTTGGTATCAACTGATACCAAATAAAGCATTTAAGTTTAATTAATTCTCTTGCTCAAATCGCAATATCTTTAGACCTTCTTGGACTGAATTGGGCTTAAAAGATTATATACCAAGTGACCACATTCTCAAAAGATCGAAATTCATATTTTTGAGGGAGAGAATGGAACTATGGAAAGCCGTCTATTTTCTGCTTAGTTCAATAAAAATTATTATTCCTGTATTCTCCAGTCCATGCAAAGCTCATCATGCTTCACTCTTCTGTATCCTTAAAAATCAGTATTTCAGTATCAATATCATTTGTTAGCTCCACAGCTTACCATTCCTAGTTCTAGCCAAGAAGTCAATAATTACAGTACAGTATTCATAATTTCAAGGTTATAGGAATTATATTCACATAATTCCAAACATTTCAATGAATTCTATAGAATTACACATTTAAATATCTTCTATAAAGGAGTACATACATTGTTCAACTATAGTCTTGGAAGCACAGCAATAATTAATAGTGGCTACAGTAACACTAAGACTTTGAGCAAAATCATAAACTAAATTTATTTAGGATATTGTTTTTAAATGATTGGAACAATTACAAGTGTAATGAAATACATTATAATTGTTGTTTTTCCTATTATTCTTGTTTCATTGGAAGATTAAAAAAAGTCAGAATAAAACCACCTCCATAGAATCTCAATTCATTCTTTCCAGGATTGATTCAGAGAGGAAGTGAAGAGGTTTGATCATTCTATCCAATACCAAAGCAATCACTGAAGAGAAATAGGCTTGGAGGCAGCACCTCAAACTATTAGGTCCTCATCTAAAATCTTCAATGATAAAATGTGGTTAACCATCTGCTGCACACCTCTGCTCAGGTAGATGAAGCGAGACCAGTGCCAGCATATAACAGAATGGGGGAATTAAGCACAGTCCTCCTTAGTCAAACGAGGACATATCCATAAGATTTTTTTAAGCAAGAATATGGAAATGATTCGCCACTCCCTCCTCCAACATGTTTTTTCAACTTCCCAGTCTAGCTAATCGCTCTGAGATTTCCCAATGACCTCTCAGGGAAGTCTTCATCAGATTTAAATCAGTTCAGCTTTTTTGTGATTAGTCAAAGCCCACTAGGTGTTGCCACCTGCAATTGCATAAGGGGAAAATTCAGGCTTAAATCTAATAAAACCCCTTTAAAGCAAAATGCATTTGCATGTGTGTAGTGACATTTAGGCCACTTTATGTATTTCATAAATACAGTATAAATAGTCTGTTTTCTTCCCTCTGCTACTGTATATGAAACATTCGTATTTTGCTAATGATCATATAAAGAAGTACTATGTATGTTCATGTATTATAAATGCTACTACTTATTTACACCTTACTTTTCACTTATGCAGTTTATATGAAGTTACCGGTGCTCTATAATTCTGTCTGGTATCTACAGTATGTATTGGGAAGGATCCCCATCTATGCCAGTTCCTTCCTTCCAAATGAACCTGCTAAAGAGTCATCTGTAATTATACTCATAACATTTTAGTTTCAATAATGTTGGACCGCAGAGTTGCCCAAGTCACATCTGGTCCCATTGAACTGATATATCCACCACCAATTAAAACTGACTGTTGATCTTGTGGATCTCTTTCCCATTGTGCATAGAATGGCAAATAAAACCAAACACATGAAACAAACCTTATAGATGAATTTGTAGACATCTAAGTAACGCAGAAATGTGATCCCCAAAAGATAAGACTTGTAAGCCCTTTCTGCAAGGGAGAAGTTGCAGAATTCTTTTGCTATAATTTCCAGTTTAGCATCACCAGTATCAGTATTACAGGACTCTAGCTGCAGTATTTGAAATATCAGCTGTATTGGCATGAAAAAAGCAGAGTGGTAAATACTAGGGTCTCTCTAACAAGGTTAAATTAAGCAGCTCTCTTTAAAACCACTGATCTAGACCACTTAACAAAGCAGCAGATAGTTGTATCATGCAGCTTCTTAGCTTGTAAGCAAAAGCAGGAATCAAAGCACTCAGTTTCTTGGGGCTTTAACTTTAATACATTAGTTTTTATATCTTGTTATTTTATGAACAAGAACTTATTGAAGTGCAACCATGTGTTCTTCTCATGTTTCCAATATTGTTGCCTGGCCTAACACTTCCTTAGTTGGGTATGGCTTAACATAGACTTTCTTTCCTCTGTTGAATACATCTATTTTAATTCCATGGTGAAAAAGACTATATGTGTTTACCAATACAAAAACTTGTCCTGTATACTTTCCAAAGGTAAAATCAGAAACATACAGCATGATCTATTAACTCAACCCACATTTAAGATAGTGTAGCTTTTTATAAACCTTATTCAAACAGATATATATTTTCTCTATGTGTAGCTGTCATTTTGGGATATTATCTGACATTCAGCCAGTTTATTTTTAATGATCCTTTCAATAATTATCTTTATTATCAGTAGCATCATAGGTTGAAATAGTATGATTTGATTTAGAAGGGAACCTACATTATTAAACAGATATACCACTGAAAAAGATGAGTTGCCCACTGATATCAATCATTCAGTCATACCTGATTTTTACACAGGTGAGTGTGTATGATATAATCTCTGAAAAGTCATCTAAGTTTATAGTTATTATTCCCAAGATACTTGCCTGTGTTTTGTTTTCTGAAAGAGGCATTTCTGTGAAAGCACTGATACTTTTGGTAGACAATCCTACAATATTTCTGAGATCATTCTTGAGGCCATCAGCATTGTGGAACAGATCTATGATCATATCTTTAAAACATCACAGAACAAATGTTTAAAATTAAAAAGTCTGTTTTACTCCAGCTTTCAGAAAATACTATAAACAGAACACTTAAAAATGATTTGCAAAAAAAGTGCTTCTTGCTACAAAGTAATAAAGTGAATAAGAAATATTCAAAATAAGAAATAAGAAAATATTCAAAACATTCATTCCCCTATTTAAAATTAATTTGTATTTTTATTTCAAAGATAAACTTGATCCACATACATTTTCAATTATTTGGTACTCACATTTAGGTAATATTTTAAAAAATAAATAAATAAATAAATAAATAAATAAATAAATAAATAAATAATATCTTTATTTTAAAAAGATTATTTTCATACTTCTTCAATTTCATCTGACTTTCATTTCAGAAGCCTAAGAAACACATTTTTTAAAAAAATGTTCTATTTATTTCTTTACCAGTATTGCTGTAATTAATTAAAATTCAAAACTTAATACATTGTTATTTTCTCATCAACAAGTGAACAATCCCTATTAATGCAGACAATATATTAGACAGTAAATGTATTTTCTGAATAGATATTAACAGCTCATTTAAATCTCTTTAGAACAGCAATTGGTTTCCTTTGGGGAATTTTTTTGGGGGGCGGGAGGTTGCCCTCAAGTCAGCCTGACTCCTGGTGACTACACTGACAAGTCCATACAGGTTTTTTGGCAACATTTTGGTACTGTAAATGGTTTGCCTTCTTCCTATCACTGAGAGAATGACTGGCTCAAAGTCATCTAACCAACTTTGTGTTTAAGGCAGGACTACTCCCACAGTTTCAGTTGATTGCAAAATAAATATGTCAGCAATTTGTTTTGACTTCAAAAAGGCAAGTATAATTGCATCAATAAGTAAAATTACCAGTTTTGGAGAATGAAGCATTTTATGTTCATCAGATTTGTAAGCATTTCATAGAAAAACGGGATTGGAAGGGACCTTCTACTATGACTTTCTGTTCAATCAGGAGACCTTATACCACTCCTGATAAATGGTTACCCAATCTCTTCATGAAAACGTCCAGTAACAAAGCACCCACAACTTTTGGAGGCAAGGGGTTGCACTGACTAAATGTTCGCATTATCAAGAAATGTATCTTTAATTCTAGGTTGGATCTCTCTTTGAGAAATCTCCCATTACTTTTTGTCTGCCTCTGATGCTTTGGAGAAGAGGCTAACCTCCTCTTCTCTGTGATATGGGAAGACTGCTATCATGTCACACCCTAGTCCTTCATTTCACTAGACTAGACAGACCTAGTTCCCTTAACCATTCATCATACCACTCAACCTCCAGATTTATCTTCTTTGTTGCTTTTCTCTGTACCTTTTTTAAAGGACCTCAGCATCTTGTTTATATTGTGATGACAGGAACTGGGCATAATATTCCAAGTGTGGCCTCACTAGTGCTGAATTAAAGAGATACTATCCCTCTGTTGATACTCTAGAACTGCATTGGGTTACCAGCAGCACATTGTTGGCTCATACTTAAATGGTGATCCAATAGGGCAGCTAAATCCCTGTCAGTTACTACTGTTGAATCAGGTACCACCCATACTATACTTGTGCATTTGATTTTTCCTGCTTAGGTGCAAGACCTTACTTTTCTCACTAGTGACCTGAATCTTATTGGGTGGGGCCCAATGCTCCAGTCTGCCAAGATCCTTCTGAATATTGAGTCTGTCTTCTAAAGTGTTGGCTATTCCTCCTTGCTAGGTATCATCTGCAAATTTCATGGGTTCCCCTTCTGTCTCTTCATCTAAATCATTTACAAAGATGTTGAAGAGTACTGGGTCTAAGAGAGAATCCTGAGGTATCCCACTGCATACTTCCTTTCATGTAGATGTAATTCCATTGATGATTGCATGTTGAATGCTGTTGGTTTGCTAGTTGCGACTGCATCTATTGGTGATGCGGTCTAACTCACATTTTCCCATCTCATAAAGAAGTAGGCTGTGATCTGTTTTTCCAAATGCTTTTCTGGATTTTAATTATGTAAGTAAACAACATTTTCAGAGTGTTGCTTACTTTGTTTGTTTTTAACTTTCCACAAATGATTTAAATGGTTCAATTGCACTCTGTGATTCCAAATTGAAATAAGGATGTGGTTTTATATCTCTGAAGAGGAGACTTTTTTTTTCTTCCAACAAAAATGCTGAAACATATCCAGGGCACAATCAGCATTTGCAAATAGAGAAAATATGGGAGTAGAACTTCCTGTAGGTACTTTGGGCCTAACCCATGTATGATTTTACTGGTTTTTTTTAACCTTTAAATCACCCCTCCCCCCAAATACCCCAGCTCAGTAAACAGCCATGAATATTGCTAAAAGTTTAGAGAAACCCCACTAACCACCTGGAATACTGCATTTTACCCCAGCTCTACTTCCTGGATCACGTTCTTGGACAACCTCTAAAAAAGCCAACAATGTAGTAATTTCCTTCTCCTGACCATTCATTACTCTAGCATTTGCAACAGAGCTTTTGGTCCATTGTAATCCTTAGCTCTGTTGCATTATGTTGGTGTTTAGGGAGCTAAGGACTGCAAAGAACCAAAAGCCCCATTGTGTTATGCTGGCATTTGGGGAGTTAAGGATTCTTAGGATGCCTTAGCTCCCCAAATGCCAGTATAATGCAACAGGTTTTTTGGTCCAGTGTAATCCTTACCTCCCTGAATGCCAGTGTAGTGCTCTACCCTATGAAAGAAAGAAGCTGCTTTGCTGATTTACTCCACAAAGCACAAACATTTCCTTCTCATGCTGGATAAAAAAGTTGTGCTGACACTGAGAACAATTAAGCTACTTTACCCAGTACAGCAGCTCAGGTTTCACAACAAGCTGAAAAGGAGGCTGCTGGAATCTTTCCATGTGGCTTTCTCCTTCCCAGCCTGCTAATCTTCAAAAGATAAGGATTGTGAGGGGCGGAAGAGGACCATTTGGAATACGGTGGGGAACAAAGCTGGTCCAGTGCCTTTGGGGATCCAGCAGGGCAAGATAGAGGGAGAGAATAGATATGTGGGCATGTTGCAGCATCTCTGCAAAGTTAAAAATTGTACAGAACCCAACCAGTCATTTCTAAGGGTAAATGACCAGGTTGGTTCATATAATTCATAAATTTGAAATGGGATTTCTAACAGATAGTTTTGGGGGGGGGGGTCTGTTGTAACTTTGAATGGTCATTAAATGATGTATCGAACTGATGATTAGTTTTATTCAGTTTTGTACAGAAATATCACATCGTCTTTCCTGTCCTCAACTGATTTTTAGCCCCCACTTTACAATTTTCCACCTCTGATTGGAGGTTGGTAACCCAAGGCACTTCCAGGCCTATTCTCTTTGTCCACTCAGTGAACCCTGGCAATTTGTTTGTGGCATTTCACCCATACTAAATTAAACCTGCCATTTACAACCGCCACCATTTTTTTTTAAAAAAACCTATATTTCAAATGCTGTCATCTTATTACTGATTCCCCACCACTACCACAGCCATTCAAGATAAAACAAAAGTAGGATGTGTTTCTGGTTATAAATCAACAAACAAAATTCATAAGACTTCTTAATCCACCTGGCTATTTTATCACATTTATTTCAATCTAAGTTCTCCATTATTTTAAAATGTTAAGGGAAATAGGCAGAAAACTGTATTAAAGAAAAATCTATTCATACATAATTGCTAAAAGCAAAGATACCTTGTTTTCTGGATTGTGGTGTAATCTTAGTGATATTCATTATAGAAGTCAAGGAAGAAATATGCTTAGAGGTATCACGGAAATATTTAAGTTGCGGGATATTTTCTTGTAACCTTTTTGAAGAAAAGAAAAGGAGTAAGTATTGGTCCTCTCATATAGATACTTGCTACCGATTATATGCAAAGAATCTTACCACTTAATTTGTTGCAGAAGCTTTTGGGGATTCCCAACAATTATTTCCTGAAATTGTTGGGAGAGTCTTCTGTGGCTGATTAAATTGGAAAGTGCCGGATCATTTTGGTTTCTACTGTGAAGAAGCTTCTTGTGGAATTCACTTTGACTGCACAACTCAGCCAAACTAACTTCAGGGAGCTGGCATGTTTGCTGCAACCATCTAATGCTCTCGAGATCACAAAGGAGTGATGTTAGGTTTTGCAGATGGGTTAGCTTTAAACAATCAAAATAGAGACAAAATTAATTACAAATGAATAATAAAAGGCAATGAAAGAAACATTGAAGGGAAATACTCTTTCATGACAACAATGGAAGCTTCTGCATATAATCATGATTGGTTTCTAGGTCTAGGCAAATAAGGCAGTTGCCCAGGGTGCCAAATTTTAGAGGACATTAAAACTGAAAAGACTTCCAAAATACACAATATGAATATAAAATATAATAAAATTTCCTTGTTGCTTTGAATTTATCAATTCAATGGAACCAGATGTGGCTTGGACAACTCTGTGGTTCAACATGATTGAAATTAAAATATTATGAGTATGATTAGAGATGACTCTTTAGCAGCTTCATTTGGAAGGAAGGAACTGGTATAGATAGGGATATTTTCCAATACATACTATAGATACCAGACACAATTATAGAGCAGCAGTAACTTATATAAACTGCATAAGTGAAAAGTAAGGTGTTAATAAGTGGTAGCATTTATAATACATGAACATACATAGTATTTATACGATCATTAGCAAAATATGTATGTTTCATATACAGTAGCAGAGGGAAGAAAACAGACTCTTTATACTATATTTATGAAACACACTAATCAAATGTTGCAAGTTTTGAAAAAAAAATATTATTTTAGCTATGGACCTCAGAAAACTGATAATATTACAGGAACAAGACAAAGTGTGCCAGGAAAATACTAAGCATAACTGTAAACCAGAGATGGGCTGCTGGGGGTTCTCAGGGGTTTGGGAGAACCTATAGCTAAGATTCTGTGCAGTCCACCTGCCCACTCCACCCCACCCCTCCCAGGAGTACCTACGCAGCCCATTTTGGATGCAGGTAAGTGCAGAGCCCGCACAGAGGCTCAGGGTGGGCAAAAAACAGGCCTACTGGAAGTTTGGGAATGCCAGAAACAGGCCCATTTCCAGCCTCCAGAGTGCCTCCAGAGTCCAGGAAGGCCATTTTTACCCTCCTGGAGGCTTGAGCAAAAGCCTCTGGAGCCCATAGTGCAGGAGGCTAATTAGGTCAAGGACACCATGGCCACGCCCACCAAGCAACCGGGCAGAGAACCCCTTGCTAAAATGTTTAAAGCCTACCCCTGCTGTAAACCAGTACACCTACATAAGGTGCTCTATATATCCCGCACTCAGCACAGGGCTTCAGATGCATAGCCAAAGAAACAAAGGAAGGAAAAAAATTGGAACAGAGAAGCAGCCGATAGGGCACTTCTCTGTCCATTTCCCTAACGATGCTATTCTACAAAAGCAGCCAAATGGGCTTCAAAAACTTGTTACAATAAACATGCAATTTCATATTATCATTTGTATTTTTCACATTCAAATCAGAGGTGGGTTCCTACCAGTTTGGCCCCATTCAGCCAAACCGGTAGTGGTATGCCAACCTGGGTCATAGAACTGGTAGCAACCCAATATAGCCACACCCCCAAACTGGTTCCCTCAGTCACCGCTGCTGCTGCCACCACAGCAACTGCCATGTTTTTTGGTGTCTCTTCTAGTTTCTTGTTCTGGGAATTGGGATGCCACTCTCTCCTGCCACCGCTGCCCTCTCCAGCATGCTGCCCCTGTCCCCCACTGCGTCTGCAATGGCAGTGGCTTCCAGAGACGCTGGCCGGTGGGGAGGGGGGCTAGGCTAGCGCAAATGCTTACCTGTGTAGGCAGGAGGAGGCAGTTCTGTGGATGGACGTTGTGAAGGCAAGCAGGGCGAGCATCGGAGTAGGCTGGTTTGGGGGCGTGGCCAGCCAGATGTCACTACCAGTTCAGTGACCCATGCCCAATTACCACTGCCGGTTCAGCCAAACTGGGAGAAACCCACCTCTGCTATACACACTTTATACTATGTACACATATGGCATATATACATAGGATTAAATACTATATGTTGGATGTTCAGAAGTAGTTAATAAATAGACAAAGAAATTGTATCTCGTTGAGGCCTTTGAGATGAAAAGAGGCCAGGCAAGGTAGCCCTTGATGTGAGTGATGCCAAGCTGGCCACGCCCACCCAGTCACATGACCAACCAATTGCATGACCATGAAGCCATGCCCACCCAGTCACATGACCAAGCCACGCCCACCAAACTAATGACACCCACAGAACTGGTATTAAAAATATTTGAAACCCACCCCTGATCCAAATGATACATTTACTTACTTTTAGCATCAGAATATCTGGAACTGCGGCAAAAGGATTTTGAGAATTAAAAAGAACTCCTTTTAGCTCTCTTATTTTGGGAGGAAGAGTACAATTTCCTGTAAGAAATAACACCATCTTGTCTTTTGTAATACATTTTTATAGATTTCCACTATTACTAACAAACTCTGCAAGTATTTTGAAAAGCAACAAAAGCAATGTTGTTTTAGCAAGTGTTTGTCTCTCAGATCAGTTTACTGAATGGCAACTGAGATATATTGGATTTCTACAGTTTAAAATAGTTGTGAAACAATTCTATCCAAAATTCGGGGGGGGGGGGGGGCGATATATTTAACCATCATGAGCCGAATCAAGCTTTAAAAGAAGGATGTAGGGAAAAAGCCCTCATGCACACTAAAAATACTGCAGATCACTCTTTTATTTATTACGCTATTTCATGTTTCAACTCTTTTCAAACACAAATAAAAACAATGTTTATATTGACTATTCATTCCAAAGAACATTCTAAGGTTTATCTGGGGAATAAACTTTCCAAACCAGTACTCCATCAAATGTTTTTATTAACTTTAGAATGTTATTTGTTTCATCAAATAGCTTTTTCTTTGAATGAACATCAGAACATATTTCCTTTTTTTGGGTTTAAGCTAGAACCACTATTACAAAATAAAATGCCTGAATGTAAACCATTGCAAATCCATCTGTGTTAACTAAAATAAAGAATGTTTTTCTTTGTAAGTTTTCAATTCATCAACTTCTAGTGCCACTGCAGTTCTTTTCTTAAGATAAGTACCCAAGTACATAGTACCAAGTGCTCTGATGACAATGGGTATCACTGTTACATGTTTCATTCATAATCACATTGTTTCGATGGCCAGGTCGCAGATTTTTGGATTTTTTCCTGTTCTTTTTCTTCAACTGGCATCTCCTGGTACAGCTATATCAATAAACTGTATGTTTTGGTTTTTGACAACTGTGATATCCGGAGTATTGTGTTCCAAATGATGATCCGTCTGTGTTTGAAAGGCCCACAAGATCTTCACCGTTCCATTTTTGGTGACTTTTTCCACTTTGTGCTCCCATGACTTTCTGGATACGGGTAAATCATATTTTTTACATAATGACCAGTGGAGTAATTTAACAACTCGGTTGTGCCTAGCTTTGTAATCAGTTGCACGATTTTGCTGCACTTGCATATTAAGTATGAAACAGTTTCAACTTTCTCATTGCAAAATCGGCAGTTTGGATTGTCAGTGGATTTTTGTATCTTTGCTTTCATGGCATTAGTTTGTAGCACTTGTTCTTGAGCAGCCAGTATTAAACCTTCTGTTTCTTTTTTGATGGTTCCCATCTTAAGCCATGCTCAAGTCAAGTTGTTGTAACATTTTTTTCAATGTTTTTCAAGTACTGTCCATGCAAAGCTTCGGTTTTCCATCCATTTAATCTGTTCTCCAGCTGTTTTATTATTTTTATGTTGTTGTTGTTGTTGTTGTTGTTGTTATATGATCTGTCACTATTGCTGTATGTACACTGAGAGCTTATCCTGGAGATAAATTCCTTGTGTGTCTAATCACACTTAGCCAATAAAGAATTCTAATTCTAATATACTACAGTTACATTAAGCCTTTTGTTACTATTGGTTCTAAAGTGTAAACAGCAGATGCATGTTTATTAAATGTGGGGGGAAACAGATCCAGTAGGATTCTTTTTGATCAGGCTTCCTGGCTTTTATCTAGGTATGAACTGTCATCAGTGTCACGATAGAGCACCCAGTTGCTATTAAACTTTCATAAAGGGAAGATTTAAAAACAAATGTATGCTATTATGGAAATAAGTGTTACCTGATAATTCATCGTCTGACCCTTGAAACTTGTTCATTATGCAAATGAAATACGATGAGACATTACTATTATGAGATGTTTTTAGGAAGACATTTTCAAATTCTGAAAACAGAAACCTGGGACAAAACAGAACAAAACAGTCATGTGAAATCACACACATTAAAGAATGGTTTGCAATTAAAAGAAAGTATTCAATTTCCCTAGTTTAATTCAGAAATTATACCAAGAGAAGAAATAATGGTTGGAAACTAACCAAAGGGAGAAGTAACTTGGAACTAAGGAGAAACTTCTTAACAGTGAGGCAATGGAACAGTTTACCATCAGAGGTTGTAGGTGCTCCATCACTGGAGACTTTTAAAAAGAGACTGGACAACCATTTGTCTGAATTCAATTCATTGGTGAGAAAAGTAAGGCTATACACAGGGAAGAAAAACCAAATGCACAAATATAAAATAAATGGCTCAACAACAGTAACAGTGAAAGGGATCTAGGTGACTTAATGGACAACCACTTAGGTATGAGCCAGCAGTGTGCTGCAGCTGCCAAAAAACGCAACCCTAACATGCATCAGCAGAAGAATAGTATCAAAATAGTGTGAAGTATTAGTACTGCTTTACACTGCATAGTTAGACCAGGCTTGGAATACTGTAGCCAGTTCTGGTTACCACAGTACAAAAAAGATGCTGAAGTCCTAGAAAGAATGCAAGATAATAAGAGGTCTGGAGCTAAACTGTACACTGAATTGGGATGTCTAGTCTAATAAAGAGAAGAATTAGGAGTGACATGATAGCAGTCTTCCAATACTTGAGGGGCTGTCACAGAGAAGACAGGGTCGACTATTTTCCAAAGCAGTTGAAGGCACAACAACAAGTAGTGGGTAGAAGATCCTTAAAGAGAGATCCAACCTAATGAGAAATTTCATGATGGTGAGAACAATTAATCAGAAATTGTGAGTGCTCCATCACTGGAAGTTTTCAAGAAGAGATTGGACAACAATTTAGCCAGAATAGTATAAGGCCTCCTGCTTGAACGAAGTGTTGGACTAGAATAGTCCAAGGTCCCTTCCAACTCTGTTATTCAATGCTCTAACTCAGCGATGGCGAAACTTTTTTGGCTTGCATGCCATAAGGGGGGAGCGCAGGGGGGTCATACTGCACCCATAATGCAATGTGCAACCCCCAGTGCACATGCGTACATGAGAGGCGCTCCCTCCCCATTTTTCCATGCTTTTTTCGTCCTCCCCAGGCTCCAGAGGCTTTATAGGAGCCTGGGGAGGGTGAAAACAGCCTCCCCCCGGAGGCCCTCCGGAGGCTTTAAAACAGCCTCCCCCACCCCTGAGGCCCTCCGCAGGGCAAAAAATGGCCCCACGAGCAAACTGGAAGTCACTCCCGGTTTGCTCAGAGGATCCTTTTTAGTTCTCTGGATGCTTCAGGGAACTTCTGGTTTGCTCGTAGGGTGGTTTTTAGTCCTCAAGAGGCTTCAGGGAAGCCTCCTGAAGGTCCCTGAAGCCTCCGGAGTGCTTAAACTGACTCTCCGAGCAAACCAGAAGTCAGTTCCCGAACTTCCGGTTTGCCCATAGGGCTGTTTTTTTGCACTGCGGAGGTTCAGGGAAGCTCCTGAAGCCTCCGGAGGACCTCCGGGGAGGGGGGGAGGAGAGGCTCTTTTCGCCCTTCCCAGGCTCCTATAAAGCCTCCGGAGCCTGGGGAGGGTGAAAAATGTCTTTAAAAAAGGCTGAACTCAGCCTCGCGTGCCCTGACAAATGGCTCCGCATGCTACCTGTAGCACACGTGCCATAGGTTCGCCATCCTGGTTCTAACTCAACACAAAGAAGAAATAGAACAATTTCTATTTGATCAGAAAATGAATTTTTGTACTCATGTGAGGTTACCAAAAGATACACAAGTGTACCAAAGTCATCCTGTCAATTATAAATAAATATACATTTTTAAAAAGGATTATGAATCAGACATCAGTAATTCTGCATCATTCTGAATATTTTAAACAATATTATTTCTTATGTCAGACCTCATCTCAAAAATATTTCTTTTCTGCTGAAAAAAAAGAATGAATTTTTCTTTATTCAAATAATTATGAAACATGTTACTTACTGTGCAATCAAATTGCTTGGAGATTGTGCTTGTTCCCATTCCTTCCAAAATGTCTTGTTTAGAAGTGTTTCTGCAATCATCAGAAAAGGATGCCTAATATGATCAAATTTATATTGCAGCTGAGTTCTTTTTGACAGCAAATTTGGATCTGGATTTGCTTTAAGCTCCTTTAGCAAATCCAAATGATTTAAAATAAAAATACTGACATTAAATATTTCTGGAACTGATTTGTTGTTATCCAGAACTTTCCCCATCATTTCCAAGCCATATCTTGCATTCTCAGTTTCCGTGTGGTACCATTTGGACAACATAGTCCAGATTTGTGAAAAATTGCTTTTAGATGGAATGGAGATTTCATCTTCATTTCTTTGTGTGGCTTCATTCACAGGAATGTTCAAATAAGCATAATCTTGAAACTGCTTAAAAAATATTGCTAACTCATTCCAGTCTATTAATTTGTCAATGAGATTTTGTATATGATATTCTGTTTCATTTCCTGAAAACAGCAAGGGAATTTTTGAGGGGTTATAAGTAACATCATTTATATCATCAAGAACTGGGATGAAACAAGTTGAATTAATTGATGGTAATTCTTTAGAAATTTTTGCTAAAGATGCATACATCTCCTGTATCCAAGGATGTTGGAAATCAAAGAGTATATTCATTTTCAAAAGCAAGCCAGAAGAAAATTGTAGTGATTTGATGAGGCATAACAAGTCATTTGAAAAATGCACATTATTTTTTTGGTAAAGATTTATTAATTTTGTCTGCTGGAAATTTCTTATGGAGAAAAGTAAGAAGTCAATAAATGTTTGGTTTGTTTTCTTTTCAGAATCCATGGAAGAGAAAAGCAGTTCACAATGGTTTTGGTTATGTGCTTCGGAGAGAGAGATATTTCTAAACAGCATTTGAAAAATTATGTGAATTATATCTTGAGCATTGCAATTATGTGGCACTCCCATTTTGTTGGTCCAACTATGTAATAATGGACTTAGAGTTAAATATAAGATATCCACTATTTTTGTTTCAGCTAAATTTCTATCCCCTAATAAAGATTCATTGAATTCCTTTTGAAACAGAAATTGTGAAAAACCATACAAGGTGGCAATTTTTCCTTTATTAGTTTCTTCCAATTTGCTGTCAGAAAGTATCCTTGCTCCTTGATTCAGTATGTCATAAATATTTTCAAAGATTTTATGGCTATTATTAGCCAATGGGAGGATGGTTTCTAATTGACTAATGCTTTGTTGAAATAACAGCTTCCTAACAACAATATTAATTCGTTCTGAAGTGTTAATATATGGGTTTTCTTCATTATAGTTTGGTAGTACATAGGATAAAAATTGAGTTAACCCTCGCAGTTCTGAGTTAAAATGAAGGTCAGAAGCATTATTCAGTAAAGAAAGATGTTTATATAATGTATTTAAAAAAAGTGAGCTATGCATTACCGGTTGTAGTTCTCTATAAATATTTACAAAGGCCTTCAACTCATTTGACCAGGATTTTTTAGCAGTATTTTGGATTCTTTGCAGTAATTGTGAAAGATAAATAATCAGGTTTACATTTGTTTTACTATGATAGTTATTCTGAGGGGTCAAGAATGGCTTCAGAATGGCTTTTATTACTGAAGATTTAAGAAACAAATTTGAAGATGTCAAAGGAATTTCTTCTCTTGAATCAAAAGCCCATGGTATTTCCATTGGAAATTGGGTAGTTGTTATAGACATCATCTTCTGAATAGTTTTCCATATCATTGTAAGTTTTAAGTTGATCCTATTTAAAAACAATTCATTGGATACTCTTGTAGTTTTGTTTAATATGTGTTTGATTTGTTCTGGAGAAGGACCAATGTAGAAAAGTCTTTGAAAAAGAGCATCAAAAGGTGATAAAAAAGTATTAATATTTTTTCTAAAATACATTTGGTAATCAATGTCAGAACTGGAATTTAGGAACAATCTTAACATATCTAATATATCTTCTAAATAGGAAACTCTCATGCCCCATCTTAAAGTTTCAAGAAGCTTGTATGGTTTTTTTTCCTTGTTGGCTAATCCAATGCCAACAAGAATTAGTGCTTTTCTGGACATTTCTAGCAGTTGAAAATACTGCTTTGTATTTGTCACGTTCTGTTTTGAGAGCAATATTTCTGCAGTCTTGCTCAAGATCTCTGAAAAATTACTCCATTTTGATTGATAAACAACATTTTTGCTCATTTGTAAAATCTTTGCTACAATCTTTTGGTGTTTATTGTGTAGAAAAAAAGAAGGCACAAATGTTTGATTCCAAAATGATGGGTTATCCAGGATATTTTGAATATCTTCTATTGTTCCTTTAAAAATAAAAGGACTCTGAATGTGTAAAGCAGAAATTTTGTTAATGATATTGCTAAGCAATGGTTCTCTGCAAGTCAGATTATGTTGAGACAAATCAAAAGAAAAGGCACTTAGATTTTTATCAATCTTTTCTATCCAGGAATTCTGATTTTTATGGATCCCAATTAATTTGGACAGAAAACTGGATGAAACTTCTAATAATTTGATGAGACACACAAATTCACCTGAGAAGTGTTTCTTTTTGTTTTCCTGGATTATTTTAAAAAGTGATGCCGGTTTGAGACTTTTTGTTGTAAGCTGAAGCAATTGGGTAAATATATAGTCATAGGTTGTTTGGTTTGCAAAATCCAGAGACGATAAGAGAAAATCACATTTTCTTTCTCTTAAGGCTTCCTTTAGTGTGGCATTATTGAAAAACACTTCAATTGCAATGAGATGGAAATCTTTGAAAGTGCAGTTTGAGAATCTGTTGTCAGCCTGAATGTTTCCGATTTGAAGAAGGCTTGGTGCTAAATACAAAAGTTGCAACATTTTTGCTTGTATTGAAGAATTATGCCACACTGGAGTCATATATAAATCCAGCAAAGGTAATGCTTGTGAAAATCTGAGGAGGGTATCAGTTTTATTAATATTAAATGTTTTTATCTGACTGGGATCAGAAAGTATCTCTATACCCTTCTTAATTATCTGAAATAATTTATGTACAGTTTCATTGTTGGTATTCATTAGCAGATTAACAATAAAGAATTTGCTGATGTACTTTTTCTCCAGGTCCTCTAGCACTTGTAAACTTTTAAAAATATTATTTAAAACCATTGAAACATTTGCTGCCTTGATGCTCCCTGCATCATACTTTTTCAATAAATGGTTTACACGTTTAATCATTTGCTCAAGTTCTATGTTCAAAGGAAATCCAAAGTTATCATGATTGACATACAGATTGTCATGTAATATATCTAAAATCTGTTTATAGATAAAGATGTCTGTACCACTCCATTTTGCAGACCTCAATTTTTCAACAATATGCCAATAAGTGTTGAATTCATTCCACTGAGATTCATTAATGGAATTTTGGATTTTCTGCATCAGGTTGGTCAGAGAAGAGATCAATAGGTAGTTATGATTTGTCCTGCTATTTGTTATGATACTAAAGATTTTCTCAAGTACCAGGAGCTTCTCAGGAAAATTGTCAGTTGTTGCAGGTTTAAGCAGAAAGTTTACTAACAATGATGGCACTTCTTCCACTGAGGTTAAATATTTTCTATATTTTTCAGGCAGGAAGGATGATTTGAGGACAGTACTCATTTTAACACTTTGCCATGCTTTTCTGGCTTTAAAAATACTATTTAAAAATGTGATATCCCTGATTCTCCTATTTAAATTGTGGATCTTTTGAGTTTCCTTGAAGTCAAATGATGGCATTCTCTTCAAGCTATTCGGAGAGTTTGTATTTCTTTTGAAAGTCTTTAAAAAATAGTCAGGCTTAAAATCTTCATCAGCAAAATCAACAACTAAAAGATTCCTGTAATAAAAAGATAGAGAGTGCATCATTTATAATAGAACAGAGAAAATGAAAATGCCATGAAATACCATGAAATTTGTTTCCCCTTCTAATAGTGTTTTAATAACTCGTCTTTCCACTCATCTCTTCCTTACATCTTGCTTGTTTCTATTTTTAACAAATCATATTTTGCATAAAATATGCTTATAGGCTTATGCTTATGACTGGTCTTAAATTCCAATCAAACATGAAAAATGCCAGATATGCTCTTGGTTCCTGACCCAGTTTTTTGACTTCTTCTAAGGCACTCCCACCTTTTTAGTTCCCAGCAATGTTCCCTCTAAGCTGCGCGGCTACATGGCCGCTCACGTGACAAGAAAACATGGCCGCTCACATGACAAGAAAACACTGCGCAGCAGTTTCCAACTGCCGCACAGTGATTTTATTGAGGAAACATGTTTTCCCACAGGTGGTGCTCTTCCTCCCCATTAGCCAAAAGTGTTCAGCCCCACCGAGATTCCCTCTGCCACCCCCGCAGTCAAAGGACTCAGTAGCCCTGAGAGGCTCCACTTCCAGCGCCCTTCGGACTTCAGCCACGTATTGTGTGGAGGGAGCTCCGCCGTCCTAAAAGAGACTCTTTCTCCCTCCAGCCAACCTTCTCTGACTGGCACTCCCTCTGGAAGCCTCTCTTGGACAGCGGCTGGAATGAACTTCAGGGCATGAAGAAGGAAGGGCTGAGCCTTCTCCGCCAACAACTCCCCCCCCCCAACTTCCAACTACACAGAGGTCAGGGTCTGGAAGGGGTCGGGAAAATGGGGGGGGATTGGACAGCTACCGGGCAGTAACCCAACAGTGCTTGAGAGAGATGGGGAGGGGGCAGAAGAAAGTAGGCTTTCCTGGCATTGGGGGGAAATAGCTATTGACTCATCCTGGGGCTTCTCAGCCAGTAGCTGCCAGGCAGAAGCACCGCCACCCTCGGAGGGCCTGATCAGAAGAAGATTGGGGGGGAGGCAAAAAAAGCCAGGGTATGTGTTGAGATGGGGGGAGTTGGGAGAGCTTAAATCTGCATCTGCATTAAAAGCTCCACCTTGAAGCTCTTATAGCCTTGCCTGGAAACAGGCAAAAAGGGGAAGGAACGTTCACCTGAACTTTGCGCCTCTTCCCTCCCAGGCCTCTCTCTCTCTCCTTCTCCCCCCCCTCTCTCACAGAGAGAGAGGGGGGAGGGAGGGAGGGAGGGAGAGAGGGAGAGAGAGAGAGAGAGAGGCCTGGGAGGGAAGAGGCGCAAAGTTCAGGTGCTCAGGCATGAAAATATGCCACTCAAACACTATAATTTTCTGCGCACACTGAAAAGAAATTAGAGGGAACATTGGTTCCCAGATTCCTTTTTTCTAATCAACCCTCTCTTTGAATTATAAACATTTAAAAACTCTGATAATAGCTATTATTGATGTCAGTGGATGTTTCTTAAATGCTTACAGTACTGTACTGTACTGCAAAAGATATGATTGCTGATCTATAGGAGAGAGTTAATCTATTCCTTTACTGCTTCAATCAGGGTGAAAATAGTAGCTCCTACTGACACATGGGAGCATTTTCAGCAGAGGTAGCTACCCTTGAAGCAGCTCCATACTCAATTGAAATGTGACAGTTCAAATTTCATGCATATTCCATTGAATTATATTTTTATAAAGTGTATTGTCACATGCTAAAGTCATTCATACATTTAGTTTATAAATTAAAAAATGCATTAAAAACAATGGAACTCATTTTTGGGTAGACTTGTATAGTTGTTCTGTTGATCTTGTGTGAATACTAGCTTTTACATGCGTATACAGGTAATTCTCAAGGTACAATAGATCATTTATTGTCCATTCAAAGTTTCAACAACCCCCCCTCCACACACACACACAAGCCCCCTATATACAACCCAGTTTCAAAGTTACAAATTCTACAGAACCAACCTGGTCACTCACCTTATGAATGACTGGGTTGTAGAGAATTCTTAACCTTACAGAGAGACTGCAACACACCCACATATCTATTCCCCCCTCCATCTTGCCCTATTGGGTCTCCAAAGACGCTGGGCCTGCTTTGTCTGCCCACCAAATTCCAAACAGCTCTCTTCTACCCCTCACAATCCCACACTTACCTTCTGAAGATTAGCAGAACTCAGGAGGCTGGGGTGGAGGAGATCACATGGGAGGATTCCAGCAGCCTCCTTTTTTGTGTTGTGAAACCTGAGCTTCTGTACTATGCAAAGTAGCTGCATTGTTCTCAGCCAGATAAGGTTACAAAATATAGTCTTTTCTATCCAGCATGAAGAGGAAATGTTCGTGATTTGTGGAGTAACTCAGTAAAGCAGCTTCTTTCTTTCAAAGGGGTAGAATGTTACGCTGGTGTTCAGGGAGCTAAGGAATTCTAGGAACCCCTAGCTCCCTAAGCAACAGCACTCTTCTATACTCCAACTTCCTGAATTCTGGATATCTTCAAAAGGTAACTGTGCAATAGTGGTGATGGTGGGGTATGGAGGAGGCCCTTAGGGCTTTGGGGAGCCCAGGGGACAGGGGGAGAGCATGGGATATCTCAGTGGGAGGCAGAGGTCTCCTTGGTGTGCTTGTGTCTGGACTAAGCCTCCTGTTGTTTCCTCCATCCCTTAGTCACATTATGTTCTGCCTAATGGCCCGTGCATTTGTTTAATGAACAATATAAGAGAAACTAGAGAAATACTCACATGATTGGAAGAAAACAGAGTAGTTTCTGGAAAATCGTCCATTCCTTTTGAAATAACATTTTATAGCAGGAGAAAGAATGATTTTAACTCAGAACTCACCTTAGAACTTCTTTCATTTTAGCAAATAAAATCAGAATCTTTTTCAAGGAAATGGGTTGTTCACAAATGTAATTTACTGCCAAATTATTTTTATCTAAAAAAACAAGCCGACAAATAAACAAGTTAAATTACTAGTTTTAATTATTATCTTTCAACTGTGAGAGGGCACTATTATTTTATTACATAAAATGTATGTTCCATCTCTCTGCTTGTAAAATAATAGCATTGGAATAAACCTCATAAATACCTCTCTGGGATTTTTGTATGGTTTTCCAGAGAAAACAAAACATGTTTTCCACCTTAAGCTGGCTAATATTTGTTTTCAGAGTTGTTTCAGATCATTATGCAGTATATGTTTGCTTATTGAGAAATCTAGTTAGATAAATTGGGACTGACATATCATAGCCAGTGATCATCAGGAAGAATGAATGAAGGGAACCGTTTTCAAATTTAATGGAGTAATATTTAAAATTAGAATCTTATACATTGGCTGTAATATTGTATAGCAATGTTAGCATTTATTTGCTGAATAATGTATTGGGGAAAAATATTCACCATATTCAATTAACTATGTAAGAGACCTGAAGCAAGACCCTTTACCTTAAGGTAAAGGTAAAGGTTCCCCTCACACATATGTGCTAGTTGTTCCCGACTCTAGAGGGCGGTGCTCATCTCCATTTCAAAGCTGAAGAGCCAGCACTGTCTGAAGACATATCCATGGTCATGTGACTAGCATGACTAAACGCCACAGGTGCACAGAACACTGTTACCTTCCCACCAAAGGTGGTCTCTATTTTTCTACTTTGTACTTTTACATGTTTTCGAACTGCTAGGTTGGCAGAAGCTGGGACAAGTAATGGGAGCTCACTCCATTACACGGCACTAGGGATTCAAACCGGCGAACTGCCAACCTTTCTGATCGACAAGCTCAACATCTTAGCCACTGAGCCTCCATGTCCTATGATTTATTACCAACCTGTAATACAAGGATTTGGATCTACCTACTAGAGTTTCCATTTCATTCAACCAACTCATTCCACTTACATAAGCAGGGAAGTTATGTTGTAGATCCCATCACTTAAAGAAATTCAACTAGTGGGGTCTAAGAAGAGCCCCTTCTCTGCCATTGTTCCCTGCCCTGTGGAACAACTTGCCCCAGAGACTAGATAGGGCACCACTCTCCTAGCCTTTTAGAAGAGTTTCAAGGTTGGCTCTGCCAATTGGCATGGGGGTCTATGCAAGCATTGGAGCAGGGGTGGGTGGGTGGGCTGAAGGTACTTCCTCTATCTATTAACATTTCAATAGTTCCATTAACTCTGTTTCAATTTGGTTTTCAATTTTGTTCTAAACTATGACTTTTATATGATTTTGTTTTACTTGCAAAACATCCAGAGTCAACCAAGTGTGGTGGATGATATGGAAATTTGATAACTAAAAAAATAAAGTAACATTACTTAGGTCTCTGATCAGGTACAACAAATGGACTAGTCTTACCTTGTTCTGAACAGTTCAAAGTAGATATCCAGCTAGTCATATTTAGAATCATTTGGGGACTATTACTCCTCTTCATAAATAACCTTTAAAGCAAGAAAAGAAAAGACCTAAGTATGATGATGCAATGAAATCAGGCATGAGCCAATCCCGGCTCATAGTATTTTTCCCTGTAAGGGACATGCTCAGCTCCTCTATGATATGCACTTTTTTAAAGTGTTTAAACAATGTCTCTAAAAAAATCTTGAAAGAACTAGAATTAATAGCCGCCGGCTATTAATAATGATCAAATTTTACCACCTTATTTTAATTTCATATGGAAGTAATCACCATCCATTGTGGAATAATTGGACGCAATTTGATATTTAGAAAAAAGCCCTTAAATTATCTCAGTTCATCAAAACTGGGTTTATTTCTGTAATAGTCAAAAAGTACTGTAAGTGAAATCCTAGGCACAACAGTTTCTAGCTTCCATCTCTTTTACCTTTTCCTGCTGTGAAGAGTATCAACCATGTCTCTAACTATGGTAGTACCATGAATGATATCTGGAGTCATCAGGAAGAGGTTCCATATAGAAGTTTCATTCTGCACTTGGGAGATGAGTGATAAAAATGATATAGCTTCCTGGACAAAAGCCATCTGAAAAGAAGGATGCTTCTGTAACTAGAAAGAGAAGTGAAAGAACACCTTTTAAAATGTGAGTATAAGTAGTTCTCAAGTTATGACTGCCCACTTAATGACTGTTTGATTTGACCTCTCCCTCACCACAGCTACTTATGAGGTTTTTGGACTTAGGACAACCACACAATCCCCATCACATGATCGTGCTTTGGGCAAACGGTTTGCCTTTATAATGATTTGGGCAAACGGTTTGCCTTTATAATGATTTGTACATCCCATGGTAACCTGACTGCAATGTATTACATTTTTTGACAGTGTCTGGTGTTTTTTTCAGTTTCCAGCAAAAAAATGCTGATTGAAATGACTTCACTTAATGGTCCTGGCATTCACTTACTGTCCAACACATAGATCATTCTTAGGTTACATTTATTCATTCATTCATTCAAAGCTATCACAGTGCTGAACAAGGGGAACTTAAAAAAACTTGTCCATTCTCAAAGTTGTAACCATTGCAGCAGCTCCAGTCATGTGATTGCAACTCAAATGCTTGGTAACTGACTCACAGTGTACCTTCATCTCATCCCCACTCCCAGAATGAGACAGTTTAAGTTGCCACAATTATTGCCACAATAGCTTTATATTTGTCTTTTTCTCTCTAAACTTATCAATCACAAGACATACAAAGTGCATGACACTGTTAGCACCCATTGTATCAGGTAACTAGGGATGGATAAGATCAGAATATGGCTTTTTAGCCATTACAGCTTCATGCAAACACAACTCTCCCTCTCCTCATCTACCACCACCCTGCTGTTTTTTTTAAAACAAAGTTTTATTGGTTTTTTCAAAATTTGCAAGGAAAAAGGTAGTGGAAAGGTGTACAAATTTTGGCAGTTGCAAAGTGTGGTAGACGCCCCCTCCCTCCAAACTCATAGTATACATCTGAGTATAAATCATTAATACATAGTCATATATAATCAGCATATTAGTTCTATTGATACTTTCAATCAATTTAATACATAGTAATATATTGTCCACATGTTAATTCCATTATTACTTTCGGTCAGTTTATATCAACGAGATTTTCTTATTCATTTTTGTGATCTGAGCTTTCTTGGTATTGCCCCTTCTCCCCCCGCTGGCAGAGCTCCGGCCCCTCCCGTGTCCTGCATATCCGTTGTAGGATCTTCTGTTTTTTCTAGGTGTATTTTGTTTTTTTCCATAAAGGCCTGTGCCTCTATGGGTGTGTTAATTCTAACTCTTGTCTCCTCCCAGAATATCAACATACCTTCAGGCATCAACCAGCCCCTTCTGGTATAATTTATTCGCTAGTTGCGAATAATTTTTCCTTTTTTCCCTAATTTTCTTGGGGATCTGCTTCAAGATAGTAATACAACAGCACTGTGCCATTGGCCCAGAATTGTGCATAGTGCTAAATTGCTTGTCTATTAATATTGTAAATTATTTGTAGGGTATAGCATAAGGCTTAACTACTGGAACAGTAGAATTTTGGGATCAAAATCCCATTTTACCTTTTTGACTTTTATTCACATCAAATATGCACAATGGAATGGTGTACAGAAGGAGGGGCTTAGAAAAGAATGTAAGAATGGGCAGAGCCCTGCAGCCAGTCCAACCCCAGTCTAGCTGATACCCTATAATTGATAAGTGATTATTTTTCTACAAGCTGGTTACATGTGAAGGAGGAAGATGGTTAAACTTAAGGAATGGTTTTAGCACCTTGCTTATCATCCTTATCAAGGTTGAATCACTTTATTTCTTCTGAGCTTCTTCAAGCAGGAGGAGGGAGGGGGAAATGGAATGCTAAGCTTTCATCTATGGACCAGTAAAGTAAGGTGACCAGACATCCCACTTTTGGCGGGACAGTCCCGATTTTTTATAATTTGTCCCGTGGCCCTTGGCGTTTTTAAAAAGTCCCGGGTTTTGGTAAGGTGCGCGACTGCGCACGTGACAAGAAAACACCGTGCAGCAGTTTGCAACTGCCGCGCAGTGATTTCTACTGTCACAGGCTCCGGAAGCAGGGGAGGTCCTTTGCAGGCAGCTAGAACTGGCCGCCCACAAAGGACCTCCCCGGACTTGTTTTGATGAGCGCGAGGCAACTGATGGTAGTTTGTGCCGGCCGCGCCCGCTCAAACTATTGTCAGTCGCCCCGTGTTGAGCAAAGCAAGGCTGGGGAGGTCCTTTGTGGGCAGCCAGTCCTAGTGAAGTGAACCCCCAAAGCCCCCACCGCCACTAGAATAACTGCTGCCTCCTCCCGCTGGCGCCCCTGCCCGTGGCAGCAGTGCCTCCCCCTCCGCTTGGAGCACCTGAGCTGGGCCCGTGTTACCCCTGCCCCCTCCTCATCCGCTGTGCTTTTGAGGAGCCATGAGGCCACGGGAGCCAGTAGAAAGGTGGCGGAGGAGGCGGGAGCAGGAAAAAAACGCCTCATGGCTTCTCAAAAGAGGAGGAGGAGGCAGCAGAGGTAACACGTGGCCCAGTTCAGGTGCTCTGAGCGGAGGGGATGGCGCAGCCGCCCCTACCATGGGCGGAGGTGCCAGCTGCTGACAACTAAAGACAAGAGGAATAAAGAAGCAGAAAGAGGGTATCAGGATTATATGAGAGATCTTACAAGCAAGGAGTTGCTAGGACTAGTCCGTACAAAGCTGATTAAGAAAAAGCTCAGAAGATTGATACCACAAATGGCAGAGGACATAAGATTGTTTTGTTATTGGAAAGATACAGGTTGATAGATGGAAGAGTATAATTTAAAATGACTAGCTAAACCTAGTGAAATCTAGTGATAATAGGTATAAAATAAAAAATTGATAATGATAATACTGTATACAATGTGTAGTGTTATGATAAGCAATAATTGGATATGAGTATTGAATGATACCCGTGAAGGGAAGGCTAGAAATCCTTTTGGATTATATATAAAGGTCAATAATAATAATAACAATAAAAAAAGAACTAAACTAGACACAGTTAAATTCAGATTATTAGGGGGGAAATGCTATGATATAGGATATAGCCAAGTAAAGAAAGGATAATAATAATAATTTATATATATGTATGGGTATAATATAAGGAAATTGGATGTAAATTGTAAACAGCAATTTGGAAAGGAGGATTAGAAAACATTGTTATTAAATATTATGGATGCTTAGCTAGAATAGGATATAAGGATTTAATGTTAATGGAGGATTTTATGAATTAGTAAATGAAATGCCAGTATGTGGTTATGTATTAAATTTTGCTATATTTTATGATGGAGGACATTTAAACAATTATAATCAAATAAAAGTGGAGGTATGATGATGGTAATATGTATAAACATTTGAGTTAAGATACTAGAGTTAATATGAATTATACTTGATGATGGTAGAAGAGATGCACAAAAACCTTTTGTAACCAACTGATACACTTTCTACAGGATGTAAAGAAGGAGGATTTTTATGTTTGTTTTGAAAATTAAAAATTAAAAAGTTTTTGGCAAAAAAAAAGAATACAGAATTTTCTCTCCTTTGAATTTTTTCCTGCCTGCTGAGGATCTTTTACTAGTTTAAAGATATGTATGAACCAAGAGATACATACAGAGATGGCAGATAGTAGAAAAGCAGTTTTAAAGAAAAGGACCATCCAGGTGAGGAGAATTGAACTCTTCCTATGACTTATACTGATACTTCTCTTCCTTTCTTCCTGTGAATTCCTATCCTGAAATTTAATTAGTGAATAAAATGGCACCTTCCAGCTCTCTTGATTCTATGATTTTGACTCAGCTCATATTGATTACCGTAAATCAACTGAATTTCAGGTAAGCTAATCATAGGAAAAGGAAAACTCAGTATCTCTTGTTTATGTAATTTGCTAGCCTAACATAGTTGGCTCCTCCCACCCACCCACCCCTTTTTTCTCAATGTCAGAGCAGGCCACTATTTAAATACCCATATCTACTGGCATCATATGGGCGGGATTTCTATTTAACAAGTACCAATATTTTTCATGGTTTGCCTTTATCCTTGAGCTGAAAGAAGTTATGTTCCTGTTTTCAGACATATAATTGCAACTCTTTCATCCATGACTCTATTTTTTTTCTTTTACAAAATAACCAGCTTCAAATTTGTGCATGCAGGGTAACCAAATAGATAGAGTGTGGAAAAGCTGTTAGATTTTAAAAAATGGATGAAGGGAACTCTTTTCTAAACAGTTTATGAAAGTTATATATAGTAAACTATATTCTCCTCACAAAGGGGGGAGGGGGAAGAAAAGGAATGAGAGATGGATGGATACTTACTTTTGAAATATGAGTTCTGAGTTCTTGAAAAAATGACTCCAGAAGAGACATATTGTTGAGGCAGAATGGCTGATAGATGTTTCTTCCAAGAGCTTCCGAAAGGAGACCTTGCAAAGATGCATTCACTGATAGAACCTCACAGATAGCAACTTTAAGGTTTGCTTGAGAAGAGTCTTGTTTCTGCATCCAAATAGTAAAATTGCATTTAAAGGTAATGAAATAAAATTATTTTGTTCAGTCTGACTAGATACAGATTTTCTAAAATGAGTTGATCAAATGTTTGGAAGAACATGATACAGGTAGTCCTTGACTTACAACATCGTTTAGTGACTGTTCAAATTTACAACAGCACTGAAAAAAATGACTTATGACTGTTTTTCACACTTACGATCATTGCAGCAGCACCATGGTCACATGATCAAAATTTAGATATTTTGGCAACTGACTCTTTATGATGGTTGCAATATCCCAGGGCTATCTGATCACTTTTGTGACCTTCTGACAAGGAAAGTCAATGGGGAAACCAGATTCACTTAACCGTGTCATAATATACTTTCCAGAGTACTCTTCCTTTCTCCAAAATGGAAAATAATTCAGTGTCCCTCCCACTCATCAGGTCTGTGAATCAGGCTTTTTTCATTCCTTTTTATAAAAATGAAGGAAGTTACTTACTAGAATCTTTCCCACAACCCCAAAAGTCCACAGATACTCCCCAGGCCTATTTACATGTAGTTATGCATATTTGTCTCAGTCTGTGTTCAAGGAAAGTTCATTTGAACAAAATAAAAATACTTTATATATGATCACTACTTCTGTGCATGCTTCTGATAACCATAATTTTTCATAAAATGACTAGAATTTCATTCAGTGGAAAACAGGCCACACTTTGCAACTAGGGAATTTTTCTAAAATAACAACTACTTAGCATTGGAATGGTCCCTTGCTAAAAATAAATTAATAATTTTTTTAAAGCAAGGGACTATTGGGTTGTGACTTCAACAATGCTGCAAAGATATAGAAAGATGGAGCACTGTATAATGCTGCCATGAGCTTTTGCACAAAAGACTGATTATAAATCCAATCCAATCAGTCATTTCTATTATTGGAAGAGAGGGAGGTAATAAATAGCTCTACAAATGGAATAGCTGTTGCATTATCAGTAAACCAGCAGGTGGTGGGCTTTCCTGGTGGATGAGCACAATTGATACTTCTGCTAACATCATCTAACATTTCAGGTGCTGTGGCTTCCAGGTGCATATAGCCTTTTAGAAATATACACTTTTTTCTCTTATTTTATGTTTCACTTGAAAACCAGCATGAAGTTTGAAGCTGACCTAGAAGATGAGATACCCTAGCTTTTTTCAAGATGGTTAAGATTTCAGTTATTTTAAATTTAAATACAAATAAATTTGCTTCATGCTGTACTATTTGCAACACTAATATACATTATTTTATTTTTATTGGATAATCAGAATTATCATTTTTGCTATATTCAGCACATATGGGAGTATACTCATAGCATAAGCAAATGAAATGTGGGTGCTTTTTAAAACTTAAATATTTATTTTATTTCCTCATAAAAATATTAAAATGTATATACCTACATTAACTTTAGGTAAAATGGGGCATTTAAAGATGACTCCTTATATTTATACAATTACCTCTGCTAAAGTGAGAATCTTGTTAAGCAAGTATATTCTGTCATAGTTGGTTGATGATGAAATATTTTCAATAAAAACTTTCCGAGTGAATGTTGAATCAAGTATCTCTGTAAGTGAAAGAAGAAAATGTTTTACCTCACCATTAAAATATAAAACCTGGGATAAATTATAAAGTATCACAAAGAGGGGGAGCAGCAGGCACTGTTCCGGTATGGTGCTTCGGAGGGCCCACCCACCCACCTGCATTCCTCAGTTGTATTTGACCCAACTGAGCCATTTGCGCATGCTCATGCAGCATACGGCACTTGCGCGAAACTCTGCCGAGAAGCTGGACTGTCGCAGGCGGTGGGTGCACATACGTGCACAGCACACATGCGCGTGGTGGATGCCCAGCCCCGTTGTACCAGTTGCAAAAGGATCCAGAACCCACCACTGGATATGTCCAACATAATATACTTTCCAGAGTACTGTTTTCTAATATGTATATCTCTGGCATATAATTTATCAGGAGAAGGAAACATATCTTGAAAGCAATGAGATTCTAATATTTAAGTAGAGGTGTCAAAGCTCCAACTAATGAACCTAAGCAAATAAGAACAATTGAGACTGGAATCCTTCTCAAAGATCTTCTTTATAGAGTATTTCATATTGGCACAGCTCTCAAGGAAAACCAATTCTAAACCTTTCCCGCAGTTTCAGTATAATTAAAATAGGAAATAACCCCATCCCTAAGTGTCACAGGTCACGTTGGCCAACTGGGTTAACTGGCGGGTTCTCCAGGCACTCCTTCCCCAACCTTAGCTGTTGCCAGTTGGTTATCATGAGAAAGCTCTTTGTTATGTCTAGTAAGGAATTTCAACCTCCTTCCCCCTCTGTGTGGCAACTGAGGAACAGAAAAATGGTTGCTGCCAGGTTCAGTTCAAAGTTGATAGTCGGCTGTTCTGACCCCCACCCCCCGCTCTCGTATACCAAGTCACTCCAACACAAAGTCTCTTCAAGATGTTTATTGACATACGGGTTCCACCTTGGCAGCAATCCAGCCTGCCAAGGTCAAGATAGCACTCTGGGCAGCAATCCAGCTACAGCGACACCCCTTGGCAGCAATCCAGCTACCAAGCTCCAGATAACCACCTTAGCAGCACTCCTGCCTGCCAAGGTCCAGGGAACAGATTGGCAGCAATCCAGGTAAACCCTTTGGCAGCAATCCAGCCTGCCAAAGTACGACACAGATCTGAGAGCTTCTCCAACTCCAATGATCAGTTGATTCCTGCAAAGGGTGTGTCCACAAGCAGTCCCTTTATAGTCTGGAGAGGAGTCTAATTATCAGCAGCTGAGAGCACCTCACGCGATGACAGATGGGGGTAAGAGGGTCAGCGGAGAGGACAAGCCGACTGCTCAGGGATCAGAAGCGAGCGATGAAACACCGGGTGCACTCGCATCGAGCGTGGGAGGGTCAGGTGATAGGCCACCGGGTTGATAACGGTCTCCACAGGGAACGGCCCAAGATACCGGTGGTCCAATTTCTTCGTGGGCCAGTGGGACAGAAGATGCCGTGTGGACAGCCACATGCTATCTCCCACAACCAATTCCAGCACCGCACGTCGGGACTTATCCGCTACCCGCTTGTAATCCTCCTTAGCCTGATTCAGATAGTGGCGCACCACTTGGTGAACCGCCTGGAGCTCAGAGAGGAAGTCCTGCGCTGCAGGGACCGGAGAGTCCACAGGGGTGGGAGGGAAAAAGCGAGGGTGGTACCTGACGTTTGCCATGAAAGGCGTCGTCCGTGTGGAGGTATGCTGCGAGTTGTTAACCGCAAACTCTGCCACGGCCAGGTACTCCGCCCAATCGTTCTGTTGCTGGTTCACAAAGCAGCGCAGATATTGTTCAAGAATCCCAATCACCTTCTCCGTCCCCCCATCGGTTTCGGGATGGTGCGCCAAGGATAAACAAACTTGGACGTCTAGAGCGGCCATCAGCCCTTTCCAGAACTGGGCCGTGAATTGTGTCCCACAATCTGAGACGACCCGGTCAGGTAGGCCGTGCAGCCGGAACACGTGCTGGATGAACATGCGGGCGGTGGCGCGGGCTGTTGGCAATCTCTGGCAGGGGATGAAATGCGCCATCTTGGTGAGCATGTCCACCATCACAAGGACCATGGTAAAACCTGATGACGGAGGGAGTTCCATCAAGAAATCCATGGACACAGCCCCCCAGGGTCTGTCTGGGGTCGGCAATGGCTGCAACAAGCCTGGAGGAGCTCCCATTGCTGACTTGGCCTGTCGACACTGCACACACAACGTGACGTATGTCTGCACATCGTGTCGCAAGCGGGGCCACCAGAACATACGGGAGACCAGGTGCAATGTTTGGAAAAGGCCAAAATGTCCTGCTGCTGGAGTGTCATGACGCTGGGAGAGAACCAGTCCACGGAGTCAAAGGTCCACGGGGAGGTCGGCCCTACCTCTGCCCACCGTAGTTCCACCCACTCGTCGTTCCGCTACGCATCCCGTATCAGAGACCGTAAATCCACGGGTTCCTGAACTGCAGCGAAGGACTTGACGGGTAGAACCGTCCGAGGTGGAAGTGAGTCTGCAGGGTCAGAGTACTCCGGCTTTCTAGACAGGGCATCCGCCCTTTGATTCAATGCACTGGGGATGTACGTTACCTTGAAATTGAACCGGGCAAAGAACAGAGACCACCAGATTTGGCGTTGGTTCAGCTTACGCGCTGTCGTCAAAAACTCCAAATTCCGATGATCCGTCCGGACCTTGACCCGATGCCTGGCCCCCTCCAGGTGATGCCTCCAGGCCTCAAATGCCACCTTGATAGCCAACAACTCCTTCTCCCAGATGAGTTTCATAACCACCACAGGGGCTCCTTGGATCCCAAATGACATTACTTTGAACTTGAAGCTCCCCAGTGGGCAGTTAAATGCAGTCTTCCATTTGTCCTCTTCTTTGATCCCCACTCTGTAGTATGCCTCTCTAAAGTCTAACTTTCCCTTTGCTATTATTATTTATTTATTTATTCACATTTCTAAACCGCCCCCTCTCCCAAAAAGGGACTCGGGGCGGTGTACAGTCCACAATAAATAACAGATAAAATACAAATATAAATAGAACTATAGATATATGTATGTATGTGGAGGAGGTTAAAATTAAGAGTACTGTACAGAAGAATAAATATGAGGCTAAAAGCCCTAAAAACAATCAAAACTAAAACATTACCCTTAAAATAACCAGATGAGAATATACTACCAGGAGTTCATAGATGTAACATTTATAATCATGCCAGGCCAGCTAATCGGGACAGGTGAGTCTTCAATTTTTGTCGGAAGGAGCGGAAGTCCAAGGTGGTTCTAATGTCGGGGGGGAGGTCATTCCAGAGGGTTGGGCCCATCACAGAGAAGGCTCTACTCCTTGGCGCCGCCCGCTGGCATTGCCTAGTGGACGGCACCTGGAGAAGGCCCTCCCTGTGAGAGCGGATTGGCCGCAGGGATGTATGTGGGAGGATGCGATCCCCCAAGTAACTAGGCCCTGAGCCATGGAGCGCTTTAAAGATAGTAATCAGGACCTTGAAACGCACCCGAAAAACCACAGGTAGCCAGTGCAGCTCGTGCAGGAGCGGTGTTACGTGGGAGTATCTAGACCTCCCCATGATAACCCGCGCGGCCGCGTTCTGGACTAGCTGCAGTCTCCGGGCGCGTCCCAAGGGAAGCCCCATGTAGAGAGCATTACAGTAATCTAGGCGAGACGTCACCAGCGCATGAGTGACTGTGCGTAGGGCATCCCAGTCCAGTAGGGGGCGCAATTGGCGCACCAGGCAAACCTGGTGGAACGCCCCCCTTGCCACGGCTGCCACATGGTCATCCATTGACAGCCGTGCATCTAGGAGGACGCCCAAATTGCGCGCCCGTTCCACAGGGGGCAGTAGCTCGTCCCCTATGGCCAGCGATGGAGTCAGCTGGCTGAACCGAGGTGCCGGAAGCCACAGCCACTCAGTCTTGGAGGGGTTGAGTTTGAGTCTGTTGTCCCCCATCCAGACCCCGACGGCTTCCAGACACCGGGACATCACTGCGACAGCCTCGTTGGGGTGGTTTGGGGTTGAAATGTACAGCTGCGTATCATCAGCGTACAGATGGTATTCAACCCCAAAACCACGGATGATCTCGCCCAGCGGCTTCACGTATGCATTGAACAGAAGGGGCGAGAGAACCGACCCCTGCGGCACCCCACAAGAGAGTGGCCTTGGGGTCGATCTCTGCCCCCCTGTCAACACATATTGCATCCGGCCAGAGAGGTAAGAGTCGAACCACCGTAACACGGTGCCTCCGACTCCCATCCCCTCCAGCCGGCGCAGAAGGATACCATGGTCGATGGTATCAAAAGCCGCTGAGAGATCTAATAGGACCAGGATAGAGGAACAACCTCTATCTCTGGCCCTCCAGAGATCATCAACCAACGCGACCAAGGCTGTCTCAGTGCTGTGCCCGGGTCGGAAGCTGGACTGGCGTGGGTCTAGATAATCGGATTCATCGAGGTGACGCGGAAACTGCTGCGCCACCACATTCTCAACAACCTTCGCCAAAAAAGGGAGGTTGGAGACTGGACGATAATTAGCTAGCTCCATTGGGTCGAGTGAAGGCCTCTTGAGTAAGGGCCTCACCACCGCCTCTTTCAAGACGGTAGGTAAGGCTCCCTCACCCAACGAGGCGTTCACCAGGCCCAGAAGCCAGCCTCGTGTCACCTCCCAGGATGCCAGTACCAGCCAGGAGGGACACGGGTCCAATGAACATGTGGTGGGTCGCAGCCTTCCACGCAACCTGTCTAAATCCTCCCAGAGTGGACTCACAAGACTCACTGTTGAGTCTAGGGGAATTGGGTACATGCTCTACACACACATGGCATTTATCCCTGTAAAATCAATACATAATCCCATTGTGCAATCTTTTTCCTCCTTTAATAGTACAGGAGTGGCCACCTGGGATTTTGCCAGTTGGATGAAGCCTCTGGCTAGTTATTTGTCAATGTAGTCCCTTAGATCCTTCATTTCCTTTGGAGTCATTTCCTTTGTTTTGGGGAGTTTCACACCTGGCAGGATCATGATCACACAGTAGTGGGGGGGGGGTAGCACATCACATTCTTTCTCACTAAATGCCCTGGTATTTCTTGGGGATTATCTGGGTCCCTGGAGGTTGCTCTGATGTGGCTTTCAGGCATTTGCTTCCTTCAGTTCCTGCTCGGTGTTGGACAGTTCCTCCTACCAGGCTGTTTTGAGGAGAGAGAGGGCCTCTTCCCAGACTCATTTTTCTCTCTCCCCTTCCCATCAGATTGCCAGACCCCACTTATCTAGGCAGGACAGTCCCAGAATTATGGCCTTGGTGATTTTTGGACTATCATGAATTGGATAATCTCCCAGTGTTGGCCCATCTCTAGCCACACTGGCTCAGTGAGGTGCATTGCAGGAGCACCTCCTATCAGTGATCCATCGACCTGCTTGAACCTCATGGCTTGGGGCAGTCTCCTCACTCAGATCCCTAGCTTCAGCATCGTCAGTAGGCTAATTAGGCACTGGGTGCAGCCTGACTCTATTAGGATGGCCACCTCTCCCTGAACTCCTGACTTTGGCACCATGATTTTTGAAGGGATGGCAAAAGGGCGGATGCTTCACTTACCACCAGGTTGCATTCACCTTCACCCTTCCAGGCTGCTGGTCTCTTTTGGACTGAGTTCCCTTTCCTTCACTTGTTGCGTAGGAGACCTCTACGGCCTGGTGAGCCAGGTTTGATTTCTCTCGACCCTTATGCAGTGGCTTTTTTGGCTTGTATGATGCAGTTGGGCTTCCCTTGGCTGGGGCAGATGGAGGACCAGTGGGTGGAGCAGTGCCGGGTTGGTGACTGAGCCAGCGGTCTTCTTGGCTTTCTTAGCTGTGCTTGGGCTTCAGTTAGGGCATGTTGTACTGCTTTAGCTTGAGCCAGTGCTATGGCCATCTGGTACCAGTCATGGGTCCACTTGTGTCCACCCCTCAGTAGATGCAAGCCTGTAGTAAGTCTTGGTCCAGGCCTTCCTTGAAATGGTAGACCAGCAGTCAGTCCGGCATCTCTCTCAGGTTGCTGGCCACTTTGCAGACATATTCTTTCACTGCTTGGTCCTTCTGCTTTAGGTCTCAGATTTCCACTTTGGCCTGCAGTGCTTGGGATTCATCTTCGAATCTGTCTCTAAGCTCCCACAGGAAGGCATCGACATTCCCTAGTTCTGGCACTTCCACATTGTGGAATCTCATCACCCATTCTGTGGCTTCCCCTTCTAGGTTGCAGCCACAGCATTCACCATCACCCCGTCCAACTGGTAGGCTGACATGTAGTGATCTAGATGAGTCCACACCTGGTTGTGGAAGAACTCCAACTTCTCTGGGTCTCCATCAAACATTTGTGAAGGATCTGCTGATGGCAGAGGAGAGAGGGTCCCATGGTCCTGGGAACCATCTGGGCTCCAGGCTGTAAGGTCACAGTGGCTGCTCGTGTCATCCCAAGGGAGATTGAGGTTGTCCCATTGTACTGGTTGCTCACTGCTGCCATGGGGGGCTCCATCCTTGGCTGGGGCTCGCTGCCCCCACTGGCTGAGGAGGCAGGTGGGCTGGCTGGGCTCAGGCTCTGGTGGGCTAGAAGTGGCTGAGCTGCCCAAGTTGCTGTCACCACAGGTGGCCTGGATTGGCAAACGGGCTCCACTCGATGGATCTCCATGTGGTCAAATCTCTCCCTCAGTTGCACTATGGATGGGCTGTGAATGGTGGTTAGGTACTTCCATTCCCTCTGCTCATCCCATTCAGCAGCCCACTTTGCCTTCCACCCTGGGATGACAGCAGCCAGAAATTGAGCCTGGCATAAGAGGGTGCCAAAAGCCACTGAAGCTGAGTTCACCCTGACATCTCCTTGCCTTCCCTCCTCCTGAGATGGCAAGCAAAGAGGATTGCTGAGTGGGACAAATGGGGAGAACAGAGATACCTGACTACCACACAGAGATCATTTGTCTAGTGGCTAAAAGAAAGAGGTTTGACCATATGGAGATCCGAGGAGTGGAGTCAGTGAGCAGGTTTGAGTTGCTGGTGGGCACTGTAGCCTGGATGGCCCAATCATCCCCAACCTGCTGGAGTCTCAGCTCAGCCACGGCAGCCTGACAGCTAGCTCCCCTGCCTGGTGAATGGCAGCAGCAAGTCTGGGGCCAAGGCAAATCTCCCTGCAGCAGCAATGAGCAGTGAGCCTGGCCTAGCAGCCTCAATTCCTGCCTAGATGGCCTGGATATCAACCATGACCCTACTACCTAGGGCTTGGTTGGGTCCCTGGCCTGTGGGCACATCCTCTCTGCCACTGCCTGTGGATCCCCCACCAATGAAAGCCACTTTTGATGGGGACTTGGAAAATCTGGCATTCTTCCTCAACAGGCCTGGACTACCTGTTTGCCCCAACCAAAGGCAACCCCTGGCTCAGGGACATTCAACTCCTGACCCTTCATGATGTATTAGCATGGAAAGGCCCCAAACTGTACATCCCCAGTACCCTCCGGGTCCAGAATTTGCAGAGGAGTCATGATACCAAGCATGCCAACCACTTTGGATTCTTAAAAATGTGGCACCTGGCAAGGAGACAATTTTGGTGTCAAGAATGAAAAAGAACATTGAAAGCTATGTAAAAAGCTGTGTGGTATGTGCTGCAATGAAGGAAAGGCCAGGGAAGCCTCCTGGGCTGCTACAACAAGTAAACGAGCCATCTCAACCTTGGGAGGAGATAGCAATGGACTTTATAGTAGAATTCCCAGATAGTGGGGAAAACACTGTGATTTGGATGGTGATTAATCTTTTATCCAAGCAGGCTCATTTATAGCCTGTCTTGGCCTCCCCTCAGCCCACAAACTGGCAAAGCTGTTCCTGAAACATATTTACCAACTGCACAGAATCCCAAAGAGAAATATATATGACTAAGAGGTTCACTTTATGGTCAAATTCTGGAGGGAATTCATGAAGCTATTTGGGTCCTCCCAGGGCCTTGGTTCAGCTTTTCATCTGAGTACCAATGAGGTGGCAGAAGGCACGAACTTCATGATACAGCAGTACTTGCAATGCTATGTCAACTACCAACAAATTAACTGGCCAGACCTATTGCCTTTTGCTGAAGTGGTGTACAACAATGCCATGCACAGCAGCATAGGGCTACCCCCTTCAAGGTAGCCACGGGGGTAGAATTCGTCCCTATGCCTGTATATCCTCAGACAGCCCCTTCCTCAGTAAGCCTGATCGAATGGGTAGATTCATTGCAGGATGCTTGGGGAAATATGAAACAAGCACTAACAAAAGCTATGGAGAGACCAAAAAACCAACAACAAGCAGGCAAAAAGCAATCTTCCCCCAAAGGCCATTTCACATAGCCTCTCTACCTCTCTACCAAATACCTGAAACTGAAATTGTAAAAAATTGGGCCCTAAATTTATAGGACCTTTCCCCATTGTAAAGATCATCAATTCAGTCACAGTAGAGCTGAAGCTCCCATACTTGTTGGGGAAAGTACATCCGGTCTTTCACAGTAGTTTATTGAAGCCAGTAATAGGGTCAGAGTTGAGACCAATAGCCTGGGTAGCCCCAGGCCCTATCATAGTGGAAGGGGAAACTCATTATGAAGTACGAAAAATGCTAGATTCTAGGTTATATAATGGGAAACTGCAATACTTAGTGCAATGGAAGGGTTACCCCCTGTCAGAAGCTACCTGGGTGAACAGTAGGGACTAAGACCAGAGAGGAAGTTCTATGAGAAGAATCCCCAGAAGCCAAAGGAACTGCCGGGTGATGGGAGGGTTGGTTAATAGAAAGTTAATCTTCCTGTACTTGATATCTTCCAGGTATTTCTTACTCAATAAGGGAGAGCTGACTGTCAACTTTGAAATGAACCTGTCAGAGGCTATTTTCCTGTTCCTCAGTTGCCACACAGTATGGGGAGGGGTGAAGGTGGATGGAATGCATTGCTAGACACAACACAGAGCTTTCTCGTGAGAACCAAGGTCATTTCCACAGGTGATAAAATCAGGGAGGAGTGCCTAGAAAACCTGCCAATTAACCTAATTGGCCAATATGACTTGTGACAATTGGGGAGGGAATTATTTCCTATTTTATTAATACTGAAACTATGGGAAAGATTTAGAGTTGGTTTTACATTTGACCATGCTAATATGATGTATCCAATAAAGAAGCCCTTTGAGAAAGATTCCAGTCTCAGAGTTCTGATTTGCTTGGGTTCATTAGTCGGAACCTTGCTATTTTGTTTGCCACACATCTCATCACATCACTCTGTCTCCTTGGATTTCCCTGTTCCTAAATTGTCATTTATTAAATGAAGTTTTTGCACATGATCCAATCTATTATTGTGCTGATATAATTATTAAAATCAACTGTTCTTATTTTATTACAGAAACTTACAAAAGTTTACCTACACAGAACTCTTCATCCATTATCATTTATGAATGATATTGAATTAAATAACTTACGCAACAGACTATTCCTGTTTTGGAGGACATCAGCACTTTGGGATGATGGGTTGCTCTCCTCTGCTTGGTTAGTAGACCTTCTCTGTCTTCTGTTAAGAAAAGAAGCAAGAAGAAACTTATATTGTACTTTGTATTTAATTTCCTACTGTGTGTGTGTGTGCATGCATTTGTGTGTGTGTGTGTGTGTGTAGCATATTAATAATAAAATGATTTTTATTGAAATACAAACTATATTGATGAGATAGATGTTAGATTGATAGATAGACAGACAATCAGCTAGATAATGTGCCATCAAATTGGTGTTGACTATTGGTGACCACATGGACGTATATTTAGGATCTTTCCACTGTTTGCAAGAATTATTTTAGTGATCTTAATAAAATTAACAAATTGCAAATGTGTATATTCTACAATATTTTCTAATATTTCATATAATGATAAGCTTCAGGTAACAAATAATATTTTAAACATGAATATGAAAAAAATATAGCATTCAACATAGTACCTGTGTTTTCCCGAAAATAAGACCGGGTTTTATTTTCCTTTGGGGCCCAAAATAAGTACTAGGGCTTATTTTTGGGTATGTCTTTTTCCCCATGTACGGGAGGTCCACTTCTTCTGCTTGCTTGCTATGGGGTAGGAGGCCATGCCATGCCCCAGTGCCACCACCATGAGGTGGGGGGGAGCTACCCCATTCACCCCACACCAGCTTATCTCAGGGCCCTGCAGCCAGGCTACCTATGCCCCAACACCTGCCTCACCTGGCAGCCCAATCCAACAGGACCCTGGGTGGCCACCAGCCCACTTTTTCTGCTTGCTCACAGATGCAATGGAGCAAGAGGCCAAGTGATGTTCCAGTGCTGCGGCCATGAGGTGAGGTGGAGGTGGGTGTGTCACTGCGTTAACTGTTTGCTAGCCGAGCTGAAAATTTACTGCACAGGTCATAGGCCTTATCAGCAAGTGATGTACTGCGCCTGCTCACACACATTCCAGAGACTTCTGTACTTTTGATCTTCTGTTCTTCTGCCAAGAAGGTGGACGACGATTGCTCTTGCCAAAATGTAACAATTAGATAGATTTGTTTTCATTTTATTTTCATATTAAAGTTTTGTTTTTAATTAGAACATGTTATCGGGTCTTATTTTCGCTTTTTCTGAAGATATGCTTTTTAGGAAAGCCGACGGTCTACACCTCATTAGCTCAGGGTGAAATTTCCCCTGACAATAAATGGCAGCAGAAGGATGGTCATAATTTATGGCTTTTTCCTTCCTAGTTATCTTCAAGAGATAAGGCGACCAGGCTAATTAGAAAGAATGGTCTATAGCTACTGAGGTACGCTTAAAATCAGCTTTCTAACCATGCCGAAGAAGAAAAAGAAAAAAGGCAGAAATGAAGCACGTTCTGAGGGGTCCCTCCCCTCTGACACAGAGATGCAAGATTTTTCAAGCTGGCTTCCAAATCTCCGAACTTCTTCAACAGCCGGGCTAAGAGGAGAATCTGCCATGGGAGGAACATCTCGCAGAGCAGATGGGACTGCTCCAGGAGCCGAAGGAAATGGACCGAGGTTAGTTACATTCCCTCCTGATTATGCATGTCCCCAAATATCTCCAAGAGATTATGAAATGCTCGGGGCTAAACCAAAGCGTTCCACGCTGCCAGAGCAAATTCACTCCCAAACTCTTAGAGATTATGAAACAATTGATGTCTGGCCAAACCTCTCGCAGCAACAGCCGGCAGAGGAAAATCACTCCCATGCAGAAAGCCCTGAGCAAGACATGGAAAACTATTGTAATAAAATAGAATTGTTTGAAGATCAGCTTTCTCAAACCAAAAGACTTTATGCCAGGCTAGAGGCAAATAGGAGGGGTTTCCCCATTTCCAAAATATCTGAGGACGCCATCTTGCCTTCTTCTTCACAGCCTGAGACACACCCCCTAGAGGACATTGTGTCAGGCGAATCAGAACAGAGAGATATGTACACGTCACCGAGGTCGTGTACATACCAGGCATTGTCCCTTACCAGGCATTGTCCCATTGTCCCATTGTCCCTTACTTTGATGACATCCTCATATCTGCAGCAAATCACACTGAACTGTGGGAATGCCTGAGAGGACTCCTTCAGAAACTCCAGGAGGCAGGGCTCAAATTTAAAAAGGAAAAGTGCCACATACCAGTCCCCAGAGAAGAATTGTTAGGGTACTTAATAGATGCCTCAGGTCGTCACCGTACATTGGCTAAAATTCAAGCAATTCAAAATCCACCAGTCCCTACAAGTAAGACAGAATTAGAAGCCTTCCTAGGACTCCTCAATTTTTACAGTATCTTCCTGCCTCATAAAGTCTCAGTAGCTGAGCCCTTACATAGACTACTAGATTCAAAAGCACACTGGAATTGGGGCAAAAGAGAAGACTCCTCTTTCCGAGCTGTCAAAAGCCTCCTGACATTGCAAAGCGTGCTCATCCAATATGATGAGAAACTGCTTTTAGTGTTAGCCTGTGATGCTTCTCCATATAGAGTAGGCACAGTAGTAAGCCACAAATTATCAAATGGACTAGAAATACCTATAGCTTTCTTCTCACAAACTATGTTTAAACTGAAAGAGGTTATAGTCAGATTGATAAGGAAGCCTTGGCAGGCGTGGCTGGTAACAAGTGCTTCCACAAGTATCTCTATGGACATAATTTTGAGCTCATCACTGACCACAAGCCCTTTTAGGGCTCTTAGCTGGGGACCATCAAACACCCCCTATGATGTCTCCCAGAATCACCAGGTGGATTGTCTTCCTTGCAGCCTACACATATAACCTGGTACACCGTCCTGACAAAAATCTAAGCCATGCTGATGCCTTGAGCTGCTGCCTATTACCAGACACCATTGAGGACCCTGCACCAGCCCACACTGTCCTTCTCATCAATGACATGCCCTGCCCCCAACAGCTGCTAATGTTACATTGCATTCTACAAAGGACTTCGGGATCCGACATGCTCTAACGGCTCCTTTCCACCCCTCTAGCAATGGCCTGGCCAAGAGAACAGTGTGCTCTGCCAAGGAGGCCTTGGCTAGAATGGGCCTGGGGGATTGGTGAATTAAAGTAGCCAAATACTTGCTTATCCAACATGCTACCCCCTGTCCAGAAACTAACTGGAGCCCTGCAAAACTCCTAATGGGCCGTAAGCTGAGAACAACCCTGGACAGATTGGACCCAGGCTATTCACTGGAGAAGCCCTTAGAGTCAAGAAAGGCCTGAGGTTTTAGCAATGGGGACTTAGTCTATCCACGGAACTTCGCAGGCCATCTGCTATGGCTGCCTGGAAAGATAATAGAGGTGACTGAGCCCCATTCATACAAAGTTGAATTATATGATGACCAGGTATGGTGGCACCACATAGACCAGCTTAGAGGGTGCCGGGAAGCTATGCCGTACCAACAACTGGACGAGGCCAGGTCAAATCCGCCACTCACCAGTACACCAGCCGAGAATGACATAGAACCAGGACATGACGCTACCACCTTCAACGCTAGCAAAGAGAGGACTTACCTAGAGAACCAAGCTTTGTTCCAGTGCCAGCAATTCAAGTCAATGGAAGGGCGCAGTCTCCAGACATTCCAGAAGCCCCAGCAAGTATACCTTCCAGTCCTATGGCCTGCACCGAACTACGAAGATCAGGGCGAGCCTGGCGCCGCCCTGCCTACCTTAAAGACTACGCATGCGTAGACTAGGTGGTAAGGAGTGTTGTGTCCTGTCTTGCCTTTGGTCTACTCCCCTAGTAGGAGCTGAAGAAATAAAGACATGTTGTGATTGGCTGGTTGTCTGGCAGCTGGGTATAAAAGATGGAATTGCCTTAGCTGTTGTTGTTAGCTGAGCAGCCACCTGTTAGCTATGCTATGTTAGCATTGAAATAAACCTTGTTAGCATTTAAGATCTGTGTCACCTCAGTCTGTCAGCCACCATTCTTAATATACAACATTAGTGTTCCAATATTTGAGGGGCTGCCACAAAGAAGAAGCGGTCAACCTATTTTCCATAGCACCAGAAGGTAAGACAAGAAATGAGAGAAACAACCTAGTACTAAGGATAAATTTCCTAACAGTGACATCAATTAATCAGTGTAATGGCTTGCCTTCTGAAGTTGTGGGTGCTCCATCACTGGGGGCTTTTAAGAAGAGACTGGACAGCCACTTGTCTGAAATTGTATAAGATCTCTTGTTTGAGCAAGGGGTTGGACTAGAAGGCTCCCAAGATCCCTTCCAACTCTAGTATTCTGTTATCCTGAATTTCCCAATATTCCGTGTCAAGGAAATGGCAGAATAAGCCCCTTTTGCATCAGAATGCACTCATACACACAACTATGTGCTCAGTCAGTATTGTATTAGCTATGCACATCCAACATTAATCCCTATTTCACTACTGTGGAAGAGTAGTCCATATTAACATATTTCAAATCTCAACAAAGTTTTAAAGGGATCAAATCCTTAGTGGGATTCCCTTCTGGTTTCCCTTCTGCCTGGTTTCAAGCTGCTCTGTGCTTTCAAGAGAACGTGGACCACAAAAATCATGGTCCAGATTTCTTTGATAGGGACTACTTCTGAAAGAGCTCATGTAACTGAATGCTCCTCCAGGAAGTGAATTTCTCCTCTTAGAAAAGAACATGTGAATCTGAGGTTAAACATCCAAGAAATGATGATTCTCTCAATGGGGACCAAGCCAGTGGTCTCCTGCATTTTAATTAGCATGATCATATACAATATAGCACACACATAGGAAGCCAAGCAACTTTTTTTACCTGCTTTTGAGTGAAATATTCAATTTGGGCAAAAGATCTTCAGGAGTATATGGTGTACTTTTGCATGTGGCATCAGAACTGCAAAGCACAGTTTGGAGAAATGGCAAGAAACCTGTGCTGGGAAGATTCCGAGGGGCCAGGTAACCTGAAAAGAATGAAATAAAATAATACAATCATCGGAATAAGTGAAAAAATATTTATCTGTAGTTTGCTTTGCCTTTGTTTTTTAATATGGAAAGGTTGCTGGCAAAAAGAAATAGAACCATGCACAAAAAGAAATGGTACAAATGAAGAACACTTTTAAAAAAAAACAAAGACTTGTTCTGTATAGAAATGAAATTTACAGGAAAACTGACCTGCTGGTGCAAAGGTATTTCTCACCTTGGATTCCTGCCACAAATAATTCTAGTGCAAACATGGACTATTAGGTGCACATAAATAATCAATAATGCTATTAATTTACATTGATTAAATTAACTAAATTAAAATTAATCCAACTTCATTAAAATTCATAGGTTTCCTCCAGTATTTACAATGGATCCCCTGAAATATAGCGACCAGCAACTCAGTTGTTAATAATGTGGTTGCTAAGTGAAATTGCCACTGTGCTTTTGATCTATCTTCAGCTTTCCTTTGCTTTACAGATCTGTAAAAGTCATAAATATGAGGATTGATTGTAAATTACTTTTTCTTCACTGTTGTAACTATGAATAGTCAGTAAACAAGGCGGTGGCTAAATCAGTACTACCTGCAACTATTTGCACTAAACCAGATATGATTAACAGAATCCTTGTTTATTTCAGTGAATCTGCTCTAAATCCAGAATCCTCATCACTATTATTAAGCATTTATTGATTTGAAACATACATATGTCAAGATACAGTGGTATAATTTAACTATAATAATGAGTATGAAAACAGATATTGACTCTATTTCTTTTGCCCCCCCTTTTTTTTCTGCCATCAATGTTTGTTTGTCATACCTGGTTTAATAGAAGAAAAATAGGGAATGGATGAGTTGCAGTTTAAACATGTGTGAAATAGACTTACATTTTAAAAAGCCACAGCAACAACTATTTTATTACTAAGTTTCAAATGCTTAAATACATTCCAGTTTTAATATTTTTCTTGGACATCTCTTTAAAAACAGATGACATAGAATTTGCAACAGTAATAATATGGAAAACAGCAGTTAATCTAAAATACATAAAACGGTAAATGGAAATATAGATTGTAACAGTTAAAACAACATTATATTTAATAGGCATAAGAGGTAGGGACTACTAGAGATGAACTGAAGTAAAACAGGGGGGCTCAAGTAAAATAGAAAAGTGCAACCCACCAAAAACATAACCATAAAACACAGACTAGAAATACAATGCAAGAAAATGGTAAGAGAATACATGTCTGCTATAGATGAGTTCAAATCACCAACAGCTGACAGATTACATCCCAGACTTCTCTAAGAGCTGGCGAGCATAATCTTGGAACCATTGAACTTTATCTTTCAAAGATCCTGGAGCACCAGGGAAATACCAGAGAACTAGAAAAGAGCTAATGTGGTTCCCATCTTCAAAAAAGGAGAAAAACAATCAGATCCAGGAAACTACAGCCCAATCAGCCTGATTTCTTTCCTGGGAAGGTCCTGGAAAAGATAGTTAAGCAACAGATTTGCAAATACTTAGGGCCCATAGTTCTTTTCGGATCCTGAGCTTGTCTTCTGGAGTGTTTGCTATTTCTGCCAGCTTAGTGTCATCTACAAATGTATGAGTTCCCCTTCTATTCCCTCATCTAATTCATTTATGAAGATATTGAAGAGTACTGGGCCTAAGACGGAACCTTGTGGAACCCCACTGCTTACTTCCCTCCATGTAGATGTATTACCATTGAGGACTACTTATTGAGTATGATTTGTCAGCCAGTTACAAATCCATCTGGTGGATGCTCTCTATCCCACATTTTTCTAACTTACCAAGAGGTAGGTTTGGCCTACTTTGTTAAATGTAAGTGTTAGATTGGGTAGTGAGGAGGCAGATACAGGCTTCTTGGTCTGACAGCAGCCCTTTTATAGGGAGCTGTCAGACCTCTTAGCCAATAGGATTCAATCTCTGTTCTCGCCTGAACAGAGGACCTTGTTGGAAACTATAGCAGACAGAGTTAATATCTAACACCCAGCATCTTTAACTTTGCCAAATTCTACTTTTTTTCTACTAAATTCTACTTTGTCGAATTTAGGCCCAGTATTCTTCAACAACTTCTTAAACAATTTAGATGAGGGGATAGAAGGGGGACTTATCAAATTTGCAGATGACACTAAACTGGCAGGAATAGCTAACCTCCCAAAAGATAGGCTCAAGATCGAGATGGATCTCAACAGACATGAACACGGGCTTCACTAACAAAATGAAATTCAATGTAGAGAAAGGGAAGGTTTTACACTTAGGCAAGAAATATCAAATGTATGAGTACAAATTACTTCCTCCTGGGAGGGGGGTAACATGTCATGTCCCCATAGATTCCTATCAGGACACTAACCAAGAGGAGAAGCAACCTAAAGCGAAGGAGAAATTTCCTGATAGTGAGAACAATTAACCAGTGGGATGGCTTATCTTAAGAAGTTCTAGGTGCTCCCTCACTGGAGGCTTTTTTAAAAAAAGACTGGACAGCCACTTGTCTGGAATGGTATAGGGTCTCCTGCTTGAGTATGGGGTTGGATTAGAAGACCTCCAAGGTCCCTTCCAACTCTATTATTCTGTTATTCTCTTATTTCTCATCCATGGGGTGAGTTGCTAGTTTGCCTCCTCGTGGTGTACCCTGGATAGCACGGTAGTGTGAACTAAACAATTAGCAGCAAGTGGCAGCTAGACTATATTGAAGCATTGGCAGTTAATGACAGTTGGCAGCCAGACATCTTTATAGAACTCCTGGCTCTCTAAATAAATGCCAATGGATGGCATGGCAACTTTGACGTCAACACACAGTGGAAAGCCAAGTGGACCACTGAACGCCCAGATACAGGCAGTTACATAGATGACCCTATGACAGGTTTTGACCTTCCTTGCCAGCATTGGTCAACTCTGAACAGGATCCATACCTAACATGGTATCTGCCAGGACCAATTGTTTAAGCAGGGTCTTGTCTCTATCCCTCAGTGTGACTGTGGTGCTCCTTGACAAAATATCCACTATATTGTGTCCGAATGTCCATCAAGAGCATACACTGGCCCAATGTCTGATTTTTCAACATAGACCACCCTGTCCTTGAATGGCTGGGTGGACTGGACATTAACATTTGAACTACTATAAGTCCATGTATTTGCCATACACTAAATAAATAAATTCTCATCCATATGTGTTGTGGCCCAGCAGGAGCCATTGGAGCTGCCACCAGACTCCGACAGCGAGGGTCCCTATGAGTTGGCTCTGAAGGATACGGAAGACCCTGGGCAGGGTTCTGACTCCAAGCAGGGATCAGAGAAGCTGGTCGGCCACCAAGAGGCGCCTGAGGCATGGAGCAGTGGTGAAAGCCAAAGGGAGGGTGCTCCTGATGTCATGCCTTGGAGCAATGGGGAGGAGTCATGGGACAGCGAGTCAGACATCAGCAGGGAGTTCTTGAATGCTCGCTACCAGTGCGCTAATCAGCATCAGGAACAATTGCGCAGTTACCGGAGGTAATTGCACTCAGCTGCTGATAATTAGACTCCTCTCCTCTATAATTAGACTATAAAAGGACTGATTGTGGAGACGCCTTTTTGCAGAAGTCAATGCAGGAACTATTGTGGAAGTACAGTCTTGTGAGCGTGGCAGGCTGGATAGCTGTTATTGCGTATCAGTGCCGGAGGGTTCTGAAAGTCTAGTCGTGTTGGATTGCTGCCAAGGATCTGTCTGTCTGTACAATAAACCTCGTGAAGTATCTTTGGCTTGGAGTGTGTCTGTGTTGGCGGGGGAAGAGGGGGGTCAGAACACATATGTATAGTGGTTCTGTTCCACTAAATACTTTTTTCTTCAAAAAAATAGAAAGTGAGATTCTAACTTCATTGGGCTCCAACAGAGGGAATTATGTCTCATTATAGCTATCAATAGAAAAATAATCTGGTAGAGCACCTCTTAACTGGAAAAGGACTGAGGCTACTTTCAAGCTGCTAAAAGAGATCATTGCAGAATAACAGAATAACTGAGTTGGAAGGGACCTTGAAGGTCTTCTAGTCTAATCCCTTGCTCAAGCAGGGGAACCTATTGTCAGGGTTCCAAATAGCATCCAAAAGTAAATCAGAGTCCAAGGCAAAGTATTGCTCAAAGTTTCAATTTATTAAGAGAGCCATGTTGCACATCTGGGAAAACCCGAATCTGAAAGTTTCCCAGTTTTCCCCACCCAGTTGAAAGTTCAAGATCTTGCCCCCTCACCCAGAAGTCCATCACATGGTCCAATCTCCCACTGCCATGCTGGCAGTTCCACCCACCCGATTCTGGTCAGGTGCAGAGGTGCAGAGACAAAGGATGACCTTGGCTGTCTAGAAAGAATTTTGTTATGACTACATAGTATGTGACTCCTTACAATCCCCCCTCCCATCTTCCCACAATAGAAAATGCATAGCAGAATAATAGAAAGTGTGGCAGGCCAAAGACCCAAAAGAAAAGATGGCTGCAGGCCTGACACCTATTCCATTTCAGGCAAATGGTTGACTAACTATTTGGAAACACACTGCCCTAAAATGCAAAGAAATGTCTCTCTGAAATGGAGTAATTCTTATTATTTCTGGTAAGGCAAGACAAAATAATACTTTTTTCTTTACCCTGCACAGATTGCAAGAGCATTACAGCTGAAAAAGCAGCTGTATATGAGATCTAGATTGCCAAAATTCTGGACTAAAAAGAAGTATGGAGATTGCCCATATGTACTCCTTAGCAATTGATGTTTGTTAGTAGATGGCAGAAACTGTCATCTGTCATTTTTCAGCTGTTTGTGATCAGCTAGGAATTGTGGGTTCCAGAGTACTCTGAGCTATAAAGGCAGCCTTTTCATGAACTCCAACTTTTTAAATACTTTGGAGTTTGTTTTTTGTACTGTCCATTTAAGATCGAAAAACTTTAAGAAATGCAAACCTACACATTTCTGGGTGAATGTCCCTTCAATCCATTTAAAAAGAAAGGAAACATCTTTTCTGCTTTGTGTGAACTTTACTTTTTATTGTTAGTAAATTTCTGCAATATGCAGCAAGGAATAACTTTAGAGTTGTTTTTAAAGAGTTTAAATGTTAAGGCTTTGTGAAACTGATTTAAAGAAAATTTCTGAAACTAATTGGAAAGATCCTCTCATGGAAAAATCTGTTTGGTTTACATTTCAATGCAAACCAAGACTTTGAAGATTGATTACTAAAACACATAATTGCTACTTTAAAGGAAATGTTTGATCTTCAGGTGTGTGAATGCTTAAGCTTTTTAACTCTTTACTGGAGCTAAAAGTTGCTACTGAAGGCAACATTACTCCTAAAACAACCGAAATGGACTTTAAGTTGGACGTAAATATTACAACTTACAATGAAGAGCTGGAAATACTGGTTTTAAAGTGGAGTTGAACAATCATTTAAAAATCAAAAAGCACATGCAAATAATGAATGCGAACAGCAATGTGAACTATTCTTTTAGAATGAAATAGAAGAGATTTACTGGAATTACTTCACAGAAATAAATGAACTTGAATAAAGATGATAAGAATGTCTTGAAAGAGGCAAAGAAACTAAGAAAAAGCAATAGAGTTTGAGTTTATCCTTTGGATTTAAGAATGGCTGTGAGAAAGAAGGGGAAAAGTACAAAATTGGTTCATTTGACAATGGCTTTATGTCGGATGGCATTCATTTATAAGCTCCTGTGGGAGGTAGAGAACCAAAGTAAAGTAAACACATATACCTGGTAGAACTTGATGCACCAGAGGGTGGCCATCCATTCATATAAATAATATAATTGAATGGAACAGATAGTACTCAAGTACTCAAGTACTCAAGTAATTCAAATGGTGACCATTACAAAGCCGATCATTCAAAAGGTGGAAAGTGCATGTGGTTATAGGCTACAAAATGTCTTAGACATAAGGCTCCATGTTGGAATTGGAGGAGTGGTATATCTGGTTCAGTGCTTTCAATCTTTCAAAAAATGCCTCAGCAACAGGTCAGAAAAATAGGAATTGCTATTTTTATTCTTATCCTACATTTTTTCATTTTTTTTCATGTACAACTCAAGGAATATATAAGCATAGATGCAAAGATATCAACACACCTATTTTCTCCACAACAAGAATCCTATGAGGTGGAATGATCTAAGGGAGAGGAACTGGTCCAAAGTCACCCAGTGGTTTTTTATAACTAAGGCAGGACTAGAACCAGTGGTGGGATTCAGCCAGTTGACACCACTTTGGGAGAACCGGTTGTTAAATTTCTGATCAGTTTGGTGAACTGGTTGTTGGAAGAAATCATTAGGGGAGAGAACCGGTTGTTAAATTATTTGAATCCCACCACTGACTAGAACTCGTCTTTTCCTGATTTTATGTCTTTATACAAGCGGCTGCAATGATTTTGGCAAGAGTACTTACTGGGGTGAATCTGGACTTTGATTGTTTTTTTCACAGAGAAGGCCCCTATGAATTTATTATTCTTCCCAGACTGGGAGGTAGTGATATTGGTAAGCACTTGAGAAAAGGTTTCTGCCACATGAAATAAACCAAACGACTTTTGGAGCAGAGGTGGGTTTCAAATCCCAGTGCTACTGCTTCACTCATGCTTGTGCATGTGCGATGCTTCTGGGCATGCACAGAAGTCTCTGGGCGGGTGGGCGGAGCCTCCCACCACTGCCACTACCGGTTCAGCTGATCTGGGCTGAACCAGGAGCAGCCCACCTGTGCTTTGGAGTGAGAAAGCTTGTTTTCTGCGATGGGCCTAGAAGCAGTAGATATTCATTTATTGGGATCTGCTTTCTGAGAAAAAAGATAAGAATAAACAAAAGAATAGCAAAAAAATCCAACAACCCAAAAAACAGATTGTGTCACTAAAAGAAAATTGAAGAGATAATAGGATGCATGTCCAGGATATTCAGTGATAGAAAACAGGCTCCCATCAAAATTAAAGTTCTGGAGGCTGTAATGTTTAGATGCAGGACACTGGAAGAGGGCTGGAGTGATGTGCTGCTGCCCCAGCCTCTTGCTGAAACAGCAGGGTCATTCAGATTGCATTGGGCTTCAGGAGAGAAAAAGGAAAGAGACAGATTGAATCATAGCAAGAACAGCAATGGAGAAGCTACTTATTAGGACCAAAACAGAGGTGGTATTCAGTAGGTTCTGACCAGTTCTGGAGAACCAGTAGTGGAAATTTTGAGTACTTTGGAGAACCGGTAAATACCACCTCTGACTGGCCCTGCCCCCATCCCAAGTCCCAGCTGATTGGGAGGAAATGGGGATTTTGCAATAACCTTCCCTGGAGTGGGGAGGGAATAGAGAGTTTACAGTATATTTCCCCTGCCATGCCTACCAAGTCATGTCACGCCTACCAAGTCATGTCACACCCACCATGTCACGCCCACCAAGAACCGGTAGTAAAAAAAAAGGTTAAATCCTACCACTGGACCACACGCACTGATTCCCAGGATTTATTAGCACTTGCTTTTGAAGAAGATAATGCCTTGCATTTTATAACAGCATGACTATTCAAGCACAGATATAGCAAGTCAAAAAAGGTGTTTTAAGTGTTGTTTTTTTCATCTATTTCTTGGATGAGGATGAAAAACTAAAAAGATGGAAGGAATATATTGAAGAACTTTTTGAGGACACTAGGGATGATATTGATATGGAAACTATAACAACTGGACCAAGCATCATTATGGAGGAAGTTGAACACACAATAAAAATAGCAAAAACAAGAAAAGCCACAGGATCTAATGATATCTCAGTAGAAATTTCAAAATTGCTGGAAGACAATGGGAAGAAAATTTTACTGCAGCTCTTCAATAGAATATACAGGTGAAACTCGAAAAATTAGAATATCGTGCAAAAGTTCATTTATTTCAGTAATGCAACTTAAAAGGTGAAACTAATATAGACTCATTACATGCAAATATAGGCTCATTACATGCAAAGCAAGATAGTTCAAGCCGTGATTTGTCATAATTGTGATGATTATGGCGTACAGCTCATGAAAACCCCAAATCCACCATCTCAGAAAATTAGAATATTATGTGCAATCAATAAAGCAAGGATTGTACATAGAACAATATCGGACCTCTGAAAAGTATAAACATGCATATGTATTCAGTACTTGGTTTGGACCCCTTTTGCAGCAATTACTGCCTCAATGCGGTGTGGCATGGAAGCTATCAGCCTGTGGCACTCCTGAGGTGTTATGGAAGATCAGTTTGCTTCAATAGCGGCCTTCAGCTCTTCTGCATTGTTCGGTTTCATGTCTCTCATCTTTCTCTTGGCAATGCCCCATAGATTCTCTATGGAGTTCAGGTCAGGCGAGTTTGCTGGCCAATCATGCACAGTAATCCCACGGTCATTGAACCAGATTTTGGTGCTTTTGGCAGTCTGGGCACGTGCCAAGTCCTGCTGGAAAATGAAGTCAGCATCCCCATAAAGCTCATCTGCGGAAAGAAGCATGAAGTACTCCAAAATATCCTGGTAGATGGCTGCGTTGACCCTGGACTTAATGAAGCACAGTGGACCAACAACAGCAGATGACATGGCTCCCCAAATCAACACAGACTGTGGAAACTTCATACTGGACTTCAAGCATCTTGCAGTGTCTGCCTCTCCATTCTTCCTCCATATTCTGGGTCCTTGGTTTCCAAATGAGATGCAAAAGTTGCTCTCATCAGAAAAGAGGACTTTGGACCACTGAGCAACAGACCAGTTCTGTTTTTCTTTAGCCCAGGTAGCACGCTTCTGATGTCGTTTGTTGTTCAGGAGCGGCTTTACAAGAGGAATACAACATTTGAAGCCCATGTCCAGGATCCGTCTGTGTGTGGTGGCTCTTGATGCACTGACTCCAGCCTCAGTCGACTCCTAGTGAAAGTCCCTAACACTTTTGAATGGCCTTTTCCTGACAATCCTCTCCAGGCTGCGGTCATCCCTGCTGCTTGTGCACCTTTTTCTTCCACACTTTTCCTTTCCACATAGCTTTCTATTAATGTGCTTTGATACAGCACTTTTGGAACATCCAACTTCTTTTGCAATTACCTTTTGAGGCTTTCCCGCCTTACGGAGGGTGTCAATGATGGTTTTCTGCACAACTGTCAGGTCAGCAGTCTTTCTCATGATTGTGATTCCTACTGAACCAGACTGAGAGACCATTTAAAGGCTCAGGAACCCTTTGCAGGTGTTATGGTTTAATTAGCTGATTAGATTGGGACACTTTGAGCCTAGAATATTGCACCTTTTCACAATATTCTAATTTTCTGAGATTGTGGATTTGGAGTTTTCATGAGCTATAAGACATAATCATCACAATTATGACAAATCACGGCTTGAACTAACTTGCTATGCATGTAATGAGTCTATCTCATATATTAGTTTCACCTTTTAAGTTGCATTACTGAAATAAATGAACTTTTGTATGATATTCTAATTTTTCGAGATTCACCTGTATGAAACAGGAAAGATACCAAATGATTGGCTAAATTCAACCTTTGTGACAATCCCCAAACAAATAAATGCAAAGAAGTGTACTGAATGCAGAATGATAAGCTTAATGAGTCATGCCCTGAAAATATTCCTGAGAATAATTCACACAAGAATATACAACAAAATTGAGGAGTGTCTAGGTAATACACAATTTGGTTTCAGAAACAATCTTGATGCATGAGATACCCTATTCAGCATTCAAGTTCTTATACAGTGCTGTAGAGATGTCAGTCACAGTGTTTACATATGCTTCATCAATTTTGAAAAAGTATTTGATAAAATAAGACACAGCAAACTATTATAAATCCTGAAACAAGTGGAACTAGATGACAAAGACATCTGAATCATAAATAATCTATATTGGCATCAGGTAGCAAATGTGAGAGTAGGCCAAAAATATTCAGATGATGCAGAAATATGAAGAGGGGTCAGACAGGGCTGTATTTTGTCTTTGCTGTTGTTTAAAATTTCTCTGAGTCCATTTTCAATGAAGCACTGGAAAACATTGATGCTGACCTCAAAATAAACGGTGTTCAGATCAGCAATTTAAGATATGCTGATGATACCGTTCTGCTTGCCAGTAAGCATGAAGACCTTCAGCTCCTCATCAGCAGTGTCTCAGAAATATCTGAAAAATATGCAGAGGTCACGTAGGCTCTGTACGCTGTGCATAGGTGCACAAATGGACCAGTCGGCTTAAATGCAGATAAGGAACACTTCCCTCCAAAACACCGTTCTGGTACAGTAGCCGTTCTCAGCTGCCACTGGTACACCTTTATCGGTGCATACCGCCTGGAACCCACCACTGGAGGGAGTACTGAGAAGTTTATCATCTGCTTGGTTGGCTAATGTGACCTGTGACACAAGGGGGGTGGACAGTATCTATTCTTTAAATATAGCAAAAATGTGGGAATTATTCAGTTTTAGTTTCAAATTTGACTGTGCAGACATGATGTACCCAATAAACAGGATTTTTGAGGAAGCCAAAGCCTTAGAGTCTTGAGTTAGGAGCATTACTTGGAACCATGACAACTGCATTCTGAGTGCCTACCTTTCACCCAGGTTGCCAGCACTTGCTGCCTCCTGTGTGCATGCCCAAGGGGCAGGGCCGAGGCAGCGGGGCAGCCTTCGCTGGCTCCAAGGTGGTTATGCAGATCAGATCAACCAAGTTGCCTCTCTTTCCTTCCTTCCTCTTTCCCTCCCTCCCTCCCTCCCTCCTTCTCATTTCCATCTCCTTCTTTCCTTCCTCCCTCCCTCTTTCCTCTCTCCTTCCTTCCTTCTCATTCCCATCACCTTCCTTCCTCCATGCTCAGGAAGGGACGAGGGGAGGGACAGAGATTGGTGGCTATTCTGCAGGGATGGGTGAAAGAGAAACTTCACTGGCTGCAATGCCATGTCAGTGAGTGGGCCATGGAGTTACTGATGGCAGGTGCAGAACTGGACTACAACCATGGTAGCCATCAAAACTTTGTTCGCAATCCAAGTTAACATTGGTATTCCTGAACTGTGAGCTTTTAGGAAAGTATCCTTCTCTGTGTGTTGCAAACAGCCATTTCCAGTGGAGAAAACAGGACAAAGCAGAGTGGAGAAAAACTTTGCTATATTTCCAGTTGGAATTAGACCATGGCAGGGTCCTTACAGGAGAGCCCTATTAAGGATTATGTATTAATAGAAAAGCAACTAACTTACCTCTGTTCCTAAACACTAATGCTGTTGCACATAAAAAACAGAGGAGCCCTGATCAACTATCACAACCACCATTTTAACAGTTTTGCTGTACTGTTGTCTGTTGATGTCCCCACTAAATGCAAGCACGAGATAAACTGCCATAATGGAATTTCATATTACAACTAATCTCATGCCTTCATCACTTTGAAAATTTAAATATGGATAATGATAAAGAAAAATGTGCATCATCTGAGGACTCCCTTTCCATGGCCTCATATTTTGGCATTTACAAAACTAGAACAAATATTTGTTAAAATATGTAAGGAATAAAAAGAATAGATTCATCATTATAATGCCTATCAACAATTACTTACAGTTTGATTGGGCTTCTGGAGGAAACTGGATTCGAATGACAGCCATAAGAATGAATGAAAATACAGGCAAAAAAATTAATGTGAAAGACCAAAGCTGTGAAAAAAGAACAAATTATATTCAGGTTTGATATATTTGGGAAATTTTAACAATAGTAATCATACAAAAAGAACATCTACTTAACAAGAAGTATAATGTAATAAAGGTAGGAAAAATTAACAAAAAGTCAGTTTTCATTTTAGCATAAAGAACAAACTTTGTTATGGAAGGTCCCAATGTTTGCTAATTAGGAAAAATTAGTACTGAAAACTCTACCAGAAGAGGCAGACTCATCCCATAAATTATTATGGGGCAATGATCTTATGACAGAGAAGCAAGGGTGGACAGTTGCTTCCTTGCTTGCTTCCTTGGAAAAGGTTTCTTTTTATGGATTATACATGCTTTAAGAACTTTGGAGGCTTTTGTTTTATTTGACAATTAAAAGTATCTGGAAATCAACTATATTATTGGGTGAGTTGTTGCAGGATTTCAAGGATATGGCTCTTTAGGGCTAAAAGCCTATGTGAAGAGTCGTCAAATTTTTTTTAATGTAAATACTCTGTAGTCTTGCTAAACAACATGGCTATCCTTTTAATTTAATTTACTGTATATCAATGCATTACACTGCATTATCATCTCCAACTAGTGCTAACATTTGATCATTTGGGTATCATGCTTCCTACCCACAAAAAAGTAATAATATATAATGTTGGTTAAAGGACTTTTGCATGCAGTGAGCCGGTTGCCTTTGAGATTGGTCTAGGTGAGATGAGTGACATACAAGTCAAATAAATAAAAATAAATAAATATGTCTCTGGCTATACTGATTGAGATTTCTTGGAGTTCTTAAAAAGATTGTAGCATAGGGCCTTGTTGGAATGACACAATGAGTAGTTTTGGTTTTCCCCCCTTCCCTGTGATTACAGCAATTCCCTCCCCCTATAGTTTATGGCAAGCTGGCATCTAGCAAGTGAGGCTGAAGCAGAAGCTCAAGATGGCAGTTCTGACATTCTGCCCCCCCCCCCCCCCCGACTAAAACTAGGAAAAGAAAAGAGATATAAATAAAAGATTAGGGTTTAGTGGGATTTATCAGATATCGGTTATGGAATTTGTGAAGGAGGTGTGGGAATTGTACATGTTGGGCATCAACCCACTCAGTTTTGAATAGGGGAAAATCTTTCCAGAGGGTTAAGTATTGAAGTTTGCCTCTGTGGTTATGTGAGTCAAGGATTTTCTTGACCTTGAATTGCTGTTCTCCTTCAATAGGAAGGTTGGGAGGTAGTGGTAGTTTTGTTGTGGTACACAAGAGCAATGTGGCTGCAGGTTTTAATAGGCTGCAGTGGAAATCAGGATGGATTGGGTTTAAAAGGTTTTGGTAGTTTTAGCTCCACTGTCATGGGGTTGATGCATTTAATAATGGGGAAATGCCAATGTATTTCAGTCCCAATTTCTTCAAGGGTTGCCTGGACTGCAGGAATTTTGTGGAAAGCAAAGGTTCATCTCCAATTTTAAATTACCTTTGTTGCATTCTCCTTTTGTCAGCATATTTTTTGTGGGAATCTCTCACGAGCACCTTACAGGAAACTGGCCATGTGAATTGCAGGGATTTCACCCATTCAGCTAGTCATGTACTTTGGGGAGGTTATTGGGACAGCTCCAGAATAGCAATGAAATCCTGGCTAGTGGTCAGTCGGAACAGTGTGAAACCAGTGCTGCTGTGAATGGAATTGTTGTAAGCCACAAAGGGAAGGAGGTCCAACCAATTTCCCTGTTGATAATTAACATAGCAGTGGAGGTATGCGCTAGTATGCCATTCTCTCCATTGGTCTGGAGGTGGTGAGAAGAACTGAGAAGAACTCGTATTTGGAAAACTTTGGGTGGCATGGAGTTTCGCTAGGACTGGCCTTACTAATTTCACATGTTTGTCCATAGTCTCGGTGTAAATCAAAATATTGTTCAGATATGCTAGGATGCCTTTATACAAATGCTCATGTAGCACCTTGTTGAACAGATGCATAAATACAGTGGGGACTCTTTATAAGACAAATGGGAGCACCTGAAATTGGAAAGAGCTAGTGGGAAATTGAAAGCAGTTTTCCACTCATCTGCCTCTCTAATTCATACTTGGTAGTAAGCCTCCCTCAAGTCCAGTTTGGTAAAAAATTTCTCTCCTTGTCAGGTGGCTCAGCATATCCTTCATCAGTGGTAGGGGATACACATTCTCCAGACAAAATAGCATTGAGCCTGTGGTAGTCAATGCACAGTCTGAGGAAGCCATTCTTCTTTTCCCTGAACAGCGTAAGGGTTGCCATGCATGATTGCACTGATTGGATGAACCCTCTGGGTAGGTTTTTATCAATGAAGGCCTGAGCTCTTCTAATTCTCTCAGCATGATGGAATAGAGTCTAGGCTTAGGTATTGTTTTGATAGCACAGTCTGGGGTGGAAGCATTTAACACTCATTAAAAATCTCCTCCAGACCCCAGCACTATTTTGATATCAGACAAATGGGTTCCCCCTGTTCACAGGCTGGCACCATGCTATACCAGTGATGGCAAACCTATGGCACGCGTGCCACAGGTGGCACGCAGAGCCATTTGTCAGGGCACGCGAGGCGCTGCCCTGTCAGCTGGCCAGCACGCATGCACACGCTGGCCAGCTGAGTTCACCCTTTTTCAAAGCCATTTTTCACCCTCCCCAGGCTCCAAAGGCTTTACAGGAGCCTGGGGAGGGTGAAAAGAGCCTCCCCCCCCCCCAGAGGCCCTCCGGAGGCTTCATAAGCTTCCCTGAAGCCTCCAGAGTGCAAAAAAACAGCCCTATGAGCAAACCGGAACTTCGGGAACAGACTTCCTATTTGCTCGGAGGGTCATTTTGACTGCTCCGGAGGCTTCAGGGAAGCCTCTTGAAGGTCCCTGAAACCTCTGGAGAGCTTCCGGGGGGCGGGGGAGGCTGTTTTCACCCTCCCCACGGTCCTATAAAACCTCTGGAGCCTGGGAAGGTGAAAAAAGCATGCAAAAATGGGGGCTAGTCGCACCTGTAGTGCGTGCATGCGCACTGGGGGGTCACGCATTGCATTTTGGGTGTGGCACACCTGCACATGACCCCCCTGCACTCCCCCCACTTATGGCATGCAAGCCACAAAAAGGTTCGCCATCGCTGCCTTATACCTTTGATTTCTCCTGCCTAAATGTAAAGCTTTGCTTTTATTCATATTAAAATTCATTATTTTGATAGGGTCCATTGTTCATGTTTGTCAAGATCTTTTTGGATCCTGAGTTTGTCTTCTGTCTATTTCTGCCAGTTTAGTATCATCTGCAAATTTGATGGGTTCTCTCTTCTATTCCCTCATCTAAGTCATTTATAAAGATACAAGCCTTTTGATTTAGGGGATTATATTCTTATCCCTCTGCTGAATTTTGAACCTAAATTTTCTCCCTAGTGGTGGAGGCAGCATCCAGGCTGGGTTAACCTTCATCCACTCATCTCGAGGACTGGGTCTGATAATGTTGTTTAACCACACCCCTGCTAGGTAGACCCAGCTTTAGATTCAGTCCCTCGATGAGGGCGGCTGCATCATCGCTTTCTCCAGTCTATTAAGAAAGTTGGATGTGGAACTTCTGGTGGTAATGTAGGTGCTGGTGGACATTCCTTTGGGAACGCCAGCCCCGAGATCGCGTTAGGCTGCTAGAACAGCATAAATCAGCTGTCTGGCAGTTTGAAAACTCTCCCCTCAGGAAAAGAGGGGGAGGTGAGCAACCAGGTAAGGGTAGAGCTCCCTTAGACCCACAGGAGTAATTCTGGGGGTTGAAAGGCAAAAGCCCCCTTGCAGCCTGATAGTGCTCCGCTCCCGGGGCATCTCTGTATCGGCAGAACAAAGCACCATGACCACTCCTGCTATCAACGTATTAATCTACATTTGAATAAGAAGCAGGAGGAGCAAAGACAGGAGTAATTATAATCGCAAGTACAAAATTTAACTCAGATTTATTATAACTTCCTTCTGTGAAGATTAAGGGGGATAAAAGGGAAGATGGCGCCTGAACATCAAAGGGCGTGTTGAAAGTGAAACTTAAGAAGCAAAGTATCTGTTAAGTGCTTGCTAAAGTTGTAAAAAGAATCAAGAGCTCTAGATTAAACAAAACAGTGTTGGTTCACTAACAAGCTATAAAAATTAACAAGTTTGGGGGGTTAGGTGGACTTTTTGGATAAGCAATTTGGCCGCTGAAAAGTTTGATTTGAGTATTTGGAAATGGCTTCAAAGCAAACTAAATTAACTGCCTCTAAGAGCGCTGGAAGCTCTCCAGCCCAGACACAAAAATTGCAATCTTTATTACCCCCAGCAGAAGCATTAACACTTGAAGCCCTCCAAAGTAACCTTCAAAATGCCTTAAAGGAACAAGCTTCTGCTCTGGATGGCAAAATTACTAAAGCCCTTAAATATGTGTCTAACGAAATTGTCACGATGTTAAAAAGTTTGCTAGGCCTGAACTGCCTGAACTGACACTCAAGAGTTAAACTAAGAAAGCTTTATTGCGCAGGTCATAAAACAAAAAAAGGTTCTTATCTGAAAGTGATTTATTGCGCACGCGTTACACATTCCAAAATTCCTCTCTTCTTTGTTCGGCAGCCAACTTTGGCTGAGGAGCTTTCATTATCAAAAATGTAACCTTTAGTTATTTCTGTATCATTTATTTTTTTATTTTATTATTAAAGTTTGTTTATTAATTAGAATATTTTCTTAAAGAGTATTTCTTTTCTAAATATCTCAAAAGATATGCGGAAGGGAATCAGCCACGGTCCATCGATCTCCAACAGGGTGTTTTTTCCCCTGACAACTTGGTAGCAGAGTTTTGGTTCTGATGATACTAGCTGAGATGGCTACAATTTATGGCTGTATTTTCTCTTCGCGCTATCTTAAGATAACCGACTAAGCCTAATTAGCAATGTCGGAGAAAAAGAAAAAAAAGAAAAAGAAAGATGGGGCGAGCACAGATGGATCAGCTTCCTCTGACAAGGAGGCTCCCTCGGACACAGAGAAGCAAGATCAAAACGTGCTTCAGGAACAACAAATTCCTTCAGGTGCCGAGCCAAATATGGGAGAAGGAGCTACAGGACGCGACATCCACGAAACGAGGTCAGTGGTTCCTCCTTCTAAAATATCTCCAGGAGATTATGAATTTTTGGGGGCCAAGCCAAAACTTCCCACTCTGCCAGAGCCACTCCATTCCCAGACCCTCGCAGATTATCAAACGATTGATGAATGGCAACTGCCGGCACAGAAAAAATCCTCCCACGCAGAAAGCAGATTTTATAACATCTCCCCAGATGAGCAAGAAATGCAAAGCTATCTAGATCAAATAGAACTGTTTGAAAAATATGCTAGGGAGGCGAGAGTGTGTTTTGAAGAGATAAGGCGAAGTAGAAGAAGCTCCCCCACTCCCAAAATGTCTGAGGACGCCATCTTGTCTTCTTCAAAACAACAGCCTAAGACACACCCCACAGAGTTCATTGGTCAATTAGAACAAAGAGACATGTACACGTCACCGAGGTCACGTGGTCCCTTTGAGTCAACTGAACTTCCGCATACGTATAGAAAGGAGAGGCAGCCAAAAAGTGAAGCTGCACTGCCATCTGCTGGCGGAGAAAAATTATTACAGCAAAAGATTAAGCAATTGGACCAGATTTTCAGAGATATGTCTATGAGTTTTACAGAAGCCCAAACTTTGCCCTCAAAGGTTAAGTCTTCAACACCCCCTGGCGGTGTGGAATTCTCCCTAGATGAAAAAAGGCAAAGCCAAAGGCAAATTCGAGGAAGCCAATTTGATGTTGCCACGCAAAGGCCAATGATGCAACCCCAGCATCCCCTGGTTCAACAACCAGCTTTGCAACCAGAGCAACAAATTGTTCCTCAGCAGGTATTCACAGTCACCCCCTTGACTGGTGAGTCCAAATTAAAGGAGTCAGGAGAGAATTATAAAGCCTGGGTCAGTGAAATTGCGCTCTTGCTTCGAAGAGAAGGCACATATTCCATGGTTTTTAATCCTCCTCCTCCACCGTGGACGCCTGCAATAAGAAACCTCGAAAACAGAGCAACCACGACTTTACTCATGTCAATGGAAATTGAGATCCAAGGTATCTTTCCACCTGATGCAACTGCCCAAGAAATTTGGGCTATTTTGGAAGATTGCTACAGGCCCGTTTCAATTGAATCCTCATGTTTGCTCATGTCTGAGTTCCATGGTTCGAAGTTGAAACCTGGTGAACGAATTGGTGGACATTTGACCAAACTGAAAAGAATGAGAAGTGAATTGAGACAAAATGGCCATGTAATCGATGATATCCAAATGATTAGCATCATCATTAACTCATTGAATTATGAATGGAAAGATGCTGTTGCAAAGATTAACTACGTGCCTATTGCTCAACGCACAGTTAACCACGTTTGCAGACTTTTAGTGGAAGACGAAGCTATCAGGTTAGCTACCCCACATCTGCAACGGCCTCCAGCATTAAAGGCTCCAGCCAGACGTCCCTTCCGAGGAAGAGGCTACGCTCCAAGGATGCCAAAGTGCTACACCTGCAACCGTGTGGGACATGACACCCGGGATTGTCCCCAACGAGTTCCAGCTCCCGCCACGTACCAGCCCAGAGGAACAGATTCCAGAGGCAGAGGTAGAGGCGGAAGACAAGGTCGTCGTGGTCCAAGGCGTGATCCACAAGCTCCGCTTGCAACACTGGCCATAACCAACGTTCCACAACCTGATCCAAAGTTCGACAGACGTCTTTTGTGGACTTTAGATAGTGGAGCAGCTGTGCACGTTACCCACAGAAGGGAACTTTTCACAGAGATGGGCGAACCAGAGCCCGAGTATCGAGAACTGTATTCCTTCACCAACCACACTTGCAAGGTTATGGGAAAAGGAACTGTTTACATTGAAGAGCTCGATACACACATCCCTGATGTTTATTACATACCTTCAGCAACCAGTAATTTGCTTAGTCAAAGTCACTTGTCTAGAGATTTAAAGTTCCAGGTTCACCACCTCGAAAAAGCAAGTTACTTAGTTAAAGATGGAGATATTGTTGCTGAAACCATGCTGATTGGTGGTGTTTATTACTTAAAGCCAAAGCCTAAAGGGCAAGCACAGGCAAGTATGCAAACTCCAAAAAGGCACAACGCAGACCCAGAGAGAGTTGTCCCAGAGAGAGAAAGCGTTACTGTGCCAAAGGCTCCTAAAGCCAACAAACAGAGAAAACAAAAACAGATTGCTCAGAGCAAGCCTGAGGGTCCTCATGAAACTGTTAATGTTGAGAATTCACTAACTGGTAAACCTTTGCATTCCAGGTGTATTCACAAGTGGCACAGAAGATTGGGGCATGCCAGTTTCCGTGTTCTTAGAAAGATGCCGGAGTTCGCAAAAGGTTTGGATCTAAAGGGGTGTAAGGTGTTTTTGGATTGTGCGGTTTGCAAAAAGGCTAAATCCAAGGCGGCTGCAATTCCCAAACACGCTACACGCCGGTCAACACGCATTTTTGATTTGGTACACACTGACATAGTGGGTCCTTTCCCACCAACACTTGGTGGCAGAAAGTATTTTTTAACAATTGTAGATAATCATTCTAGATATGGATTTGTATATCCTATGAGAGAGAAATCTGAGACCTTTCAGATCTTTAAAGACTTTGCAGCATTTGTTTCTACACAATACCAAGTTTGCATCGCCAGAATCCAGAGTGACCGTGGTGCAGAATTCATGTCTCAGCGTTTCCAGGACTGGATGCGTAAGAATGGAATTCTTCATCAGACATCTGCTCCATATACACCGGCTCATAACGGAGTCGTAGAAAGAAGACAAGGGGTTCTACAAACCATGATGCGTTGTCTTCTAGAAGATGCCAATCTCAGTAACGCATACTGGGGTGAAGCAATCAAATATGCAAATTACATTGTCAACCGTACTTGGAGCAGTGTAATCAATCAAACTCCTTTCTACATGCTGTATGGCTACAAGCCTAATCTCAAGAACCTCCATATTTTTGGTTCATATGCTATGGTGAACACTCCCTTAAGTCAAAGAAGAAAGGGAGGTACAGTAGCAAAGAGACTGAGATTTATGGGTATTGATGATAATTCAAAATGGTACAAATTCATTGATACTAAACATGTGATTGTCATTTCACAATCTGCTAATTTTGAGGAAGACATTGACTGGTCCAGGATTCATTCCAATGATCCTGAAGTTTATTTTCCTAGAGATGGTGTTCCAGATGCCACGCAGCCTGATGACAATTCGCAGGCAGATATTCCTTCTACCAGTTCTTCACAACCTGATGTTCCGTCTTTGCAACCCGCGGATGCTGATGCTAGCGACGAACGTGAGGACGAGGATGATGATGAAGAAGAAGAAGACTGGTCTGTTGTTCCTAGACGCTCCAAGAGGGCCACAAAAGGAATCCCTCCACAACGTTATTCATGGCAACTGACAAAGTCACCATTACCTTTGATTTGCAACGTTACTCTTCCTCCAGAGACATTCACACAAATCAAACAGCTTCCTGATTCAGAACAAGACAAATGGTATGATGCAATGCAGGATGAAATGGACAGTTTGAAGAAACTTAATGTATTCACGCCTGCAAAACCTCCAGCAAACAAGAAAGTCATTGGCACCCGATGGGTCTACAGAATCAAGAAGAAACCGAATGGTGAGTCTTTATACAAAGCCAGACTTGTAGCTCAGGGTTTCGCTCAACGTTATCCTGAGGACTACACAAACACTTACTCACCAACAGTCAGAACTGAAAGTGTAAAAATTGCTTTAACCACTGCAACTATTCTTGGTTTAGAAGTTTTCCAATTTGATGTGGACACAGCTTATCTACATGCAGACCTAGATGAAGAGATCTACGTGAGAAGCCCTCCAGGATTCCGAAAGCAAGAAGGGGATACCTGGTTCCTGAACAAAAGTCTTTATGGTCTGAAACAGTCAGGTTTAATGTGGTATTTATGTCTTACTGACAAACTAAATTCAATGGGCTTTATTAAGTCCGAAACTGATGAATGCGTGTTCACAAAAAGATCTAACAATGCATATGAGATAATTCTTGTTTATGTTGATGATATTGTTTATATTGGTCCAAATAAGAAAATGAGTGAGATTTTTGCCAAAAGTTTGCAGAGATACTTCACACTAAAATCTTTAGGACACATTAGCACTTATTTAGGTGTTCAAATTGAAAAGACACAGAAGGGGTTTAGTCTTTCACAAGAGGAGAAAATTGACCACATTCTACATCATTGCAACATGAAAGATGCTAGCACAACAAAGACACCCATGCAAACAGATTTTCACAACTTAACACATGAACCAAGTCCTGAGTTCGAGGATCAAACACTTTATCGTTCAGTCATTGGTTCACTATTATACATTAGTAGTTGGACCAGACCTGACATCGCACTTAGTGTTAATCTTTTATCACGACACGTAGGTAAGGCAACACAATTTCATTGGTCATGCATTAAGAAGTTGTTGAAATACCTAAAACACACTAAACACATGAAGTTATTGCTAGAACCAACACACACTGATCAACCAAAGTTGATTTGTTTTGCCGACGCCGACTGGGCGAGCGACAAGAAGTCACGCAAAAGCACTTCTGGTTACATGATGTTCCTAAATGGTTGTCCTGTTTACTGGCAAGTGAGAAAACAGAGTTTTGTTTCATGTTCATCTACTGAAGCTGAATATGCTTGTGTTTCAGATGCTTGTAATTCTCTAACGTGGTTTGATGCTTTGATCACAGATATCTGGACACGTCCGATTCGACCAATCACCGTGATGGAAGATAATGTATCTGTTGTCTATATTTCTGAGTCACATTTTACAGGTTCTAGGTCCAGACACATTGACATTCGTTATCAAAACACAAAGCAATTAGTTAAGCAAGGTTTTGTTAAATTGCAATATGTTTCTACACATGATCAGATTGCAGACATGCTTAACAAACCACTCGCCGCAAATCAACACGAGTATCTGCGAAAGAAGATGTGCCTTAATTGATGATTTGATGACGTCAGCCCAGACTAGCAAAAGAAGGGGTGTCACGATGTTAAAAAGTTTGCTAGGCCTGAACTGCCTGAACTGACACTCAAGAGTTAAACTAAGAAAGCTTTATTGCGCAGGTCATAAAACAAAAAAAGGTTCTTATCTGAAAGTGATTTATTGCGCACGCGTTACACATTCCAAAATTCCTCTCTTCTTTGTTCGGCAGCCAACTTTGGCTGAGGAGCTTTCATTATCAAAAATGTAACCTTTAGTTATTTCTGTATCATTTATTTTTTTTATTTTATTATTAAAGTTTGTTTATTAATTAGAATATTTTCTTAAAGAGTATTTCTTTTCTAAATATCTCAAAAGATATGCGGAAGGGAATCAGCCACGGTCCATCGATCTCCAACAGGGTGTTTTTTCCCCTGACAGAAATGTCTAAAATTAAGGACTTAATCCAAACTCGCAACCAGCAAGGGAAGATATAGTGGATGCATTTAAGGGTTTGCTTGGTTATGTAACATCACTGGAGGATAGAGTGGAAGAAATCAATCAGTCCAATGTGAATTTGGAGAACAAGGTTGTAGACATTCAAAGCAAGATTGATAAATCAGAGGCAGAAGTCACAATGACACAATATAGAGCTATGGAGTTTGCTTTGAGAATAAGAGGCTTGAAAGAAAGTAAACAAGAAAATTTGAAAGAGATTTTTGTGGAAGCTTTTGTCCAATTAACTGGTGAATCCAAGACCGAATATGACTGGCAGATGGACAAAATTTACCATGTAAATTCATGGATTGCCAGAGAGAGACAACTACCAAGAGATATTGTAATCTATTTTGTTACCAGGAAAATAAGGAATGGCATATTACAAGTGACGTATAAAAACAAATTGCAGGTCGCAGGTCAAGCAGTGACAGTATTAAAGGAAATTCCCCCTAAAATGTTGAGATCTAGAAAGGATTATGCATTCCTAGTGGATGAACTCATAACTCGCCAGATACAGTACAGATGGGAGGTTCCAGAAGGATTGGTAGTGAACTACTTAGGAGAAAGATATCGTCTTAGCTCAGTCTGGAAAGCAAGAGATTTTTACAGCAATGTATTAAAGGCTGGACACCCTCCATCTCCAGGATCTAGAGGAAGAAAAGAAGCAGGGGAAGATAAACAGGAAGATATCCAGGCATAAGCGGGTGCTGCTCAAACCCTGGACTTACTTGAGATAGAAGAAATCATAGAACAAAGTCAAACCCGAGCGGTTACCAAACGTAAAGAGCAAGAATTAAAGATGCAACAAGCCCAGACAACAATCCAAGAAACTATAAGCATACATACAGAAGCTGTGGGGGGAGCCAGACCGAAGAAGAAATTCCAGCAGGATTTCCAGGTGGCTCTTAAAAAGCTTCAGGGGGCTGAAGATGACAATTAAATTTCTAACCTGGAACGTTAATGGTTTAAACTCACCACAAAAAAGGAAAAAAAATATTCCACTATCTGAAACAATTTAAAAATGATGTGATTTTTCTGCAAGAAACACATATTAGAACACAGGACCAGAAATATCTGATGAATGCAAGATTGGGACTACATTTTGTGGCATCTGCTCCAGAGAAGAAAAATGGTATAGTTATATACTTAAGAAAAGATTTAAAGGCTGAATTAATTGAAGCAGATACTCAAGGAAGATACATTGCAATTGAACTATTAATAGAAGGAAAGAAAATACTTTTAACAGGAGTATTTGCCCCCAATCAACAACAAGAAAATTTTTACAAGTTGCTTCATACCAAATTAATACAATGGGGTTATAGATCGTGTATATTACTGGGTGATTGGAACGGAGTATTGGACACCATGAAGGACCGAAAGAGACTTTTGCAAAATACTCAAACACGAGCAAGATTGCCTAAATCTTTTTTTGACATGATAGATTATATGGAATTGAGAGATATCTGGAGAGAACGGAATCTTAAAGAATGGGACTTTACATTTTTTACCGATAGGCATCAATCCTTCTCTAGAATTGATTTTATACTAATTACAAATGATTTCCTTTCCAGGGTGAAGAAGATGTGTGCTTTCACTGTCCCCCGAGGGACTTTGATGCTGGGGTCACTTTCTGGCACTCCCTATTGCTCACAACGCCTTAATTGAACCTCCAGCTCTTTTCAATCCACACCCAACTTTGTTAATAGACCGGAGAAAGCGATGATGCAGCCGCCCTCATCGAGGGACTGAATCTAAAGCTGGGTCTACCTAGCCGGGATTGATTAAACAACATTATCAGACCCAGTCCTTGAGATGAGTGGATGAAGGTGAACCCAGCCTGGATACTGCCTCCACCCTAGGAGAAGAGGCTTCTCAGGTAATGGCCAACGCCCTATTTCTTCATTTTCTTGATTCTTGAGCTGCATATCTCACATTATGCCAATATCATTAGTAATGAAAAAAAGAATAGTTCGGGAAAGGACTGACACAACAGCCTGGTTTAATGTGTTCCACCATTTATTTTCCAAATATATAAAGTACTAGCTGTACCCAGCCATGTGTTGCTGTAGCCCAGTCTGGTTAAATGGAAAAGAAAGAAAAGAGAAAGCGCAAGTCCCCCGGCAGAGGCGGCCCCCGCATGGAAGTGAGTCACGGTGGCCCTTGCAAGAGCCGCAACAGAGGACGCTCTCACAGGCCCCAGCTGGCCGAGCTGAAGAGGAGAGGAGGAGGAGGCGGCTGCCACCCCTGACCCAGCTTCCCTCAGCGGTGGTGGCAAGAGGAGGTGGCCGGTGTCCCCTGAGGAGCAGGAGGAGGAAGAGGAGGAAGGAGATGCACCTGGTGACACGGACGCGAGGGAGCACCCGCTGGCCGCGGCTCCATCCAGTGACGCTGTCGCTGCTGCACCTCAGGCTGACACCGCCGCTGTCCCGTTGGAGCCGCCTTGGCGAGGCAATAGCTGGCTCCCTGTGAGGGAGGTGGAGAGCGCGCGCAGCTGACTGGGCTGAAGAGATGCTCCGCCTCCACCTCCTCTGGAGCTCCACTGGGCTGGGTGGGAGGAGGTAGCCGAGGGTTGGGGCAGGTGCCACCCTGCCACAGACAGCAAAGGCCTGGTGGGAGGGGAGGAGAGAGAGGGGAGGGGGAGGCCGAAAGGCTTTGACTCCCCTTGGTGGAAATGGGGAAGCTCATCGGAGGAGGGGCAGAAAGGGGAAAGGGTGCAGCTGCAACCCAGCTACACATATAAAGGGACCATCGGGACAAAGCTGGAGAGAGGCCAAACTATTTCGAATATACTATACTCAAGAAATGAACGCTATGGTAAATGACACAGCTGAATTCCAACACAATGTCACACGAAATAATTAAATCAAAATGAAAATAAATCGAAATCTATGAACATTCAATATAACAATGCAATCGGAAACATTGAAATGGAATCATGAAATATTTAGTATAGTGTGTGTTGCTTTTATGTCCAGCAGATGGCTCTGGTTTTCAAAAAAGCATGTTTTTACAAAAAAGCATGTTTTTACCTGTCACAGGTGTGATATCTATATAATAAACGTATATAAACATATGTGCGTAGTTGAATGCAACGTTGTGTCAAAATTTCAAAGCAATCGGTGAAGAACTTTCGGAGATTTGAGATTTTGAACAAACAAACATTACATTTTTATTTATATAGATTGAAGAATACTGGGCCTAAGATGGAGGCTTGTGCTACTCCATGACTTACTTCTTTCCATGTGTATATAGTACCATTAAGGACTACTCATTGAGTATAGTTTGTCAGCCAGCTAAAAATCCAGCTGGTGGTAATGTTGTCTATTCCACATTTTTCTAGCTTACCAAGAAGTGGATTGTGGTCTACTTTGTCAAATGCCTTGCTGAAATCTAAGTATACTAAGTCCACAGCATTTCACTGGCGTACTAATTTAGTGACTTTATCAAATAATAAAATATGATTGGTTTGGCATGATTTGTTTTTAACAAACCCAAGCTGGCTACTAGTTATAACTTTATTTGATTATTTATTTGATTAATTTTGATTATCTTTTCCAGGATCTTCCCAGGTATTGATATTAGACAGATTGGTCTGTAGTTTCCTGGGTTTACTTTTTTTCCTTTCTTGAAAATGAGAACCACATCAGCCCTTTTCCAATCCTCAAGTACTTCCCCTGTGCTCTAGGATTTTTGAAAGATTTGGTACAGTGGTTCTGAGATAACATCTGCCAGCTCCTTTAGAACTGTGGGATATAATTTGTCAGATCCCGGTGATTTATATTCATCAAGGTCAGGTGTTCTCTTACCATTTTGCTTACTTTCTCTTACCAGTGCTTACTTAATTTTTATTCCTGGTTTCTGTCTTCTCAATTAACTTTATTTGTTTAGCAAATAACTTTATTTTGTTTCTAGATGTTCATAGATCTGTTCCTCACCCCAGTATCTTCCCAGGTATTGATGTTAGATTAATTGGTCTGTAGTTTCCTGTGTCCATCCCCCCCCTTTTTTTTGAAGATGGGAACCACATCAGCTCTTTTCCAATCCTCTGGTAATTCCCTGGTGATCCAAGATTTTTTAAAGATACAATGGGTCTGAGATAACATCTGCCAGCTCCTTCAGAATTCTGGATATAATCCATCAGGTCCTACTGATGGATCTGGTGGGGCAATCAGAGCTGGTGGGATGGTGGGTGCTGGTGGAACAGAACCAGGTTGAGCAAAGTTTTCAGTCGGGCACTGAACTTGAGCTGGCCACTCCAGAGTTCCTGCTGTCTCCCCAGGTTTTCAACCTCCACTTCTGTCTCAGGGTTTTCTCCTCTGCTTCCCAGTCTGCTTTCAGGTCTGGTTCTCCCCAGTTCTCCATTTCCTCTTGTTCCCATTTGGGAATGGACATAGACCAGTCACCGTGGTAGTTTATTCCTCCGGCTGGACAGACATTGCATTTCTGGCTTAATGTCACACCTTGCTCTGGGTGTGAAATTTCAGCACCCTAAACAATCCCGAGTTTCCCACAATATCACAGTGGTCCCAGATTGGGTGGCAATGGATCGCACATTGGGAGAAAGGATGGGGAACATTGGCTTTGTATCAGTGAGTGGTAACTTCAGATTCTGCCTCATCTTCCTGCAACCAATGTCTTTAGTAAAAGTTCTTTTCACTTCTATCAGTTGAAAGTCTGCTTTTTTAAATGAGTGTTTGGAGACAAGTCTGACACCACTCTTTCTTTTTACTAAATAGCAAACTAGACAAAGCATTTATAAATTAAAAGTTTCAATAGCAATACCACAATCTCTTTCTGGTCTTTACATCATTGGCATAATCACTATCAAAATAGCATTTCAATTTTAATTCTTCAGAGACCTGTATATGAAGACCCAAATTCACAGTTCCCTTCAAATACCTGAGAATCCTTTTTACACGCATCCAATGCAATTGCACTGTGACAGATATAACAGGCTCCCAATTGCTGACTGATATATCTCTTGATCACAGGCTTCACTTTTGTCCTCACCCAAACTGTTATGAAAATCTGTGTTCATAGGTGTTGGAGCAGTATTACAATCTTTCATGTTATATCTCTCCAACAGCTGTTCAATTTTTATTCTTTGACTGAGAACATAACCACCTGGAGAGACAGGATTACCTCTGATGGAATCCGGACCTTGGCTGAAGAGTTGTTCCTGTTTGCCTTCTGAAATAGTAAAAGAAACCATTGAATGTCCCTGAGGTGCAGGCATGGCCAGGGGACGATGAATATACAGGACACCATTTTGCCCAAGAGCTGAGAGAGCAGGGCTAAGGGGTCAGTTCGCTCCCTGCTAACTTGACCTGCCAAGTCTTTAAGGCTGGCCTGTCTCTCCTGGGATAGAAAATCTCTGCACGACAGGGTATCAATGAGAGTTCCTAGATGGAGCAGGTGGTTGGAGGGAGTGAAATGACTCTTCTCAATGTTTATAGAGAACCCAAAATACTGTAGTGTTTCAATGGTAGTTCTCAAGTCCACAGTGGTCTGGAGGGCTGAGGAGGACAGGACCAGAATATTGTCCAAGTAAAAAGGGACCCATACTGGCATAGCTCGCAGGTGGGCTACGAGGCACCCTAGGATCTTAGTGAATAGCCTCGGGGCTGATGAAAGACCAAACGGCAGTGCCTTATATTGATAATGATGGCCTGTATAATAAAACCGGAGGTATTGCCAATGCTGAGGCTGAATCAGGATATGCAAATAGGCCTTGGTGAGGTCAATGGATGCCAGGAAATCGTCCTGCCTAATGCAAGCCAAAATAGTGTGCAGGGACTGCATTTTGAATCTCTGGTAGACCAAATGATGGTTAAGTCTTTTTAGATCTAAAATAACCCTCCAGCTCCCCAAGGACTTAGATATTACGAATAAGATCTAGTAGAACCCCGCTCCCTGTTGCCCTTCATGCTGGATGGCATGAATGTCCAACAGATGCCGTATTGCCGAATTCATAAGGGCCTTCTTAGCAGGGTCATTTGACAAGGGACACCTGATGAAGAACCTCGGAGGGGTGGAAAGGAATTCCAGAGATAGGCCTGACTGCACAGTCTCTCTGACCCAGGCGTCAGATGTGATGTTCTTCCAGTGGCTGGCAAAAAAACTTGAGGCGGTCCCCGATGGAAAGATCAGAGGCTGAACTACTTGGGGCAATGAAAGGGGCAACCTCCTGCACCTCAAAATGGCCACCTAGCCTGTCTACCTCTGTATGATCTATTCAGGAATTAACAATATCTGGGGAGGAAATCCCTCTGTGTGAGGGCAGTCCCTTACCCAGAGCTTGAACCCTGAAAGGAAGAGTGGTTGAAGTATGGTGTTGGACAAAAGGATCCCTTTCTGTTGATGGATGGCAGGATCTTCCTCTTGTCTTTAGTCTCAATCAGGAATGGGTTGAGGGTGTCTCTGAAGAGGACCTCTCCTTTGAATGGTGCTGAGGCCAAACACCACTTGTGTCGGGCATCAGCCAGCCACTGATGCAACCAGAGCAGGTGGTGTGTTGTCACTGTCGAGCCGATGAATCTAGTGGCATTCAATGTGGTGTCTGCCAAGAATTGAACAGCAGTGGTGAGTTTATTCAAGTTCTGATGTGACCTTGCATCTGCTGCAAGTATTCTGTCCTGCATCTGGCGAATCCAGAGCAAGGAAGCCCTGTTAAAGAAAGAGGCAGTTGTTGCAGCATACATTGCCCATGCAGCTGCCTGATGGGCCCTGTGGAGAGTTTGCTCCGTCCTCTTGGTCTCTGGTTTCAGGTTTTCCTCTGGTTCCTCTGGCATAGTGGCTTAGAGGATTAATGTCAGCAATATGCACCGCTGATGTAGGAGTAACAATGGGTTCACAAACCACCATGTTTCTGCCAGTGGACTGGTTGGAAAAGGCTATTGGGATGCTCAGGTCATCTACAGCTCCCCAAAGGCCCGCACTGTTGCTGGGCAGAATAGAGCAGAGGAGAAATCTTGCTCTCTGGCTCCCTCTGGTGACAGTTGGCTTGCTCTTGCTGGGCTAGGCCAATAGGCTCAGTAAGTGCAGATAAAAGCAATTGTTTTTTATCTGTCCTGGGGCAGATCTTTTCTAGAGCCTTTTGCCTTCTGTTTTCATCCTTCTGGGCAGCCTTAGACTCTCTGCGAGTTTGGCCAGCTTTCTTAATAGATTTAGAGCTGCAGTTCCTAGAACACTTGGAGGTTTGCCTCCTTTCTATCCCCTTCTTAGATGGTCCTGCTACAGTTCTTTTTTTAAAAAAATTATTAAACATTTTACCTTTAAAAGCAGAAAGAAAAACACAACAACAACAAAACAAAAAACAAAACATACATAACAATATAAAGTAATTATACAGCCTTCTGTATTGGCATTCATGTTTAGCCTATTTAGTTCTCCATTCCACATTGCCTTCCTGTTGATTTTACCTTCTCTAATAATATAATAACAATAGTACTAACACTTGTAATAATATTAATTGTTCATATCCCTGTTATATTTACAATATAGTTCAATACTTTAAGTTTGATAGCGATTAGTAACTTTGGTTAATTTTTATTCAATACTAGTTTAGAAAAAAAAACCACAAAGACTTCTATTTCCTGTTTTGGCTTCTGTTTTCTAGCCATTTATAAATTCTATTCCATATTTTATAGAAATCTGATTCTTCTCTTTCTTTTACTTCCATGGTCATTTTGTTCATCTCTGCACATTTGAGTACTTTTTTAATTATTGATTTGTCTGCGGGTGTATTGATTTGTTTCCAGTTTTGTGCCAAAGTAATCCTAGCTGCAGTGAGTACGCGTAGTATTATGGATTGAAATAGTTTGTCCATTTTCGGTTCTAATATACACTTCTGGTTTCAATTCTATTTTTTGCTCCATAATTTCTTCCAACCATTTCTGAATTTTGCACCAGTATTTCCTTGTGATGGGGCACGTCCACCACATATGGTAGAATGTTCCAGACTTGTGGCTACATCTCCAACATTTGGGGGATAAATTTGGATACTTTTTGGCCAATCTCGCTGGAGGCAAATGCCATCTATAAAACATTTTATAGAGGTTTTCTTTGTAGGCTACTGCCGTCATAAATTTATAATTTCTTTCCCATAGTTTATCCTATTTTTCTAATTCTGTATTATGGCCAAAGTTTCTTCCCCAGCTATTTATTGTCTCCTTTACCGTCATTTCCTCCATTTTATATCTTAAAAGAAAATTATATAATTTGATAATCATTTTTCCTCCTGTTCTAATAATATTTTATCTAATTCCATTTGTGTATTCTGTATTGTTCCCGGTCTTTTTTAAATCTTGTTTTAATTTGTAAATAAGGCCACCATTCCATATTTATTCCTTGTGTTTTCAGATCTTGTACTGATTTTAGTTCCAGAGATGATTCTTTGCAAGGCTCCATGAAGACAATACATGTGTACCAGGAATAACTTGGCTAGACTTTTGGCAGTTGGGATCGTTTGGCAAGGTATAAAATGTGCCTGTTTTGAAAACAGGTCTCTTATGACCCAAATGACAGTATTCCCCAAACTTTCTGGTAGTTCAAAATAAAGTCCATAGCAATCTCTCTCCAGGGTGCTGAAGGTTCAGCTACCTTCTGTAAGAGTCCTGGGATTTTCCTTTGACGTCTTTCGGCTGCTACACAAATAGGGCAGCTAACTACATAGCTCTCTATGTCCTTTTTTAGTGATGGCCATCAAAATTGTCTTTTAATTAGATGTAAAGTTTTCACAAAACCAAAGTGTCCAGCTAATTTGGAGTTGTGGCACCTTGCCATTAAGCACAGTCTTTGGCTAGCTGGAACATACAACTTCCCTCCCATCCAAGTTATTTTTCATCAGGCAGCTGGATTTGTGACTCAAAAACCATTCATTAGTGGCTAAATCTTGTTTAAAAGTTTGGATGGTGTCATTGTCTGTCAATGTTTTTTGTTTTGCCTGGGATCTGGTGATGACTTTAGCGGCTAGATGATTGTTTTGTACCATGGGTTTGATTACATCTGGCTTCGTACTATTGTATTGATGCACTGGATAGTGCATCTGCCAGAAATATTTTTCCCCAGGAGATATCTGAATGTACATTCAAACCGTTTAAAGTACTGAGCCCATTGTACTTGTTTTGGGGAGAATTTCCTTGGGGTCTTTAAGGCTTCTAAATTTTTATGATCCATCCAGAGTTGAAAAGGGATCTTACTCCCCTCTAGAAAATGCCTCAAGGTTAAAAGTGCCCACTGAACTGCATAAGCTTCTTTCTCCCAAATGGCCCACCTTTGCTCAGTTTCATCCAATTTTTTTAGATGTGTAAGTGCATGGTTGCAATTGGTCTTGCTCATTTTTCTGAAGCAGGAAGGCTCCTATTGCCACATCGCTGGTATCTGCTTGTATGATGAATGGTTTCTCTGTGTTCAGGTGCTTTAGAATTGGCTCTGCTGAGACGAGAGCCAGACGTTGCGATGACACAATGTGCTGTCTCGATAGTCCGACACCGCCTTTGATTCTTTTACTGCTGTAACGGTCCATACGGACCTAAGCCATCCCGGAGAGATGGTGAAAGGGAGACAAATCCTTGCTGGTCACAGGGACATTGCAAAGTCCCCGTTTGACCCAAGGGAAGATCTCCAAAGCAGCAGTAAATAGACAGCCCCCAGGCTGACAAAGTCGGAGATGGCTCGGGAGGAAAGGCAATGAAAGTGAAAGTGAGTCTATTTGGTGAGATTTTTTTTCTTTGAGAATGATCGCCCAAAGAAACTTTTTTTTCTAGGATAAATTAGTCCTTTAAGCTAAGAATAAAGCAGCGAAATTTATCTCTATTGGACTGCCTTAGAAAGGTTTTTTTCCTTTTTTTTTCTATGTAACAAGGTTTTGTGGATTGAAGTGATTGGAACACTTCCCATTTCTCCTCTTAAGTGAATGAATTGATTTTTTCTTCTATTCCCTGTTACCTTATTTTTTGGCTGAACTAAAACCTCTTTTTTATTTTAACAATCCTTCCTCCTACTGTTTATTAAATTTTATTAAAGATACTTAGAGACTTTTGCTTATTTTTTTAAAGCCTGAAATAAATAAGAGAAAGTTGAATCTGCCATTCGGAAGCCAGAACTTGGTTTTTCTTTTTCTTTTGAAACAATGTATCCTTTGTTCTACTTTCCTTGATTTTACTGAAGTTGGAGGGTTTGCAGCTTGTTTGTGGACTGATGACATCTCAAGGACACAGACTGTTCCTTTGCAGATGTCTGTGAGAAATATTTTGGGCAAGGAAAGGAAAAGAAAAGATAGAACCCTCCATCTCTGAAAAAATTAGAAGAAACGTATGCATAAGTGAATTCAAAATAAAAGTGTTTTTATACATCAAAGAGATATTGAAGGCGAGAGTGGCAGTGGAGTTTAGATCTTTTGTTTTACTTTTTTTGGAAATATGTATCTACATACAGATGAGGAAGCCTTAAGTCTCCAAGATGTTTTGGATGGACTTCAAAATTTATTGGAAGGATCCGAGAGATTTGATAAGAAGTTGGATAAATTATTGTTATGCGTAGCAAAAGATGAAGGTGTTGGAGCTCCAAAAACTAAAAAGAGAATGAAGATATAGAAGATAAAGGCAAGACAACAGATGAACCTACTAATGAAGCACCCATGAGTGAAAGTGAAAAGATATTGAAAAGTGAATTTGACTATCTGGAGCTCTACTTCTCTTGTCAAGATATAGATTTGATGATGGAATTAAGAAGAGAAACAGCTTTAGAAAGACATCTGATAATTAAAGACATGTTAATTTTAATACCAGCTGAAGGGCAATGAGACTATATGAGAAATCTTCTGAGCAAAAAGTGCAGAGAGAAGTTTTTAAGAACTCTATAAAGAAGCTAATAAGAAAATTGATGCAACAACTGGCTAAAGAGATAAGATTGTTTTATTATTGAAAAGACACAGGTTGACAATGAATGCTGATAATTAAAAACTTAGTTAATCTTTGGTGATTAATAAGTAGGATTTTGTAGATGCTTATAGAATGTTTTTGTTTTCAAAATCTTTATTTGTTAACAGATAATCCATTTTGATAATAATAGTGAAATAATAGCTTTAATTAGTGAAAACAATTTGGATATAAACCGTAAATTGGGACCTGGGAAAAAGATTTATTAATTTTACTTTTTTTTTTGTTTGGATTTTGTTAAAAAGATGTAATTTCTTTTGGGTACTTATAAATTCCACTAATAAATTTTTATTTTGATTTATTATAAAGATGTTAGATAACTACAAAACAATAATGAAATGTTAATGGATAATGTTTAATGATTTTATATGTGTTGGCATTGGTGAAGCAATTGGGTATAAGCCTGAGGTTTACAGAAACAGCTAATGAATGCCAGTATGTGGTTGTGTCTTTAAATATAAATGATACTAGATAAAAGCACGTTTAAACAATTATAGTTAAATGAGAATGATGGTACATTGATGGTAAAATACCTAAAGATCTTTGATTTAAAATGTACAATCCAATATGAAGGAAGTATAAAGAATGATTGTGGTAGTAACGCACCAAATGTATTTGTAACTAATTGACATGCTTTCTGGAAGATGTAATGAAGAATGATTTTTTTTGTGTGTTTTTTGTTTAATTAAAACAATAAAAAAAATTTTAAAAAAAGAATTGGCTCTGCTGAAAACAGCCATTTAAGTTTTTCAAATGCCGCTTGGCATTCCATTGTCCAGTTCAAAGGTTTTAGGTTACCCTCCCCCTTTGTTTTTAAAAGCTTGGTGAAGGGGAGGGCAATCTGGGTGAAAGTGGGGATAAACTGGTGTTAAAAGGTGGCAAATCCCAGGAAGCTTTGTAACTGTTTACATGTTTTGGGTGGTTCCCAATCAAGTACTGCCTGCACTTTTTTTTTAACCATCATCATACCTCCACTTTTATTTGACTATAATTGTTTAAACATCCTTCATCATAAAATATAGCAAAATTTAATACATAACCACATACTTGTATTTCATTTACTTATTTATAAAATCCTCCATTAACATTAAATCCTTATATCCTATTGTAGCTAAACATCCATAATATTTAATAACAAAGTTTTCTAATCCTCCTTTCCAAATTGCTGTTTACAATTTACATCCAATTTCCTTATATTATACATATATATATATAGATTATTATTATTATCCTTTCTTTATTTGGCTATATTCTATGTCACAACATTTTCCCCCTAATAATCAAAACTTAACTGTGTCTAATTTAGTTCTCTTTTTTATTGTTATTGTTATTATTATTATTGACCTTTATATATAATCTCGGGTATCATTCAATATTCATATCCAATTATTGCTTATCATAACACCACACATTGTATACAGTATTATCATTACAATTTTTTTATTTAACTATACCTATTATCACTAGAGTTTCACTAGGTTTAGCTAGTAGTTTTAAATTATACTCTTCCATCTATCAATCTGTATCTTTCCAATAACAAAACAATCTTATGTCCTCTGCCATTTGTGGTATCAATCTTCTAAGCTTCTTCTTAATTTAGCTTTGTATGGACTAGTCCTAGCGAGTCCTTGTTTGTAAGATCTCTCATATAATCCTGATGCCCTCTTTCTGCTTCTTTATTCCTCTTGTCTTTTAATTGTCAGTAGTGTTATCCATATTTTCATTAATAAAGTTTCATAGTCCATAAATTCTTTGCTTTTTTCTTCTTCTTCTATGTCTTGCCCTTTGAAATAGGTTTCCTCTCCATTTATTTCCTCTTTCAATATTCCATTCTTTGCATTTTCAAAAACAAACCAATTACCATAAATGTCAGCAAGTTTAATCGCTTTATATTCATCTTCCACTTCAATTCTTTGAATTTTAATCCCCTCATTTTGCATTTGGTGAACATCATCAAATTTTCCATCACGTTTTTCTATTAGCTGTTCCAAAAATTCCAGTTTTTGTTCAATCCTCTCTTATGTATTTGTTAATTTTAGTAATTCTGAAAATATTGTCTGCAAACTTACAATCTCTCCATTTTCCTGATACTCCGCCATCTTAAACAAAAGTGCTCTCACTTGGAAGGTTTTTTAAAGTTAAAACATGGATTCACAAAAGCCATTTCCCCCCCTCTTCTCTGGTTGAAAACACGCTTCAAAGGGACATTTGGCTTACCCTTATCGCTCTGCAACAAGCCGTCAAAACAAACCACGAAGAAAGGGAAAAGTTCCACTTGAATACACAGGCTCCAATCAACAAAACCTCCCAGCACGTAGCACTTTTAAATTATTTCTTTTTTTATATCTGTTTTATATTTCAAATTAGAAAAAGAGGTCAAGTCTTTAAATGAATTAAAAAATAATGATACTCACAGCGATGAAAGAGGAAAGTTTGGTCTATGAATCACCGAAAGTCACAGAAAGAAAAGGTAGAAACAGAAGACTTAATCCATCCATTTTTAAAAAGTACCACCTGCACTTTTAAAAAATCCATTTCTATGCCCTGGTGCGAAATGCTGTACCCTAAATAATCAATTTTTTCTTGGTGGAATTCACATTTAGAGAGTTTAGCACAGTGGTTCCCAAAGTGGGCGGTGAGATGACATAAGGGGGTGGTAAGAGGCGGGGGGCGGCAGGGGAGTGGTAGGAGGCAAGGGGGCAGCAGGGGGGCGCTAAGAGGGTGAGGAAAAAAAGATCGTGTTGGCTGCAGAGGGCATCACCACCCTCCCCTCCAATCACTGCCTTCCTCCCAGGAACTGGTGCTGAAGCATCCTGACCCCGAGCAACCTTTCATGATCCAGGCAGATACCAGCGATGTAGCAGTGGGAGCGGTGCTACTCCAAAGTAACAATCAAGGAAGCTTACAACCCTGCGCCTACACCTCCCGCAAGCTCACAGACACAGACAGACGATGGGCCGCATGGGAAAAGGAGGCTTTCGCAGTGAGATGGGCACTGCTAACCTGGAGACACCTGTTGGAAGGGAGCTAGAAACCGTTCAAAGTCTGGACCGACCACAAAAATCTGGAGGCGCTTAGGACCCACAGAAAATATCACCTAAACAAATCCGATGGGCTCAATACTTCAACCATTTTGATTTTGTCTTAAAGCACATTCCAGGCGGGAGGAACTTTCTAGCTGATGCCCTCTCCCGCATGCCTCAGTACAATTGCGAACGGGAGCATGTAGTGGATGCCATCATTCCCTCTACCCAAACCGCTGCCCAAGTGACCACCAGACGGGCTCCTTACTGTTTCAGCTCCCATTGGCTGACCTTGTTACTAAGCCCTATTTCAGTTAATGAATACACTGACATAAATTGCAAACATAATACTATTAGTATAAAACATGAAAATCTGTCTATAAATTAAAGTGAAATTTAAGTATGAAAGCTATTAAATCTAGTTTGGGAACATTGCATCTTTAAAAATGATTATACTTTAAAAAAATATTATTGATTTTTCAAATGTTGCAATTTGCCTCAACTAGGAATGATCCAGCATCATAGCAAAATATATTTATAAAATTTGCATTCAAAAGGAAAAAGCCATACAAAAATAGAACAATTTATAAAAACTTGAAAAATAGATAGGGTTTTCCTAATACAAAGTTATAACATTCTCTACTGTAAGGGAAGGCACAATGTTTTAAGTTTCATAGCATAATAGCTTGAGACATCACATTTACTGTATATAGTCAACACCTATATATAATACTGTACTATTTAACAAGAGATTTCAATTGGCAGAATAATAAAATATGCAAAATGCTTTCATGGAGTACATAACCGAAATCTGGTAGTACCAAATATCAAAATTGAACCCCCTGTCACTCCCCATTAATGCCTGTTGCAGGACATTAATCATGCTGGTGAATTTTAAGGCACACCATATAAAAAGCAAAACAGGTAGATTTGTATAAGCTAAAAGAAAATGTCTTTATAAATAGAGGAATGATATGTAAGATAAGAGCTAATATTTTATGGCTAAATTGGATACAACTTTCCCAAGCTCTATTTTCACAAAATATGGGGGGAAAGGGAAATAGTGTGATATTTTCTGTCTTTGAAATAATGGCAAGATTGGACATTTACAACTTCTAAAACTTTCTTTAAAATGTTAAAATTATTTTCAAGCATATAATAATTCTTCTTCAACAGTTTTGTCATATTTTTGAGATGCAATGAGAAATCTTGCCTGTACCAAACTCATGTGTGAAATGTTGATCTCCTTGGCATAAAATGAACTATAATTTGTCAACTGAATGCCTCTGCAGTAGTCCCCTCTCACCGTAAATGAACTGTATGTTTAGCATATTAGAATAGTATCAGTAAAACCTTGGGCTTTACTTCCATAAATGTGACACCCAGGACAAATAAACTTGTAGAAAAATTATACTAAAAGTATATTAATAAATGCATGATTAGATGAACAATATTTAACAGAGCTAATGGACCTTTAAAATCTTCAGAATTTTCTATTTTGTTGGCAGGCGAGAGCAGCTATGTTAATAAAACGTTGTCACCATTTCTTCACTCAGTCCCCCTGTTGCTCCTTTTTGGCCTTCACTGGGACTATTGCTTATTTTATTTAGTTAATTAGTTAATTATAACCTGTCTTTATTATTATTATAAAAAATGCAAGGTGGTAAAAACACAATATTTTTCCTCATTCTATTTTTCCCACAACAATAATCCTGTGTGGGAGGTTGGGCTGAGAGAGAGTGACTGGTCAAAGTCATCCAGCCAGCTTTCATGCCAAATGCAGGGCTAGAACTCAGAGTCTCCTGATTTGTAGGACAACACCTTTCAATATATTAAACTGTTCCTCTCTTTTTCTTCTCTGTCAGTAATGTTATAGTCCAGCGATGACGAACCTTTTTTGGTTTGCGTGCCATAAGTGGGGGGAGCGCAGGGGGGTCATTTGCAGGTGTGCCACACCCATAATGCAATGTGCGACCCCCCCAGTGCGCATCCGTGCACTACAGGCGCTCCCCCATTTTTACATGCTTTTTTCGCCCTCCTCAGGCTCCAGAGGCTTTATAGGAGCCTGGGGGAGGCGAAAACAGCCTCCCCCGTCCCCCTGGACGCCCTCCGGAGGCTTCAGGGACCTTCAGGAGGCTTCCCTGAAGCCTTCGGAGCAGTCAAAACGACCCTCCACGCAAACCGGAAGTGACTTCTTGTTTGCTCGGAGGGTCGTTTTGAGCACTCTGAAGGCTTCAGGGACCGTCCGGAGGCTTCCCTGAAGCCTTTGAAGCGCTCAAAACAACCCTCCAAGCAAACCGGAAGTCCTTTTCCGAATGTCCGGTTTGCCCGTAGGGCCGGTTTTTTACGCTCCGATGGCTTCCCAGAAGCTCATGAAGCCTCTGGAGGGCCTCCGGGGGGGTGGGGTAGGCTCTTTTCGCCCTCCCCAGGCTCCTATAAAGCCTCTGGAGCCTGAGGAGGGCAAAAAATGACTTTAAAAAAGGCGCATGCGTGCTGGCCAGCTGACAGGGCAGCGCCTCGCTTGCCCTGACAAATGGCTCCGCGTGCCACCTGTGGCACACGTGCCATAGGCTCGCCATCATTGTTATAGTCAGAAGCTGCTATGTTGAGTGGAGCTGCTTTATTTTATGATGCATTGTCCATATGCCATTTCTCAAATTGTTTTATTGCACTTTAGCACTTAACAAAACAGAAAATGCATTGCTAAAGGTGAGGGGGTAAATGCCCCAAAGGGAAGTCTAGAGAAAGTGACTTACAAAGGGGAGCAAGACCATGAGTAGAGCAGAAGAATAATGGTTGAAAGCTAAGTGAAATTGTTACAAATGTTGCCCTCTCTTATCAGCAATTATCATGTGATTGTTTAGAATTCAGAGGGGAAACCCTTCAAAACTTCATATATGGAAAATACCAAGAATCAGCCTTGATGGAATATAGAACAAAAATATTCTAGTTAAAAATAATAAATAAACGGCTCTTACATGAAGAATTGGCATCATAAAAGAGAGAGAATTCAACACAGAGAAGGTTAAAAAATAAATGACTATAATCCATCAGGATTTCTGCTACAGTACATAAAATATAATGTATACAATTAAAGGCAGCTACCTTTAATAAGTTACTTGTTGCATAAATGCTTCCTTGTGCAGATTCTAATTTAATCTAAACCAGCCTTTCCCAATTTAGTGCTGGGACTAAAACTTCTAGAATTTCTAGCCAGCATAACATTTTTAATAGTCATATTGACCTATTTTCTTTGTTTTCTTTTTCCTTGTTTTATCGTTCTATTATTTTCACTTTGTTTAAACTTCCTTTCTATTTCTTAATTTTTGTATGGTTGAGAACTGCTTACAATAGCCCATGGCAAGACAGGCAGCAAATAAATGTAATAATAATATAATCCATATCTATCTATGCCAGGTCCTTGAAAGGACTCAATAGGTAGAAAAATGTCAAATGCAGTGTGAATATTGGATGACTGTGCATTGAACCATAATGGATATAGATGAGCATCCTCTAATTAGTGAAATAGCAAAATAATCTCTGCTGTAAAATGCCAACACTTGAGGTGTGTTATTAAAGATATAAGCAGCTCAGTAGAAATATTATATTGAAATAATAAGAGTACAAGGACATGTTTATTTACTATTCCGTCAAAACAAAAATGGAAAAAAATTAGCAATGGAGAAAAGATTCTAACCCAAATGTTGCTTGCTGAGCTGACTTTCTGCTTGGTTAACATAACATTTTAAAATACTCCCTCACTTCAGCTGTAGGTGCCAGCCAATGTAGCACATTTGAACAAGAAAAAAAATTAATATTTCCACAAATACAGCAGCAGCTTGGGTTGATCAAGTAAGAACTCATAGATACATATATCTATAAAATATACAGTTTTGACTCTTATTCATTGATCAGACATGGAATAGCACCACATTTGCAATCAAATTTCACTAAAGAAAATATTTTTCACCCTCATCATTTTCAAAAAGTGTATTTTCCTTAAATAATATTTTCCCCTGATTCCCTGGGACTTAACATTCTCTTGTTCTTTTTTTTTTATTTCTATACTTACCGGTTGCCTTTTGACACTCAGCCAATTCTTCCATAACAATACCCACAGGTGTCGGAAGAGTGTAGCCATCCTCAGAAGAGCTTCAGCAAAAGAAGAAAGTTCTTGTCTTCTCTCTAACCCAGGATTAGGTTGCCAAAAATGTAGGCTGTGATAAAGATTTGTATTGCTTTGCCTATGCACTTTCGCTATACAATCCAGATGGCCAGTTCAGCCCTTTGTCTCTGCTCTGTGCACATAATTGAGTTTCCTACTGCACATGCAACAGGTTGATTCATCCAATGAGAATCAGAGTGCTTAATTATAATACTATACTACTCTCTCAGCTTTCTTCAGTCCTGATGTGATAAGGCTGGTGTCATTCCAAGAAGATGCTTCTGCTGAAATTAAAGAAGCGCACCTTTTCTCCCACAAGGCACTCCCTACCACCTACACATATAGCCTACAGAAGAATTGACAAAGAAGCTAGCAACCAAGTGGCTTGCCAAGCCAGTAGGACCTGTTTTATTTCTTTTTCCTGATTTAATACACACAAATTGTCTGGGAGTAATAAAAAGTAGGTACATTACAGACATTCATTGTACTCCATTTAAATAAAATTAATGTTAATGTTTGTCTAAAGCAAAAGACAGGACATTATTTTCCATGAGAGCATTAAAAAAATTCTAGACCATATATGAGTTCATGATAAATGGTTTAGATTGATGCATAATGCATGAATTAACATTACATCGGGTCTTTTCTCGCTGTAAGTTTAAATAAATTCCACCCTTGAGCTGGCATAAAATTATATCAGCATGGAATTTACTGTGCCAATGGCTAATTTCTGTCCTGCCTCCACTGTCTCTCTTTCAAGTCATTGAAAATATATCACTTTATTCCAAATTGAAAGCCTAAGCAAGATTGTATTACTTCTCTTCTTTCCTATTACCTACTCCTATTGACTATCACTTTGTTGGTTGCATCTTATGATTTATGATTATATCTTATGATTTATCACTTTGTTGCTTGTATGTATACTGAGAGCTTAGGCACTGGAGACAAATTCCTTGTGTGTCCAATCACACTTGGCCAATGAGGAATATTCTGTTCTATTCTATTCATCTGGAATCTGCCTTTGGATATTGTCAGAAAATATTGCAATAAGGAGAAACTTAATCCAGTTTCTTTCATAAGATGGGGATGAGGTAAAGGCAGAAAGAATATAGGGTTTTGTTCTGTTGTTAGATGTAACTAAGGAAAAGTGTTTGTTCATAACTTTATTCTGCTGTTAGATGTAATTGAGGAAAGGCCTAGAGTTAGGTCTTAAATCAAATGAATTGTGATCCTGTTAGAGATAATGAATAAAGTTCTGGGGAGATAATTACTTTCCAATATAATAGAAAATTGAACATAACAAAAAATGAAACCTACCTTCAAAACTATGCACATCAACACACAATATTTTTATGAATTAGGAGAATTACATGAGCGCCATCTTTGTGAGAAAAAGCTAGCAGGAAACCCCAGTTTGGCAGAATCAAGATGGTCTATGAGTTTAGTGGAAGTGAGGAATGGAAGTATGTGCAAAAAAGTATAACACAAATGTGGGGCCAACTGTCAGCTCGGAAAGTTGTGCGGAAGGGCGGTCCAGGAAACACAACTGATTTCCAGCTGTCCTGCAGGCTTCTCTGAAGCCAAAGTTACCCTGGAGGGGATACTTGCGAGGAAGACAGCTGATTGACTGAGTTTGGGTGGCAGTATGGACCGGGAGGTGCTGGAATTTTCAATGAGAGTGGACAGGGAAGAAGACAGCCTGCAATGGCCGAACTGTAGAGCAGACAGTTGGACGACGATAGCAGTGTGAAAAGCGGTACATTGGTGAACTGGATTTGGTGGAAAAGATGTCTGGCTTCTAAAGAGCGAGAAGAATGAGAGGAAAGTGAATTGATATCCCTGGTTGGCTTTAGAGAAGAAGCTACTCCTAACAGAAGAGGGGTGGAAAATGGTAGAAAAATGGTGAAGAAAATCATGGAGCTTTATTAAAACCTTAAGACATAAGACAGAAGAAGAGAGGCAGAGGAGGCTAACCAGAAAGGATCGATTTGGAGCTGGAGATTTTTGTGGATTGCTAGTGAAACTGAAAAAGATCGGACAAATTTACAGGAGAAAATGGCTATCCTCTTCTTCTTTGGACACTGACAAGGCATTTCCTGTGTTAGAATCGAGACAAGGCTTTAGGACGCCAGAGAGACACCTACTGGCCAAGGAAGGTATATACATATAAGTTGGAAATTTGAAGAAAGAAAGCCCTTTTAAGTGTCATTATTTGTGCCTGTGGAATTGCAGATTTAGGAACTTTGGTGAAGTGAGAATTTTACAGAGCTGTGGTGATGGACAAATAGTAATAATGAGACACATTGGTGGTATGAATACATTGAGCCATATGTTGAACATTTGACCAGAACAGAAGGCAACGTTAGAAAATTACTGAACTGGACTTTAATAATTGCCTGTAAGTTATTGGAATCCAGAAGTTATCATCAATACCACTGCCACTATCAGAAGTATCTCCTTCAATATCCACGAAAGAAAAACCTCAACTCCATTTGAATAGAGATAAAGTACTTTTACTAGATATGAATTGAAAGCAGCAAAAAGGAAAGCAAGATCTGAGCCAGAAAGGCGGGAACATGTACATATCAAATGTTTACCCAGCACTCTCCCCCCTCCAATTCGCCAACCCAGTGTCCAATCTGCAACTCCCTAAGGTGTCATGTGGGGTGCATCTTCAAACAGCCTCATCAAGTTGGTATGCGAGACAGTTGGCCTTGATCAAGTCCAAACATCAGCCACCAGCATGCGCAGAAGATAGTGAGAACAAGACTCCTCCAGTACAATATAATTCCCTTCCCCAATACCATTGCTCCCACCCTCCCCGTTTCTATGGCAGCTGATAGTATACCACTGTGACTATTGTAACTATTGTAAACTTCATAAGTATCATTAGGATTGTATTTATTTGTAGTTACTAAGTTGAGCGGTATTATTCTTATGTATATTGACAACAATATATATATGGTGCTAGGTAAATAAGTTAAATATTGTCAGGTTAAGTCTAAACAAATAGAACAATTTTGATATCTAACAACTAATATTAACAATCTAAGTAATGAGCAGTGGATGGCTCTATTGGTAGGAAAAAGTGGGGGGAGTGTTGGTTAGAGTCCAAATTTGCAGAAAAATTTCTAAAGATGACAAGTACTATGAATTTAAATAAATAAAGTAGGGATAGGGAGGAAGCAAATAGCCCAGATGTCATCAACTTCTTCCAGCCCATCTTTCTTTCTTTCTTTCTTTCTCTTTCTCTTTCTGTCTTTCTCTGTCTCTGTCTCTCTCTGTTGGTCTGTCTCTTCCTCCCCCACTCCCACCACCTCTCTGTCTCTCTGTCTGTGTGTCTGTCTGTCTCTCTCTGATTCCCTCCCCCCCCCCTCTCTCTGTGCCTCACAAGCTAAAAAAGTTAAAATCCTGATTGGAGTAATGAAGAATGACAAGGGAGAAAGTTGTAATATGATGAGAGAAAAATTGTGATATTTCAGAAGTTCTTTGAAAAGCTATATAAGGGAAATGATGTAAATGTGAATGAAAGTCAGGCATATATATAGAAGAATTTAAATTGTAAAATTCAAGAAAACAATAAAGAAATAATGGAATCACAAATAGAAGAAAAGGAAATAGTGGAAGTTATTAATAAATTGAAGATAGGTAAGGCATCAGGTTAGATGGATTAGGTGTAGAATATTATAAAAATTTCAAAGGGCTATTGGTGCCGAAGACGAAGATAATGTTTAATAAAATAATGGAAGGGGAAAATGTTCCATGTTCCTGGAAGCAATCCTTGATAATACTGATAGCGAAACCAGATAAAGATCATACAAAATCAGGATCATATAGACCGATATCACTTATTAATCAGGATGCTACGATTTTTACAGCAATATTAGCAAATAGATTGAATATGTTTATAGAGAAATATATTAAAAATGACCAGTGTGGATTTATAACAGGCCAACAAATGTCAGCTAGAGTAAGAAGTGTATTAAACATAGGTTATTATATAAAGAATCAAAAATTAAAGGCAGATGTATTTATCTAATTAAATGTATTTATCAAATTAATCTAATTAAAAGCATTAGATGCATTTAAGGCCTTTGATTGTGTGGAATGGCCTACATTAAAGATATTAAGAGAGAAGTTAGGTTTTGGGGAAAAAATTAGACATGTGGTAAATCAACTATATTCAGACAATAAAGCGAGTATAGCCATAAATGATGGTGTTACAGAGACAATAACCTTAAGCTTTAAGATTCATTGATTGAAGGGATTGGACTACAGAAGAAAACTAAAATAAATTTATTTGCAAATGATACATTATTAAATCCTGTGGTTACTATAGAGAGGATATATTTACACGTGGGAAATATAGTGGATTACAAATAAACTGGGAAAAATCAGAAATGATGTTATATAATCATAGTAAAGAAGAAGTGGAGATATTTTTTTTAATTAAAGGTTTTAACAAATTTTACAAATATCACCCCTTCCCCTTCCCACCCTCCGACCCTCCCTCCCCCCAACCTCCCAGAGCAAAATACAGGGTATAAACATTTAACAATAATACGCTAACATAAGCTAACTGATTTTAACATCCTACCTCCTCTTGTGCTTTAATTCCCCTTTTGTTAAGCTAACTTTAGGTAAATTGTAACATTCTTTGTGCCTTCACTCATAAACTAATTGAAATTTTCTAGTCTGATATTTATTTTGAATATAGTCAGTCCATCTTCTCCATTCCAACTTATATTTCTCATCCGAATGGTTCTTCAAATATGCTGTAATTTTGGCCATCTCTGCTAGATTTACCATTCTTGAATAGTAGGCAATTCTTCCCTCTTCCAGTACTGCGCCACCAACAATCTTGCTGCCATCGTTAAGTTCAAAATCAAATTAGTCTCTATAACTGTACAGTCTGTAATTATACCTAACAAAAACAACTGGGGGGGGGGTGAACTTTATCCTTTTTAAAGTATATTTTGAATACCCCACCATATTTTTATCCAAAATGCTTTGACTTTTTTGCAAGTCCACCATATATGGTAATATGTAGCATCAGCACAATCACATCTCCAACATTTAGGTTGTAAATTCGGATACATACAAGATACCTTTTTGGGATCTAAATGTCATTTATACAACATCTTATAAAAATTCTCTCTCAAATTCTGAGCTTGCGGAAATTTTACATTTCTTACCCAAATCTTTTCCCATGTTTCCATCATTATTGGCTCTTCGAAATGTTGTGCCCATTTTATCATATAGTCTTTAACTAACTCTGTTTCAGAATCTATTTCTATCCCTATATTGTACAACCTTTTTATATACATTTGACTCTGGTCCCTAATTTGTTTTACCAAACTATCCTCATTTTGCGTGATACCAATTGTCTGATCTTTTTTCCATCTAACTTGTAACTGTCCATACTGGAACCAGGTTTGCATTACCCTTTCCTCTCTTAATACGTTCAAAAGCTTTAACTGTAATACTCCTCTCTCTATATTAAGAAGTTCTCTATATGTAATTACATCCTGTTTTTGTTCTATACTTATATTCTCTATCGCGTGACTGGGTACTACCCACATAGGTATCTTATCATTTAACCTATATTGGTATTTTTTTCCAGACACGCAATAGGGCATTCCTTAATATATGGCTTTTAAAAATCTTATCCACCTTCTTATCATATATTAGATAAGCATGCCAACCATATACCAGATCATAACCCTCAACATTCAATATTCTATCCTCTGTTAGATTAATCCAATCACTAATTGTTGATAAAACTACTGCTTCATAGTATATTTTTAAATTGGGCATTTTCAAACCTCCTATTTCCCGTATATCTTGCATTATTTAAAGTTTTACTCTTGGTTTCTTCCCCGCCCAGACAAAGTTATTAATACCTTTCTGCCATTCTTCCAAATTTGCATCTTTTTAAAGTATTGGTATCATTTGAAACAGAAATAGAAACTTAGGCAAAACATTCATTTTTACTGCTGCTATCCTTCCCAACAATGACAATTGTAATTTTTTCCATTTATTCATCTCTAACTGTATTTTATGCCATAATGGTTCATAATTATACTTAGATAATTTCCCATTTGAGGTTGTAATGTAGACTCCTAAATATTTAACCTTTTCTACTATCTCGCCTCCTGTTGCTCTTTGTAGTTCTTTTTGATTTGTGGTCACATTTTTAACTATCATCTTTGTTTTTCCTAGATTTATTTTGAACCCAGATACTTGACCATATTGATTAATCATGTTCATTAAACCTCTAGCTGATTTCCCAGGTTGGGTTAAAGTTACAACCAAGTTATCCGTGAATGCTCGTAGTCTATATTCATAATGCCTAATCTTAATTCCCTGTAGGTCATCTGGCCCACGTATTCTATTCAACAATAACTCCAAGGTTAAGATAAACAATAATGGTCTTGTTCCTTTTTCAATTTTGAAGGATTCTATTAAACTACCATTAACTATAATTTGTGCTGTTTATTTCTGGTGTATTGCCTTGATAGATTGTGTAAAATACTCTCCAAAATGCATCTTTTGTATAATTTTTATTACAAATTGCCAATTCACTCGATCAAATGCTTTCTCCGCATCTAAGAATAAAAGCGCTGCGGGGACTTGGTTGTTCTTCCCCAGATATTCCAATATATTAACAATTTGTCTAACATTACTTTTCATTTGTCTCCCATGTATAAAACCGGATTGATCATTATGAATCGTTTGTTGTATAATTGACATCAACCTATTTGCTAATATTTTAGCAAAAATTTTATAATCTGTATTAAGTAATGAAATAGGTCTATAGTTTTTTGGCTGGGTGTGGTCCTGATCTTTTGGAATCAGGGAAATAAAGGCTGTTCTCCAAGATGGCAGTACTCTTCCTTATTGTTAAATAGTTCCTGAAGAGGATCTACCATTTCTAATTGTAACTTTTTATAATAAACCGCTGTCAATCCATCTGTACCTGGGGCCTTCCCAATTTTTAATTGCTTAATTGCCAAGAGAATTTCCTCTGTAGTTACAAGTTGATTCAATCTTTCCCTTTGCTCATCTGTAACTATAGGTATTTTCTCTTTCTCCAAATATCTATCTATATCTAAACCTTGTATCTTATCACCAGCGTACAATCTAGTATAGTATTCTGAGAAAGCCTTTTTAATCATATCCTGTTGATAAACTTCTTTACCTTTGTATTCTACTTTCTCTATAGTAGTTTTGTTTTTTCCTTAACATGTATGCTAGCCATCTACCTAGTTTATTTGCATTACAAAAAGTATTATGTTTAGCATATATCAGATTTGTGGCTACTTGGTCTGACATCAACATATTGAACTGTCCTCGCAGTAAAGTAATTGCTTCTCTTATCTTCTTATCATCTGGATTAGATATTAACGCCTGTTCTTTCTTTTTTATTTCTTCTTCTAATTCCCTTTGTTTTCCCCTCTGTCTACGCCTATATAAATTATTCAAATTTATTAAGGCACCTCTCATGTAAACTTTGCTTGCATCCCAAATCATTTCCATCGATGTCCCCTTATGCATGTTAAAAGCAAAATATTCTTTCAATAGTTTTTTACATTCTATAACATTTCTCTCATATCTAAATAAATTTTCATTTAACCTCCAAGATATCCTAGATCCCTCTCCATATTCCAATTCCTTCCAAACCGGATTATGATCTGTTAGGGTTCTTGAGCATATCTTCATCTTCTTCACCCCAGAAAATAAATCATTTGTAATTAATATAAAGTCAATTCTGGAAAAGGATTGATGCCTATCGGAGAAAAATGTGAAGTCCCGTTCTTTAACATTCTATCCTCTCCAAATATCTCTCAGTTCCATATCATCCATCAACTCAAAAAAAGATGTAGGTAGTTTTGTTCACGTTTGAGTATTTTGCAATAGTCTCTTCTTGTCTTTGGTAGTGTCCATTACTCCGTTCCAGTCACCCAATAGTATACACAATCTATAATCCCATTGTGTTAATTTAGTATGAAGCAACTTATAAAAATTTTCTTGTTGTTGGTTGGGAGCATATACTCCTGTTAAGAGTATTTTCTTTCCTTCTATTAATAATTCAATTGCAATATATCTTCCTTGAGGATCTGCTTCGATTAATTCAGCCTTTAAATCTTTTCTTAAGAATATAACTATACCATTTTTCTTCTCTGGAGCAGATGCCACAAAGTATGATCCCAATCTTTCGTTCATCAAGTATTTCTGATTCTGTATTCTAATATGAGTTTCTTGCAAGCAAATTATATCATTTTAAAATTGTTTCAAGTAGCGAAATATTTTTTTCCTTTTTTGTGGTGAATTTAAACCATTAACATTCCAGGTTAGAAATTTAATTGTCATCTTCAGCTCCCTGAAGCTTTCTAAGAGCTGCATGGAAATCTTGCTGGGATTTCACCTTCAGTCTTGCTCCCCCCACAGCTTCTGTGTTCGTGTTTGTAATTTCTTGGATTATTGTCTGGGTTTGCTGCATCTTTAATTCTTGCTCTTTGCGTTTAGTGGCTGCTTGAGTTTGTCTTTGTTCCATAATTTCTTCTGTCTCCTCAGGTAAATCCAGACCTTGAGCAGCTCCCCCTTGTGCCTGAATATCCTGTCTGTTCTCACCTGCTTCTTTTCTTCCTTTAGGTCCTGGGGATGGGGGGCATCCAGCCTTTAATACATTGCTATAAAAATCTCTTGCTTTCCAAACTGTGTTAAGATGATATCTTTGTCCTTGATAATTCACCACCAATCCGACTGGGGCCTCCCATCTAAATTGAATCTGGTGACTTTTAAGTTCATCCACTAAAAATGCATAATCCTTTCTGGATCTCAACATTTTTGGGGGGATTTCCTTCAATGCTACCACATCTTGTCCTGCCACTTGTAACTTATTTTTGCAAGTTGCTTGCAGTATTTCATTCCCGGTTTTCCTGGTGCCAAAATAAATTACAATATATCTTGGTAGTTGTCTCTGTCTGGCAATCCATGAATTAACATGGTAAATTTTATCGATCTGCCAGGCACACTCCACCTTTGGTTCACCAGTTAAGCGAAAGCTTCAGCAACAATATCTCACAGATCTTCCTGGTTATGTTCTTTCAAACCTCTTATTCTTAAAGCAAATTCCATTGTTCTATATTGTATCATTGTTACTTCTGCCTCTGATTTATCAATTTTGCTTTGTGCCTCCTCAACTTTATTCTCCAACTTAATGTTAGACTGATTAATTTCTTTCACCTTCTCATCCAGAGATGTTACATAACCAAGTAAGCCTTTAAATGCATCTACTATGTCTTCCCTAATCTGTTGATTATGGGTTTGAATTAAGTCCTTAATTCCAGACATTTCATCAGACACATCTTTAAAAGCATTTGAAATCTTTTCCTCCAAAACAACGGCTTGGTCCTTTAATGCATTTTGGATGCACATCCTCAAGTGTCAGAGTTTTTGTTTCTGCTGGGGGTAATAAAGATTGTAATTTTTGTTTCTGGGCTGGGGTCTGCCAGCACTCTTGGAAATGCTTAATTTGGTTGTTTTGAAGCCATTTTGAAATATTCAAACAAACTTTTTAGTGGCCAGTTTATTAAGTCCAAAAAGTCCACCTATTCCCCCGGGTTTGCTAACCAATACTGTTTTCTTTGATCTTAAACTCTTGAATCTTTTAACATCATTAACAGGCAGTTAACAAATGCTGTCCCTTTTAAGTTTCACTTTCGACACATCCTTTGTTATTCAATCGCCATCTTTGAATCCCTTTGTCTTCACAGAGGGAAGTATGTTACATTGGAATTAAGGTTTGTAGATCACTTCTGGCGGCCGAAGGCGACGGATGCATGCGTCTGCCTTCTCGCTGCTTCGGTGGGCTCCCCTGAATCCTGGGGGAGCACGGGGTGCCTTGGAGTGGCGCCCTGCTGTAGGGGTGGCTTGCTGGGACCCCCTGGAATGGCGGCGGCTGCTGGGGGGTCTCCAGCTTTGCCCCAGGAGCTGTGGAGCATAGGGAGCATGCAGAATGCCAACGCGCGCTTCGCCGAGCGCAGCCAGGAAGGAAGCGATTAATTTGAATGCAGCAGCTGAAGCGCAGTGAGGTGAGGGCTCTCCCCGGGTCCTTTACAGTTTAACACCTTATTGATTGACTTGCAGTTTTTTCTTGGACTTTGTTTCAACCAGTGGAAGAGTCCAAATTGGAGGGGGAAGGGAGTTTCCACTCCCCTCGGAAAAGCGGCACTTGGAAAGTCTCTCCCTCGCAAGGGAAAGAGAGAAAGTTTTTTAAAAAGTTTAAAATACTTTCACTTCCCTTAATTAATGGGGAAAAAACCTCTTTTTCCCCTCTTCTGGCTATAACTGTGAGAGAAAGGATGGTTGAACTGATTCTTCTCTAATTATCCATGGGAACTCTGACTTTGTTGTTTCCTGACCACCGGTGCTGGCTGAGCCAAGATGGCTCACTTCCTCTGTTTTCTTTGTCTTTGTGCATGAGACTCCTCTCTTGAAAAACGTTGTTGCCTTGAATTAATTTCCACCCCAGAGACCTTCAGGAGCCTCTTCAAAGAAGTTTTTTCCCTGGATTTGGAATATTTTGATCCACCCATCTGCTTTGGTCTTGAACTTTTTTTGTATTAGTAGCACTTTTAAAACACAAACAGAAGCCTCGTGGCAAAGTTTTGTCCCAACAGATGTAAACAAAGTTTTGAGAAGCTAGAAGATTTAAGGAGGTGAGGGGGAATTGAAAAGAAAACAAAAAAAGAAAAATGCTCCCAAAATTGTTGGGGACTTAAGAGATGCCACTTAAAGCATGAGCAACCGGAGGCGGCTTGGCCAGGATTTGGGCTGGTGTGAAATGGGAAGGGAAGGGGGGGAGGCCGAAAGGAGGAAGAGAAGCGTGCACTGCGTCCGTCAGTGTGTGGGATGGGAGAGAGCCGTCCACTGGGGTTTCGGAAAGAATGGTGGTAGCCCAGAAGGATGGTGGGCTTTGTGTCCCCCTCCCTGCTGGGACCAGATTTATTTATTTTTTTAAAGGGCTGAGAATGGAGTTAGCGAGAGTTAGGGTGACAGGTGTCAGCCCCTGCCAATCAGAACACCCCCAAGCTGAAATTGACACATGATTCTAGCCGAAAAGAGAGAAGGGAGGGTTGGTCCTTTCAATCTCAAGAGATATGATTAAGGAAGGGGAGGAAAGAGAGGGAGAGAAAGTAACAGGGCCTTACGATATGAAGCTTGGGGGGAGGGCGCTCAGCTTAAAGGTCCTGAGTGCGGGTGTCGCCACCCCCGGGTATGTGGTCGAGAGCCGGAGGGGGGAGGGGGGAGAAGAGACGTCCGGCCCTGCTCACTGCTGCTCCTCCTCTCCGTAGATATCATTCTTCTTCTGCTTCATCTCTTCAAAGTCAAACTCCGAGCCCATCATCCTCTTGTAAATGTCTTTGATGTCGTCACAGGTAGTCTCAAAGTGAGTGGTGGCGTCATAGGTGTGGGAAATAAAGATCTGGCTTTCTCTGCCCAGGTCAGTTGACACTAATAAACTTCTGCTCGATGGGCTCCAGGAGGTCCATGGCGGGTTTGATCTCCTTCTCCGGCTCGTTGGTCTCCACGGTCGTGGTCACGATGGCGATGTACTTTCCTTGGGCCGCCACGTTGTGGGCAGACGAGATCATGCAGACCTAGATGTCTGACTTCCTGTTGACTTGGTTCTGGGGAATGATGATCTGGCACGAATTGGTGTCGTTCGTGTTCTTGATCGGGTGGTTCAGGATACAGATCACCCTGAGGACCTTGCCCACTTTCTTCACTCGGTCCGAGACGTAGCTGGGGTCGCAGATGAGCTGCTTGCAACAGGCGATCTCTCCTTCCGATTTCACATCGACCACTTTGCCGTTCTCCACGACAATTTCTTTGATGGGTTTGTTCAACATGTAGGTCCCCCTGTAGATGGCACTTAACCTGGCAAATCCCTGGGGAAGCTCCCCCTAGCCATAGAGGGGGTAGAGGTAGGGACTTTTGCCATATCTGGCCAAAGACTCACTGTAGAGTTTAATCCTGTTGATGGTTTCTTGGCAAGGTTGGTCCAGGTCGTCATCCATCCTGTAGAGGGCCAGGGCATGGCCCATGAAGTCAATCACATCCTGGCCGAGATCAAACTTCTTGTAGACGTTGTGCATGGTGGTTTTCTTGGGATCCACCCCTTTGAACATGCGGGAGTCATTCTCGTCAAAGTTGGCCATGTAGACCAGAAACTTCCGGAAGCGCCTTTTCTCAGAAAGGCCCATCAAGCTAGAGGCGAGAGCTTCTGCTTCAGTCGAAGGGACTTTGTAGATCTTTCCACCCTTGTATAGACAAAGCTCCCTTCGATCACCTTGAAGTCCAGGTAGCGAGTGACCTCTATGTACAGCAGCATCTTCACCAGTTGGCCACAAGCCATGAGGAATTTGGGGATCAGGTCGATGTTCCAGTCTCTTCTTCGGCCCATCGACTCCGGTATGGTTCCCGGCAGGTGAAACCTTTTGTATAGATCTTCCAAGGGTGTAATGGAAGCACTTTCCCCTCCCTAGTAAGCGTTCCAATCCATGTGCAGAACCTTCTTACCATTGACGGACATAATGCCACAGAAAATGCATTCCGTCAGGCCGGTTCCCAGCACGATCATGTCGTACTCCTCATTCATGGCGGCAGTGACGGCGGAGGTGGGCGGGCGGTGGGCGAGACAGGGCAGAGGCGGGGCGGCACTGGGAGGACTCCCTCAGGCGGCGGGGGTGGCTGACGGGCTCGGGCGGCGGGGCCAGGACAGCGGTTCGAGGCCTTGGCGGCCATAACTGCCAGCGCCTGAGGAGGAGGAGGACGAAGACGACGAAGAAGAAGCGGCAGCTGAGGAAAAAATGGAGGCGATGCTGCTTGGTCTTGAACTAAATGACTTATTCTCCTTTGGATTTGCCTGTTTGGTGGTCTCTACCGGCTGTGCTTTCCCACAGACACCATTCTCTGTATAGGACAATAACTATCTCTGAGCTTCATGATGGGTCTGAAAAAATTACCACCTGGAAAGGCCTCATTGGCCCCCACATCTTCTACATCCATCCCTATTGCCCACCAGTCACAACTGGGATCTTTTTTACAACCTAAAGTCCCTGAAGAAAGCTCAAAGGACTTGTCTACTCAGCAGATGCTTCAGGCTCTCTTAAAGGGACAGGACGAAATGAAAAAACAGCTGCAGGACTTAAATGACAAGCTCAGAGAGACACAACAAAAAACTACACAGAATGAGCAGAGGATAGGTGTACTGGAGGAGTGTGCAGCTGGGATGAAGAGCAACCTGGAGGCAGTCCAAAGAGGGAACGCAGAATTTGAGAATCATGTGATTAAAAACGGAATTTGAAAGGATGTCTTTTTTTCTTAGGTTTCAAAATTTACCAGAAGTTGAAAATGAATATCTTAAGGAGATTATGACCACAATGTTAGCAGAATATATTAACAGAGATAAACAACAGCTTGAGTGGGATATTGACCTGATTTATAGGATTAATTCAGCCTATTCAAGAACACATAATGTTCCAAGGGAAGTTCATGTTAAATTTCTTAGAAAAACCACAAGAGATGAGGTTCTAGGAGCTCAAAGGGGAGGACCATTAAAATATAAGGATAAAGAAATAACCATTCTTAAGCAGATCCCAAAGAAAGTAAGAGATAAGAGAAGGAAATATACCTTCTTAGCAAAAAATAATAATAATAACGGGGTTTGGTTTAAATGGTTGTTACCAGAAGGCATGTTGATTTTTTGGGAGAGCAGCAGAATTAGAATTAAGACAGTTGCGGAAGCAGAGGCTTTTATGAAAAAAAATACTGCTCTCTTAGGTGACGTGGGGGATGATGTCACACAAGAAATAAAGCAGGGAGGGGCTGAGGCTCTGCCAGTGGACAGGGGGGAGGATGCGACAACAAGAAAACTCAGATAACAAAAGTGAATTGAAACACTATTCTAAATGTTGTTACAATGTATTTTCAAGGAAGTGACAAAAGTAAAATGATTGAAACATATTGATGATTTTGTGTAAACTTAAAACTGCTAATATCTATGCAAAAGTTTATAGTTTTTTTATTTCTCCTTTTTGTAAAAGTTGCAAGACCCAGGGGGGTCTCTACCCCCCCCCCGCACGATGTAGCTGTCAAAATGTTCCATAACCTTTTAACCCCTTTTCCCTTGTAAAACTTTTAAAATCAATAAAAAGAATTGACAAAAAGGAATTAAGGTTTGTACTTACAATTAAGAAGTGGAGATATTGAAAGGGAAATATAAATTAAAAATAGTAGATAGTATTAAATATTTAGGTATTTACATCCCACAAATATTCAACAGAAAGAAAATAAATTATGAAAAGTTAAAGAAAGATATACAAATAAAATAGATAAATATGAGAAAGTAAAATTATAATGGTTTGGAAGAATTGCAATGATAAAAATGAAAGTTTTACCAAAAAATATTTTTTTATTTTGGATGATCCCAATTAAATTCTCAGATCAAGAATTAAAACAAATACAGAGGCTGCGAGAGATGTATTGTAGTGGAGGTAAGAGAGCAAGAATAAGTAAAGCATTATGTTATACAATAATACAATAATACAATAGTAGAGTTGGAAGGGACCTTGGAGGTCTTCTAGTCCAACCCCCTGCCTAGGCAGGAAACCCTATATGGTTTCAGACAAATATCTATCCAACATCTTCTTAAAGACTTCCAGTGTTGGGGCATTCACAACATCTGGAGGCAAGCTGTTCCACTGATTAATTGTTCTAACTGTCAGGAAATTTCTCCTCAGTTCTAACTTGCTTCTCTCCTTGATTAGTTTCCACCCATTGCTTCTTGTTCTGCCCTCAGGTGCCTTGGAGAACAGTTTGACTCCCTCTTCTTTGTGGCAACCCCTGAGATATTGGAACACTGCTATCATGTCTCCCCTAGTCCTTCTTTTCATTAAATTAGACTTACCCAGTTCCTGCAACCGTTCTTCATATGTTTAAGTCTCCAGTCCCCTAATCATCTTCCTTGCGCTTCTCTACGACTCTTTCTAGAGTCTCCACATCTTTTCTACATCATGGTGACCAGAACTGAATGCAATATTCCAAGTGTGGCCTTACCAAGGCATTATAAAGTGGTATCAACACTTCACATGATCTTGATTCTATCCCTCTGTTGATGCAGCCTAGAACTGTGTTGGCTTTTTCTTCAATTCGTGGCTTTTTTGGCAGCTGCTGCACACTGCTGGCTCATATTTAAATGGTTGTCCACTAGGACTCCAAGATCCCTTTCACAGTTACTACTACTGAGCAAGGTATCGTCTATACTGTACCTGTGCATTCCGTTTTTGTTGCCTAAATGTAGAACCTTACTCTTTTCACCATTGAATTTCATTTTATTAGATAGTGCCCAATGTTCAAGTTTGTCAAGATCCTTCTGTATCTTAAGCCTATCTTCTGGAGTGTTGGCTATTCCTGCCAGCTTGGTGTCATCTGCAAATTTGATGAGTTCCCCATTTATTCCCTCATCCAAATCATTGATGAAGATGTTGAAGAGTACTGGGCCTAAAACAGAGCCTTGAGCCCCTCCATGTAGATGCAGTTCCATTGAGGACTACACGTTGAGTGTGGTTGGTCAGCCAGTTACGAATCCATCTGGTGGTGATGCTGTCTAACCCACATTCTTCTACTTTATCTAGTAGTAGGTTATGGTCTACCTTATCAAAAGCCTTACCGAAGTCCAAGTAAACTATATTGACGGCATTCCTCTGGTCCACTAATTTTGTCACATTATCGAAGAATGCAATAAGATTAGTCTGGCATGATCTGTTTTTGACAAATCCATGTTGGCTTTTGGCTATTACTTTGTTTGCTTCTAGGTATTCGCAAATTCATTGCTTGATTATTTTTTTCCAGAATCTTTCCTGGTATTGAGGTCAGGCTGATAGGTCTGTAGTTCTATTTTTTCCCTTTTTTGAAGATGGGAACCACATCAGCTCTTTTCCAGTCCTCTGGTAGTTCCCCAGTGTTTCAGGATATCTGAAAGATATAATTCAGTGGTTCTGAGATCTCGTCTGCTAGTTCCTTCAGAACCCTGTGGTGTAATCCATCCGGTCCTGGTGATTTGAACTCGTCTAGAGTAGACAGGTGCTCACTTACCATTTTCTTCCCTATTTCAATTTGTGTTCCTAATCTGATTTTTGTGGTGCTGCTTTTGATAGGTTGGACTGTTTTATCCCTTTGTATAAAGACAGATGCAAAACATGAGTTAAATAGTTCTGCTTTCTCCCTATTGCTTGTCACCTTCTTGCCACTTTCTCCTAGCAATGGACCAATTGTTTCCTTAACTTTTTTCTTGTTTAAAACATGTTGGAAGAAGCTTTTTTTTGTTAATTTTTACTTTTGTGGCAAGCCTTTCTTCATTGTGAGCCTTAGCTTTCCTTACTTCATCTTTACAGGCTCGGGCTATTTGCTGATATTCTGCCTTAGTTATGTCCCCCTCCTTCCACTTTTTATACTTACCTTTTTTGTCTTTCAGTTTGTCAGATAGTTCTTTATGCAGCCATGCTGGTTTCTTTTGGGAGCTGTTATTTTTCTTCTTCATTGGTATTGTGCTAGGCTGAGCTTTTGTAACCTCATCTTTCAAAATTTCCCAAGCTTCTTGAGTTGTTTTCCCCTTGAGGATTCTCATCCATGGAATTTTTCCCAAGCTCTTTCTAAGTTTATTGAAATTAGCTTTCTTAAAGTCCAAGACTCTAGTTTGACTTTGTTCTACTACTTGTGTTTGCATAATGTTGAATTCCAATATTGCATGGTCACTTGCCCCCAGGGTTTCTATGGCTTCAACACTTTCTATCATTTCCTCTCTGTTAGTGAGAATTAAGTCCAATATGGCTGATCCCCTTGTTCCCTTCTCTACTTTTTGGAAAACAAAGTTGTCTGCTAGGAACCATTAAAAAAGGATGGCCTAGGTCTTCGAAATATTAGAAATTATGGGGTAGCTAATCAATTAAAATATAGTAGTAACTAGAGATTTAATATGGAGGGATATAGAGTTGAAAGACCTAAGGGAAATAGGTGATCCTATAGAAACATATTGGTTTAAAAAGGATATTGAAAATTATTAGGAGGCTACAAAATAAATTGAGAAAATAGCTAATGCCAGGAATCTCTCCTTTAACATCAGTGGTGGAAATGGAGAAATTCCCTAAGATTGAATTGAAAGAATGGATTAGTAAACTAAAAGAAAATAAGATATATAAATGGGAAGACTGTAAAAACAAGATAAAGAATATAACACAACTAAAAAATGTTTTAGCAGATATTAAATTAAATTGGTTGAATTTAATACAATTAGAGAAATGGTTAAAAGTGGAAGAAAGATTCAAGGAGAAGGATAGATAGTTAACCAAATTTGAAATGATTATAAAAATGTGAGATGAATGAAGAATATATAGGGAAAGGAAGAATAGGAAAAATATATAGAATATTAACTGAATTAGAAGAGCAGGCAAAGGATGTAAAATTAATTTGGGAATCAGATTTGGGAGAAATGAATAATAATGATTGGAAAAATATTTGGAACATAAGAGTATATAAGAATATGTCAGTTAGAGTTAAGGAAAATTGATATAAAGTGATATGGAGGTGGTACCTAACACCATGTAAATTAAATCAAATAGATGGTAAATTTACAAATATGTGTTGGAGGTGCAAATAAGAGGTTGGAACATGTAAACATATGTGGTGGGATTGTGATAGTGCACAAAAATATATGACATGGTGTTTAGAGAAATTAGAGCACTGTTGAATGTAAATCTAGTTATGTCACCAAGGATTGCATTACTGTTGCTGATGGAAAAATGGGATATAAATGAAACAAAAAAAGGAATTGATTGTAAATTTGATAATGGCAGCTAGATTAGTGATGGCTAAATATTGGGGATGAAATTGGAATATTCGCAGAATTGGAATTGGAATATTCACAGAAAAAGGTGGTATAATGAGTATGGCAACAAATGATGAACTAACATCCGCCTTCTGTTTTCAAACCCTGGGGGTCTGGGAGGAACTTCTGTCCAGTTCTACAGTTCCCCTGGAGGGGGTTTTCTATTACAGTCGAGTACAGGCACCTCCTAATACCTGGGCTTTGCTTTTGGGCTTTTACAGGACACACAAAAAAACCCTCAACAACAAAATTTCCTTTCTACCCTTCAATCACATCCCACTCGGCTTTCCCTCTTATATATAGAAGGTCCTACACTCTGATAGCCCTGCCTTGCTTTCCCAATCCTGCCAGATAATAATAATAATAATAATAATAATAATAATAATAATAATAATAATAATAATAATAATAATAATAATAATAATAATAATGTTGACCACATATTCAGCTGCTGTTGTTGACCACATACTCAGCTGCTGTAAAAAAATCGTGCAGACTGACTATAAAATGTGGCACAATTCAGTGGCACAAATGATCCACTGGAATTTGTGCAAAAATTCTAATATTAAAACAGCAACAAACTGGTGGGAACATAAGCCTGAAAAAGTCGTCAAGGGTCAGATGATCAAGATCTTGTGGGATTTTTGCATACAAACAGATAAAATACTGGTGCATAATACACCAGACATCACACTGGTTGAGAAAAATAAGGTTACCATCATAGACATCGCAATACCAGGTGGTAGCAGGGTCGCCGAGAAGGAATATGAAAAAATCGCGAAATACCAAGACTTAAAAATCAAAATTCAACAATTATGGCACAAACCAGCAGTGGTAATTCCACTGGTAATCGGCACATTGGGTGCTATTCCAAAAGCACTGGAATTGCATTTAAAACAGTTAAAAATTGACAAAATCACCATCAGTCAAATGCAAAAGGCCGCACTGCTTGGATACGCACATATATTACGAAAATACGTTACGATGTCCTAGGCCCCTGGGTGGGGCCCGACTAGTAATTAATGCCAAATCCGGTGAAACAACTGGCCATTGTGATACAATTCTGTTGATGCAATAATAATAATAATAATAATAATAATGATGATGATGATGATGATGATAATAATAATAATAATAATAATAATAATAATAATAATAATAATAATACCACCACCACCACCACCTAAGTGGAAAATTCAGTTGGAATTGAAGATCAAAAAATTTCATGGAGACTTGAGCAATTTGAAGAACGTATGGCAAGATCAGCTAAAGAACAAGCAGGTGAAAAGCAGCCTGGAAACAAGATACAATTTGGAGAATAAGGAGATTGCGATAGTAATTGAAGAGCTGAAGCAGAGGATTGCTCAGGCATGAAAATGTGCCTCTCAAACACTATACTTTTCCGCGCACACTGAAAAAAAAATTAGAGGGAACATTGACTACCACTGACAACCATTTTGAAGAAGGTGAACTGTGGATACAAACTTTTCAAGGAAAGGATTGAAAAATTCACATTTGGTGTACATGGATGATTTGAAGCTGTTTGGTAAAACAAAAGCTGAACAGAATTCATTAACTGAAAGTACAAAAGAATTTAGCCAAGATATTGACATGCAGTTTGGAATTGACAAATGTGCAACAATGGCAATCAAAGCAGGCAAAGTCATAGAGGATGATGGAATAGAACTTGAGAATGAAGTAATGTTAAAGGCAGTAAAACCAGAAGAAGGCTACAAGTACTTGGGGATTTTAGAGGCCTCTGACTTAATGCATAATAAAGTCAAGGAATTAAGTTCAGCCAAGTACATTTGATGAATTCGCAAGATTTTAAAGTCCAAATTGAATGGAGGAAACATCATAAAAGCCATAAATACCTGGGCTATACCTGTGATTCGATACTCTGCAGGAATAATTGACTGGACCCAGTTGGAGTTGCACAATTTGGACAGAAAAATAAGGACGCTTATGACAATGAATCATGCTTTGCACCCTAAAAGTGATGTTGACCAATTGTATATACCAAGAACAGAGGGTGGTCGAGGACTCCTACAAGTAAAACAGACTGTGAAAGAAGAAAAACACAGCTTGAATGATTACATCCAGAAAAGTGAAGAACCAATAATTAAAGAAGTAAATAAAGGAGGCTTTTTAAAAACAACTAAGTCAAAAGCTGAATATAAGAAAGAAGTAATTGAGAAGCGAACTGAAAATTGGAAAACCAAAGCTATACATAGCCAATACTTGAAAAGTATTGAAGGCAAAGCTGACCAAAAGCTAACTTGGAATCAGGAGCACTGAGAAAAGAAACAGAAGGCTTTATTTTGGCAGCTCAAGAACAAGCCTTAGCCACAAACTACATGAAGGCAAAAATTCAACATGTTACCACCAACAGCAAATGTCGCCTCTTTAATGAGAAAGACGAGACAATCGACCACTTGATCAGTGAGTGCAGCAAAATTTCACAAACTGACTACCTGCAACGCCATGACCGTGTTGCTAAGATCATTCACTGGAAATTGTGCCAAAAGTTTGGATTTGAGTACAGCAAAAACCACTGGGACCATCAGGTTGAGAAAGTTTTAGAGAATGAGAAAGTCAAGATCTTGTGGGACTTCAGAATCCAGACTGACAGGCACTTGCCCATAACACACCTGACATAACAATAGTTGAAAAGAAAAAAGTATGGTTCATTGACATTGCAATACCTGGAGATGCACGAATTGAAGAAAAACAGCAAGAAAAAAATCACAAAGTACCGGGATTTGCTAATTGAAGTTGAGCGACTGTGGAAAAAGAAATTGTGTGTTGTCCCGATTGTAATTGGAACCCTTGGAGCAATACCTAAAGGACTACCTCGCTATTTGGAAATTTTAAATTTATCAGATTTGAACATTCAGATTCTACAAAAAACCGCCCTATTTGGAACAGCTTATATCCTTCGACGTTACCTTAACAGTTCCTAGGTCCTTGGTTAGGATTCGAGCTGTTGAGCTACCAACCAGCCCCAAAGGCTGTGAATCTCACCAAAGATTAACCATGATATAATAATAATCTCAAAAACAAGCCCTACAAACTAATGCCATGAAAGGGAAGATACAAAAATCCACTGACAACTCAAACTGCCAACTTTGCAATAACAAAGTTGAAACTGTTTCACATTTAATATGTGAATGCAGCAAAATCACACAAACTGATTACAAAGCTAGACATGACTGAGTTGCTAAATTAATCCACTAATCATTATGTAAAAAATATGATTTACCCGTATCCAGAAAGTCATGGGAACATAAAGTGGAAAAAGTTATTGAAAATGAGAAGGTGAAGATCTTGTGGGACTTTTGAATACAAACGGGTCATCATTTGGAGCACAACACACTAGATATCACGGTTGTAGAAGGCCGAAGTGTACAGATTGATATCGCTGTTCCTGGGGATGCCAGAGTCAAAGAAAAAGAACTAGAAAAAAATAATGAAATATCGCGACCTGGCCATCGAAACTATACGGTTATGGATGAAGCATGTAACAGTGATACCCATTGTCATCGGGGCACTTGGCACCATGTCCAAGAATTTTACAAGATAAATCAACAAATTGCAGCTTCCTGCAATAACACCAGCGGAACTGCAAAAAACTGTGCTACTCGGAACATCTTATATTTTAAGAAGGTACTTGGTTGATACCTAGGATGTTGGCAACAAACTGTATCAACCATTAGCACCAGTCACTGGTATTTGTAATACATTTTTGAATGTTCAGTTGGCTGAGTTTCATGTTTAATGAATAAAGTATATAATAATAATAATTAATAATAATTCCTGATCCTTCCTTCCTACCATCAAACAAGAAGGTAGGCCTCTTTCCTGCCATGGCTGAGCCTGGGCAGTTATCTGGTGCGGTTCGTACAGTTATGATATTATTGTCCTTGAATCAGTAGTGGCTTAGTACTGAGAACCAACCCAGGCACCTACCATCACTAATGATGAGGAGAAACCAACAAAATTCCACTTTGGATCGGTCATCGCCCGGGTCAACAAGGACCATGTCAGATGCTATGGTTCCTGGACATCTGTCAAAAAAGGGGCTACAGGGCTCAGTTGTTACTGCCAGGGAACCAGGGCGTGCAACTGCAAAGCAACTGGAACCAAAGTGCAAAACTTGGACAACCGAAGAAAATCAACAAGTCCTCAAATATTACTACCAGGCAGAACCAACAGCCAGGGGATTTCAAAAAAGAATGATGCAACTGTGGAAGGAACAACACCCGGGAAGTGACATAACTGAACAAAGATTAATGGATCAAAGGCGCTTCATCATCCGTAATAAAGTTTTCACAGAAGTGGAAATGCAACATCTAGAAATATTGACTAAAAAGAGCACAGATTTGCTGCTAGAAGCTTTTTGAGCACCTGCCACACTAATTTCATGTGCTCTTCCATCATTTTAATGAAGATGAGAATGTCATCCAGTACACCAAAGACTCCTTTCTTTGGCAGCACCTTGTTAATTAGCTGCATGAACACAGCAGGGGCTCCTTGGAGGCCAAACAGCACTACTTTGAATTGAAATCTCCCCAGCTGGCAATTAAAGGCAGTCTTCCACTCATCGCCTTCCTTGATTCTCACCCTGTAGTATTCCTCCCTCAGGGCTCACTTGGTGAAAAATTTACCCTTGACCAAACCCAACATGTCCTTCATTAGGGGGATGGGGTGCATGTTTTCCATGCACATCCCATCTGCTTGTGCAGATTAAGAAATAATGAACTAGTACCGTGTTTCCCAAAAATTATGACACGTCCTGATAATAAGACCATACCATATTTTTCCTGTGGGCAAATATATACACCCTCCCCCAATACTAAGCCCCCTGGACAACCCCCCCTCCAGCCAGGCAGAGTGCCACTCACCAACCTAGCGATATCCTGAAGGCGCAAAGCCGCAGGTGCCGGGGGAGGGGGGCAAAGGCTCACATTGCATGACGCCTTTGGGATGCCGCTAGGTTGGTGAGTGGTGCTGTGCCCAGCTGGAGCGGGGGGTTGCTGGGCAGCTGCTCTCACGACCCAGTAATATCCCAAAGGCACTAAGCTGTGTGGCGCTCTGCCTGGCTGGAAAGAGAGGTTGCGCAAGCACTTGTTTTGCCTCCAGCTCGCGTGCCTACCAGCCTCACCATGCCCAGCTCTCCCTGTAGAGCTGGGCCAGGGTGCCACCACCGCCCCACTGCCGCCGCCACTGTTGAAAGACTCTGGTGGGACAGAGAGTCTTCCTGCAGCCAGCCCACAACCCTAGAGCATAATCCAGAGCGGCTGCTACTGGAAGACTTGGCAGCAGATCTCCAGAGTTTGGAAGCGGATTATTCTCGGAACATGGGGCAGTGGCAGCGGGGCAGCAGCAGCAGCATGGAGGTAGTGGGCGCAGCGCCCTGGCCCAGCTCTACAGGGAGAGCTATGGTGAGGCTGGGAGGCACGCGAGCTGGAGGCAGAACAAGTGCTCGTGCAACCTCTCTTTCCAGCCAGGCAGAGCGCCATGTGGCTTAGCGCCTTTGAGATATTACTGGGTCGGTGAGTGGTGCTCTGCCCAGCTAGAAAGGGGGGTTTCCAGGTGGCTGCTCATGAGCATGGTCAACTCATGGTGGATTTGTTGCGCTGCTGCGACAATGCAACACAGCCGTTTGCCCCTGAGGCTGTACCCGGCTCTTCAGGCGCCCACTCGCAAGAGAGCAGCCACCCGGCAACCCCAAAGCAATATGCCCCCCTGATAATAAGACCCAAGCAAAATTGGGGGGGGGGGGTCAAAAGAAAATAGGACCCTGTTTTATTTTCGGGGAAACAAGGTATTTATTTTTTTAAAATAATGTCAACTTGTAACATCAGGCATAAATGGAAATAGTAAAGAGGCCAAAGAAAGAAGGTCAAGAAAAACAGATGTGTAATAGTATGAAATGGAATTGATTGACAATGAATTATCTTGGAAAGAACAATCAGAGCAATGTTGCATTATCCAAGCAATACTGTGAAATATCTTAAGGCAGATATATAAGAAAGGATAAAGATTAAGTAATGCACAGTGAATTATGGAGTGACTAGACCTGAGTTAAAGTTTTGGGTGCAAATGATGGCAAATATTCATGTCCATGATAACGTTGCAGAATCCAATCTTGGTCACCTGGATTCAGTCACATCCTGGAGATTGGCAAATTCCCTGAGAATGGGCTCTAGCATGAGCCCAAAAGCTTGGAAAAATAAACATCTGGTTCTGGTGACCAACTCAGATTTAATCCTGTGAAATTGAACATCTCTATGATGCAATTCAGTAATTTAAAAACATAATTTTGACCTAAGCAGATGCCTTATGCAAAGCAAATTCCATTTTCCCATTCTAGAACATGGCGTTGGAAGGAAAGTGTGTAGGCATATGGATGAGTGTGTGACTCTGGCCTGATTAGAAGATTAGAAGAAAAAGGCTTATGACGGAAACAGTCCTATCCTAATAATTTGTGGAGGACATGCTGGGGCAGGCCATAGTCATGTGATCTGGCAAGATAGTAGAGTTTTGGCAATTGCAGCCCTGCAGGAAATTGCAATACTATGTGTTCAATTCTATGTGACCATCCTGATTCACAGGGAGGAACCTGAGAGAGGATTGCAACTGCAGTGGGACTTTTCACCCATCTGGCTATGTACAGGAATCTGCCTCTGGGATCACTTCTGCCAGAATAGAAGCTCTCTATCAACCAAAATTTTCTTTCTTGTTCTGTTTTTTTAAAATTTAAGTCTCAGATAATAATAGTTACTTCGTGGAAGGTAAACCTTGCAATTGTTTTCTCCAAAGAATCTCTGCCTTCATAGATTTTCCTCACCAGTGAGCACAGAAGCTTGCTGGAGAAAGGAAAAAAACTCCTCCTTTTTCTTTTGAGGATAGGAAGAAGATACTGGGATTTGGGTGGGACACAAAAGCCCAGAAAACAAGAGCTCTGGAAATATTATTTCCAGAAATAAAGGAAGAATGGTCTGACCCTGACATTTGCAATCTTATGGATGAGGATGTGTACATTACTTCTCTTTATACACATGACAGCCCTTTGTGGTCCGTGGATTGCTAAATAGTGTGTAATTGAAATCACACCTGCAACACCTTTTCTTGTTGACTCATGCACCAATCCTCAAACTTCTGTAATCTCTTGAAGGATTTTGTAGCAATCTTGGGGAAGGATCTCTTCTGGCAGGCAGAATTTCTTCTTGAGCTTTCTCTTCTTGAGAATCTCATACTTAGTGGTATTGATCTCTATATGCTTTGTCCTAAAGGTAGCTAATATTTGGATATATCTTTGTTTGTCTTCAAGTATAACTGTTCACTTTGGCTAATGTATTTCAAACTCCAATAAGAGTTTACAGAACAATTTTCTTGATGCAGTCTCCTGATGCTTTGTACTACAGATACATTCCCCTGCTTTTGTGGGTAATAGACAATAAATGGGTGTTTATGGCTTATCTAACTTGCCCTATCCATAAAGGAGAGCTTCAAGTTGGGCAATGTACAACAGGGAACTGGGTAGGAAAACATTTTCAGGTGACAGTGCTGGCTGTATGCCCCATTTTTGGATTAGGGAAAATTGAATTTCAGGGAAATTGCCACCCAAAAACGCTTTCCTCCCCAATTTGGGCAGAGGCCCAAATGTGGCTACAACTGCCTCAAAAATGCTGTTTCAGGTGATGGGGATTGCCAAAAATGAGCATCGCTTTTCCGATCTCTGCACACTGAACACCCCCCCCCCCATGTTTTCATGAGGGTAAGCAGCTCCAAAATTGCATCGGGGAATCGGGCCGATGGGCAGCGATGACTAGAAAGTAGAGACATTTCACTTTCAGGGCTCCTGCTCTGCTTTGCTCCCAGGAGGGCTTAAGTGGTGATGGCAGCGGCAGCAGCTCCTCACATTGCTGGGGAGTGAAGTCATTGTGGCCATCATTGTGGCCATATTGTCTCCCCTGAGCTGCCCACCGAGTCTCTGGGGCACCTGTCGCTTGCAGGAGGAGGAGGAGGGGCAGCATAAAGCAGCGCCACCTTAAACCAAAGCCTCTGAGTAACTGGGAAAGAAAGCCGTGCTTGGAACCTGCCGAAAAGCGCAGCTTTCATTCACAGTTACTCAGAGGCTTTGGTTTAAGGTGGTGCTCCTTTACGCCACCCCTCCTTCTCCTGCTGCAGTAGATTTTTTTTTCTTCCAGAGTGGCAGGGAGGGAAAAACCCACCTCACCTCCGAGCTCCAACACTGCAGTTCTGCCACAAGGGGGGTGACGGGGGATTCCTGCTTGCCAGCGGTTGATTACTGGGTCTTGACTGCCTTGTGCAAGTATGATAGGTGTGTCGTTCCTCACACACACACACACTGACACACACACACACACACAAACCCCATTTCCCTCATGTCTGCCACTAACAGCTCTCAAAGAGAATGAAGAGGGGGCTCTTTTTCCAACAGCTGAGGAAGGAAGAGGAGCAGAGGCAGTTGGAAGAAGCCCCCGCGCTTCGTTCTATTTGAAAGCCGCCTCACTTGCAGTGAGGTGGGGAGAAATCAGGGGGTTAGAGGGAGGAGAAGGCCATCCCTAGCAGAAGCTCAGCTTTCTCCTCCCTCTAACCCCCTGATTTCTCCCCACCCCACTGCAAGGGAGGTGGCTGTCAAAGAGAACAAAGCACGGGGGCTTCTTCCAACAGCCGAGTCCTCCACTCCGGCAAAGGAAGTGAGAGGGCAGGACAAGCATGGTGCAGACAGGCGGGGCAAGAGAGTGAGTGAGCAAGGCCGGGGGTGTGAGCGGGGACAGGCCAGGAGACCGTACCATTACAGGGGTGTGGCCAGACCACCATTGCCAACAGTACAGAAAGATATGGCTGATTTCCTCTACTGGTATGCCTGTACTGGGAGTAACCCACCTCTGACACATGCACATGCACACGCGCGCGCACACACACCAGAGCAATGACAGAAGCAACCTACAAAGTATGCCTCAGAGAACACCAATTCATCCTAAATAAATACGGCCTTTATTTGCTTCTAGGGCTAGCAGGAATATTTTCAGCAAACCACGGGTTTCCAAACTCACTGCAGAAAGGTGGAGGTTGGTAGGGGAGAGGGAAGGAGAGAAAATTGTCCTCATTCCTACTTCCTGAATCATTTGGGATGCACAAAAGAGTGCCCTGCCTCCCAGGATGTGCGAGAGAGCGCTCTGCCTCCCAGGACAGCCCAGGAAAGCGCCCTGCCTCCCAGAATGTGTGAGAGAGTGCTCACTGAGGCCAGTCCTGGATGGACATGCCTCTCTCCCCACCGGCACTTTCCCGCCCCAGAGTGCTAAGAGGCCAAATTTCACAACGTGCTCCTGGACCTTCTGCAAGGAGATGGCACGTGGGCAAGTCCATCTGGTGCCATGAGGTGTGTGCATGTTTGCTCTGTATGTATCTTTAAGGCCAAGATGGAAGAAACAACTTGGCCAAGCTTTTCCTGCCTCCCTTCACAGTTGAAGTTACTTGGAAGGCAGCTAGCCATGGGAGGAAGGGAAGGGCAAACAGGGATCACAGATCACAGCCAGCTGGAAAAGTTGAACTGCTGCCCAGCCCAGAGCTGCTGGAAGGGGTGGGTGAGGTGGGGGCTGCTAGTGATGCCTGACTTGAAGTTCCAAGTCCTTTTTTTGTAATCTGCTGGCTGGCTCACAAGATGGTGGTGGCGGCTGGGGCTGAGATAAAAGCAGAATAAGTTTTGTAAGTTAATAATTCCAGCATTTTAAAATGCCTTCCCAGTACCACATTTTCCCAATTTAGGAGTCCAATTTTCTGTATATTTCAAAATCTGTTATTTTACTCTCTTGCACCTTTCATTTCTGGTCAGGTATTTCCTCAGAATGCCTCAGAATGCTTGGTCATTGCTTTAACACATAGTTCTGAGCAAATACAGCTGTGTGAAAAAGTCCTGCATGCTTTACGGTTTACGGTTTATGACATTTTTGGGATAGGCTCATGATGGTGAACCTATGGCACGCATGCCACAGGTGGCATGTGGAGCCATTTCTTAGGGCATGTGAGATGTTGCCTTCTCAGCTCCAGTGCGCATGCACACTAGCCAGCTGACTTTGCCCTTCATTTCTGGCTATTTTTCACCTACCTCCGGAGGGCAAAAAAACAACCCAACACAGAAACCGAAAGTTCGGGAATGGACTTCCAGTTTCCATGTTGGGTTGTGCTTTGCAACAGCTGCAGGGTCGGAGGGAGTTTGCTCAGGAGCGATGCCGGCGGGGTCGGAGGGAGGCGTAGCCCAAGCTATCTGGGACGAGTAAACAAATGTGGGGAGGCGAAGGGGAGATAGAAGAGAGAGAGCTGGGCAGGAGCCACAGGAGGGGTAAAGCGGCAGCTGAGGGGGTGAGAAGATCCCAGCTTGCACGCCTTTAGGCTTGCAGCTTTCTCAGCACTGCCACCAGACTCTGAGAGTGAGGGTCCCTATGAGTCGGCTCTGGAGAATGAGGAGGATCTTGGGCAGGGTTCTGACTCTGAGCAGGGATCGGAGAGACGGGTCGGCCACCAGGAGGCCCCTGAGGCATGGAGCAGCGGTGAGAACCAGAGGAGGGGGGCTCCTGATGCCATGCCTTGGAGCAGTGGGGAGGAGTCACGAGACAGTGAATCAGAGATCAGCAGGGAGTTCTTGGACGCCCGTTATCGCCGCGCCCATAGACGCAAGGAGCGAGGGCGCAATTATCAGCGGTAAGGGCTCTCAGCTGCTGATCAGTAGACTCCCCTTCAGGCTATAAAAGGGTTGACTGAGCATACGCCCTTTGCAGCAGTCAACAAAGAAATCCTGCAAGAAGTTTGGTCTTGGAAATGTAGCAGGCTGGATAGCTGCTTTTGTGTCTTCTGTTTGTGAGCTTTGTCGTGGTGGTTTACTGCCAAGGATCTGTCTGTCTGTCTGTGAAATAAACCCTGTTAAAATGGTATTGTTCCAGAGCGTGTTCTGTGTGGGGGAAGGAGGAAGGGGGGTCAGAACATATTTGTATCTGACCAATACTAGAAGCAGTGATATAGCCCCAGATCATCACGTGCAATGGATGCTTCACGCATGCGCCCGCTGGCCAGCTGAGTTCACCTTTTTAAAAGCCATTTTTCGCCCTCCCCAGGCTCCAGAGGCTTTATAGGAGCCTGGGGAGGGCGAAAAGAGCCTCCCCCATCCCCCCGGATGCCTTTGGAGTGCTTAGAACTACCCTCCGAACAAACCGGAAGTTTGCCCTCCCCAGGCTCCTATAAAGCCTCTGGAGCCTGGGGAGGGCGAAAAAAAGCATGTAAAATGGGGGGGTCGCGCGTTGCGCACGCATGCACACTGGGGAGATCGCGCATTGCATTATGGGTGCGGCACGCCCACACACGACCCCCCTGCGCTCCCCCCTTGTGGCACGCGAGCCAAAAAAGGTTCGCCATCGCTGCCTTAATTGATTCATAATTATCGAGTCAAATTTTCACCTTTAGGCAATATCTGTTCACAGTCAAGCCTGTGCTTTGTTTGATTTACTGCTGAACTTTACCCCTGTTCCTTCCCTCCCCTCAGTCTGTGTCATAAATCACATTACCCTGTAAGATGCACCCCTCCCAAACCAGCTACAGTAATCTGAGATCTGACTCCAGCCGACAGTATGCGTGGAATGCACTCCCCCTCATTCTGTTCCCATGACATCACTGAGAGTTGACATTCGGCTCCCCTCACTTTCCAAAAGCAACCCTGTGTGAAGCAAAAACAATGTCATGCCTGTAGTTATGTTTCTTTTAGGATCTTTGGCCTGCCACATTTTCTATTATTTTCCTATGTTGTTTCATTAGTGTAGTAGTTGGGAGGGGGGAATGGAAAGGAGTAGGATTGTGGAATGTTTCGTTGTCATTCTTTCTAGAAGCTCAAGGTCATCTTTTGTCTCCGCACCTTGACACCTGACCGGAAGCAGAGGGGTGTAGATGCCAGCGTGGAAGATGATGATTGGAACATGTGATGGATTGTGGGTGTGGGGATAGGATCATGAACTTTCAACTGGGTGGAATTCCAGGAAGAGAATCAGAGTTGAAATTCCACAAAAGTGCCAAATTGCCTGTATGATTAAATTGGAACTTTAAGGATGATTCTGTCTTGGTCTCTGATTGATTTCATGCATGGTATTTGGAACACTGACAAACAATTTGAATACAACTATAGGATTCAAGGCTAGCTCCTCCCCCCAGGCTTGTTTGGATGTTTTTCATGGAATCTTTCGATAAAGCGATCAGCCTGGATATTTCTACTCTTTACCCAAGATGCCTTTGACAAAGGGTAGCCCTTCCACTTGATTCAGTATGGAGTTGTCTCCTGTGCCACCTCTAATCAAGGATTCATTGCACCTCATAATGGGTTTGGCCCCCTATGACCTAAGGGCCCGGGGGCTCCCAGGGTAGTGGTCTTAGAGTGGATCCAACCACGGGTTTTAAGAGGCTACTATGGAATACCGGGTGTATCTTCCCTAGCAGTCGAGGCAGTTTCAATTGCACTGTGACTGGGTTGATGATCTTTACTACGGGGAATGGTCCCACAAACTTTGGTCCTAGGTTCTTGCTAGGGAGTCTTAACCTCAAATATTTTGTGGAGAGGTAAACTTTCTCTCCTACCAAGAATGGTCGTTGCAGAGCTCGGTGTTTATCTGCCTGTTTCTTATAGATTGTGCTGCTTTAGCTAGCACTTGTTTGACATTCTCTCAGGTTGCTTTTAGCATTGACATCCAGTCAGTCAAACTGACTGAGGAAGGGGGATCCCTTGGATACTCAGGCATTGGGACGAAGTCCATGCTGCTCACTACTTTGAACGGTGTTGGTCCTGTGCTACTGTGAACAGCATTATTGTATGCGACCTCAGCAAAAGATAGGAGGTCTGCCCAATTAGACTGCTGATAGATCACATAGCACCTCAGGTACTACTCTACCATGGCATTCAGTCTCTCTGCCCCCCCCCCCCCCATTGGTGCTGGGATGAAAAGCCGAGCTAAGACCCAATGGATGCAGGAACTCCCTCCAGAATTTAGCCATGAACTGAACCCCTCTAAGATAATTCTCTGAGGTACTCCATGCAGGCGGTAAATGTGCTTCAGGAACAGTTTAGCCAGCTGATGAGCTGAGGGTAGTCCACTACAGGGTATGAAATTCACCTGTTTGGAGAACAGGTCTATTACAGTCCAAATCACCATGTTCCCTCCACTTTTTGGCAACTCTACTATAAAGTCCATTGCGATCTCCTCTCACAGCCTTGTTGGCTCTACTACTGGTTGAAGCAGTCTGTGGGGTTTTCCTGGTCATCGCTTCATCATGGGGCCGATGGGGCAACTTTTCATGTAACTGTCCACATCTTTCTTTATGCCAGACCACCAGAACTGCCTCCGGGCTAAGTGTAAATTCTTTAGGAACCCCAAGTGGCCCGCCTGTTTGGTGTCGTGGCTCCTCTGGAGAATTAGGGTGCGTAGGGATTCCAGAACATAGAGTTTTGTTCTCTTCCATGCGAGGTCATCTCTTTTTGTTGGTTGTCTCGAAACCAGGGGTCTGCTAGCAAGTTTTTCTGTATAAAGTTTTTTTATTTTTTCATTTTCATAACATATAACCACATGTATTCTATTACATAACCAACATCGTATTATATTATTAAATGTTTACATCAATTCGTCTTACGATCAATTCCCAAAAACAATTATTGACTCTTCTGCTCTCCATACACCATATTTGTACCTTATCCATCACTTTCTTCTCCCTCTCTCCTCCTCCCTACCTCCTTTCTTCCCTCTATCGTCCTTCTCTTCTCTACTTCCCCTTCCTCTCTCCTTCTCCTCTCTCCCCTTTCCACTCCTTCTTTCTCTCCTCCTCTTCCCCCCCCCCGCACTCTCTTCTAACCATCTCTTCTTCCCTTACCTCTCTCCTCTAGTTCACACTCTTCATCTCATTTACTTCATGTATTTCAGCCTGAGCGAGCTCCATTTCATGTTGATGGTATTTATAATTCCTTTTCAATATACATATTTAATTTTAAAATATATCTTCCTCCTTCTTTTTTAAAAGAGAAAAAAAGTATACATATATAGAAATTGTATTTTTAACCACCACCACCCAGCCTATTTTTGGCCAAGATGTAGACCTGGTTACAATTCCCAGTTATTCTCATCATTATATTTATATAATTATGCATCCTTACATGCCCCAAATTTGTGATTCTGTCTTTATAATCTCAATAATTTCCCATTGTAAGTATCATGTTCCCTCTCCATTTTTCCATATCTTGGCTTAGGTTACCCTTAATTGTCTTTAAATAACAATCCTTACTGTCCAATGTTCATTACAATTCCATTAATCTACTATATAGAATAACAAGTGGTACACATCTCACGTTGTTCATCATCTTAGGAGTTCTGTATGTGTCCATGTTTCATATATATTTAACCCATACTTAATTGTCCTTCCATTGTCATATTCAATCAATTAGCAACTCAGTTTAATTATCATGTATAAAAGTGAATTTCATACCTTTACTTTATATTTTCCCCATAACAGTTTCATATTTGTCCCTATTCCATATATTTTAACCTTTATTTAATTATCTTTCCATTATATTCATATTCAATCAGTTAGTAACTCAATTTTATTATCATGTATAGGAGTTAACAACACATCTCAGCTTTATATTTTCCAATATAACAATTTCTAATTGTCTGATTTTTTCCTAGTAAGGCTTTTGTCCCACTTCTCTATTCCTGTCTTCTCCCTTTTCTTTGTTTTGACATGTCCACCCTCTTCAATTTTCCCCAAGCCACTATCAAACCCAGTGAAATATTTTGTACTTCCCTTTGTTGGGACGTAACCCCCCTCTTCGGTTTTCCCTATGTCACTGTCAACCTTAGTAAGATCTTTTGTCTGCTTTTTATTTATTTATTTTGTTGGGACACATCCCCCCTTTTCAATTTTCCCTATATCACTGTCAAATCCAATGAAGTTGTTTGTCTGCTTTTTATTTTCCACTGTTTCTACCCTTTCATTATCCCCCCTTCTTCCTTCACTTCTTCCTTCAGTTCCTGCTTCTCTGAGTTCAAAATTCTATTTATACTTGATTTTAATGATTTATACATATTTTTTATAATTTCACATAGTTCTTCAAATTCCCACCTTTCCATAATGTCCAGTTCCAAAGTTACAGTTAGTTATACAGTTCTTACTTCAGAGTTCTGGTCCACCTTGAATTAACACAAAGTATTGTAATCCAGAAAGGTACAAGACAAGGTTGTCCCCTATCCCCCCTGCTGTTTATATTTACCCTAGAAGTATTAGCCAGGAATGTACGTAAAGAGGTACAGATAAAGGGACTAGAAATCAAAAAGGAGCAATTTAAGTTACAGGCCTTTGCGGACGATCTAGTGTTTGTGTTAGAAGATCCTATAAAGTCTGGTACGAAACTCATTGAGGAATGGACAGAGTATGGGAAAATAGCGGATTTAAAGATAAATATGAAAAAGACCAAAATGCTGACTAAAAATATGACATCAAAAATTGTCAAAAAAGTTAAATATCTTGGTATACATTCATCTGCGAGGTGTGTGACCATCAAAGAAGATAATTATACTAATTTGATTAATAAAACGAAGAAAGATCTAGAAAGGTGGAAAAACCTACAACTGTCCCTGATGGGTAGGATTGCAGTTATAAAAATGAATATATTACCAAAAAATTTTTTCCTATTTCAGAATATTCCCATTAAATTAGAAAAAGATGTCTTCAAGGATTTGAATCAATTGGTTTCGAAATTTATTTGGCAGGGAAGAAAACCAAGAATAAAACCTAAGGCTATGCAAGACACTAAGGAAAAAGGAGGATTTGGCGTACCACATTGGGAACTCTACTATACTGTGGCCATTCTAACATGGCTAAGGGAATGGATAATGCTGAGAAATAAAAGATTACTCAAATTGGAAGGCCATGACCTCCAAGCAGGCTGGCATGCCTTTCTCTGGTATGAAAAAGGATTTGCACACAAATATTTTAGTAGACATTCCATCAGACAATCTCTGTTACTAATATGGAACAAAATTAAACATGACCACTATACCAAAATACCTATTTGGCTATCTACGATGGAAGCATACATACACCCAAATTTAATCAATATGGAAAATATGGTCACATATAAAGAGTTATTGAACAGACAGGGGGAGCTCAAAACTAGATCAGAATTGACATCACTAGGAGTACAAGTAGAATGGTGGTCTTATTTACAGATACAATCAAGGTATGCACAGGATAGGAAGAACGAAGGTATTGCCAAAGACTACACAATATTAGATAAACTTTTGATACAGACAGAAAACAGACTGATCAAAGTGCTGTATAGATTCTTGTTGGAATATAAGCTAGAGGAGGAACATGTCAAAGAAACCATGGTCGCCTGGGTGAAAAATTTCGGTTACAATGTGGAATTGGCTAAGTGGGAAAAACTTTGGATACTTAATCAGAAACTAACATTGGCTACGGCGTATAAAGAAAATCTTTATAAGATGTTCTACAGATGGCATCTCCCCCCAGCACGGCTTTCCAAAATGTTCAAAAATCTGGCCCCAAACTGTTGGAAGTGTAAAAAAACACCAGGCACTTTCTATCATATGTGGTGGATGTGCAATGAGGCAAAAAATATTGGAAAATGATTCGATCATAGTTAGAACAAATGGTGGGAGAACAAATTATGTTTAAACCAGAAACTTTTCTCCTAGGCATAATACCGGAGGGGTTTAAGAAAAATACACTTTATCTAATTATACATATACTAACTGCAGCACGCATAACATATGCACAGTATTGGAAAAAAGAAAATACACCATCAGAGCTAGATATAATCAGAAAAGTGTTGGCCTGTGCAGAAGCAGATAGGCTCACTCTTAAACTTAAAAATAAAGGGGAATCAGAATATTTTGAAGTATGGAATAGATTTTATGATTGGTATAAGACAAGATGACAAGACTGGAACAAATGTATATATTGTGATTGGACAGAAGGATAGACAATGTATCAAGTAGTTTAATTGTTAATGGTTGAAACTAGCTGTATATAATGTGAATGTATGGTCACTCCGACTCCGCGGTATTGCATTGTTTTAAATGTAAAAATAATAAAAATATATTTTTTAAAAAAGAGTTCTGGTCCACCTTAAATTTAGCTAGTTCAGCTGATGTGGAGAGGAAGAAAGGCGGGAGCCATCTTGATCCTTTGTTCTTCATTAATGTCCAGTTCCAAAATTGCAGTTAGTTTACAGTTCTTATTTCAAAGTTCTGGTCCACCTTAAATTTAGCTAATTCAGCTAATGTGAAGAGGAAGAGAAGTGGGAGCCATCTTGATCTTTTGCAGAGAAAAAAACTGTATTTTCCCAGTTCTTGATTTTATTTTATTTTTTTCTTGTTACCTACCACCTCTCGTTGGTTATAGTTGCTCAAAATATATTAATTGGGACAAACTTGCATACAGCGAAACCAGTATGTTTCTCTTCGCCTCCTGCTTTTCCAAGTTCTGATTTATGGCAATTAGTTAATTAAATCTTCCTGCTCAGAGTTTCACATTCCATTCGCCACACAGGCAAGATTAGGGTATCAGTGAGAAAATAGTGCTTTTTTCTTGATTTTTTTCCCTTTATTACATTCCACTTCTCATTAATTGGAGTTACTTAACATATGTTAGCTAGAAGAAATTCGAATGAAGCAAATCTCCTCGGTCATTTCAACTGCCTAGTCTGTTTTAAAAACACGATCTTTTCGAATCCAAAATCAAATTTAGAGTTTGGATTTAAGTGGGTTTGTCACTTCTCTACTTTCTCCTTTTCTGTCCAAATTGTTTCAAGCAAATGGCTCTTCTTGGGCTACTCATTCAACCCTCCATTTTTCCCCTTCTTTCTTTCTTTTTGCCCAAATCCAGATCTGCCCATTAATATTATTTATACTCTCAAGGTTCTTTGCCTTTTCCAAGTTCTGATTTATGACTGGATTAATTAGATCTTCTTAGCAGGCTTTCATCTCATCCTGCACACTCCTACTCAGTTGCTTTGGCTGGAAGCCAGCTTCTTGTGCAGCCATGTTGCCATGCTGCCGCCCCAACTTTGATTCAGAGAGCAAATCTCTGACCTACAAGGGACCTAGCAGTTCATTTTTGAGTCTCGTGGTTAGGTTGCCTGCTGGTTGGTCTTGCCAGTCATGATGTTGTCATCTGGTGGTCTCTTGGGCAGCTATTTGGGTAGAAGGAATGATGGCGCCCGCCACCTGCTCGTGTTTGCATTTGCACTGGAGCATGCGAGAGAGGGCGTTAGCAGAAAGTTCCTCCCCCTGAAATGTGCTTTAAAACGAAGTCAAAACAGTTGAAGTATTGAGCCCATCAGATTTGTTTGCGTGATAGTTTTTATGGGATCCTGAAACCCTCCAGATTTTTGTGGTCAGTCCAGACCACAATAGTTTCTGGCCCCCTTCCAACAGGTGTCTCCAGGTTAGCAGTGCCAATCTCATCATGAAAGCCTCCTTTTCCCATACGGCCCATTGTCTCTGTGTATGAGTTTGCGGGAGGTGTAGGCGCAGGGTTGTAAGTTTCCTTGGTTGTTTCTTTGGAGTAGCACTGCTCCCACTGCCATGTCACTGGCATCTGCTTGGATCACAAAGGGTTGCTCAGGGTCAGGATGCTTCAGCAGTGGTTCCTTTGCAAAGATTTATTTTAGTGTCTCGAACGCCACTTGGCAGGTTAGGTCCCACTGTAGAGGTTTCCCTGGGTGAGGTTTTGTTCCTGGGCTCCCTGTCTTTAAGAGGTATGTCATGGGTTTGGCAATCTTCACAAAGGAGGGGATAAATTGCCAATAGAAGTTTGCGAAACATAGGAAGCCTTGTAGCTGCCTGCAGGTGCGAGGGGGTTGCCAGCCTAGGACAGCTTGTAGTTTGGCTGGGTCCATCTCTATTCCCTCACTTGACACTCGGTAGCCCAGGTAGTCTATTCGTGCATGATGGAATTCACATTTTGATAGCTTGATGTACAGGTTGGCTGCCAGACGTTTTCCCAACACCTGTAGGACCAGGGGTATGTGGTCATTCATAGTCTCTGTGTAGATGAAGATGTCATGCAGGTAGATGAGGGCCCCCTTGTAGAGGTGCTTGTGCAGCACCTCATTTATTAACTGCATGAACACTGCTGGGGCTCCCTGCAGCTGAAAGGCACCACTTTGAATTGGAAGCTCCCTAGGGAGCAGTTGAATGTTGTTTTCCACTCATCTCCTTCCCTGGTCTGTATTCAGTAGTATGCCTCTCTGAGGTCTAGATTGATTAAGACATTTCCCTTGGCCAAGTGAGATAGCTTGTCCTTCATGAGGGGGACGGGGTATAGGTTGTGTTTGCACACTGCATTGATTCCTCTAAAGTCCACACGCAGCCTCAAAGTTCCATATTTTTCCTCTTTGAAGAGGACTGGTGCCATGACCCATGGCTTGACTGGCTCGATGAACCCCCGTGCTAGGTTTTTATCTATGTATTTGCACATTTCTTACATTTCCTGGGGCATCGTGGCATACAGTTTGGGTTTGAGTAGTTTTGCCCCAGGAATGATTCTGATGGCTCAATCTGCCTCACAGGGAGGGGGGCAGAATGTTGCACTCAGTCTCACTGAATACTTCTGCAAGGTCCTGATATTCCCCATGGGATCTGTTCGGTCTCTGGGGTTTCATCAGATGTGGCTGCCAGATGTTCTAGTGGGCTCTTTTGTGGGGTTCCCTGCTTGTGTGATGTTTCTGCTTGCTGGCATGGAAGGGGTTGGTACCCCTTTTCTATCCTAAGTCTGCGGGTATCCCCTTGCCACCAGATGGTTGGTCCCCACTTGTCTAGCCAGGAGAGTCCCAGTATGACTGCATCTTTCATTTTTGGGGCTATTATGAATTGAATTACTTCCCAGTGATCCGCTAGCTCTAGTCTCACTGGTTCAGTCAGGTGGGTGGCATGGGCTCCCCCCATTAGGGACTTGTCAACCTATTCAAACCAGATTGGGTGGTCCAGTCTTTTTGCTCTGATCCCCAGTTTCAGGACTGTGGTCAGGTTGATCTAATGCAGCCTGAGTCTATTAGGGCTTGAAAACCCCCCTGGCTTACTTTGGGGGGGGGGGCTGTGAGGCATATTGGAAAAAGGAAAGGGCAAATTGCTCCCCTCACCATTGGGTCATTTTTGCCCTTGTTTTCACTTTCCTCAAAAGTTTCTGGAAATTTTTAATATATCTCTGCGGGAATCCCATCTGGTCCTGGTGATTTTTTTGTTTGTTTCTTAATTGCCTCCTTTATCTTTGTTAGAGTTATTTTCTCATTTAGCATTTCTCTTGCTTCCTCTGAAATACTTGGTAGGTTTCTCTCTTGTAAATAATTTTGGAATTCTTTTTCTGAGATGTTTTCCTGGCTGTATAGAGTTTGAAAAAAGTTTTGGATTATGCATTTTTTTTTCTTCTGTCTTATGGAACAAATTCCCATGTTCATCCTGTAATTGCTGTATTAGCTTTTTGGTTTTTTCTTTCTTCAATTTATTCGCCAGCCATCTACCTGGTTTATTTGCTGTTTCGAAATAGTTTTCTTTCGCCATTTTTATATTACGTATCATTTCTTCTTGTAGTATTAGCTTGATTTTATGTTTCACCAAATCTCTCTCTTCTTTGATTTTAGTATTTTGTGGTTCTTTCTGCAATATGGTCTCCAACTCTTTAAGCCTCTCCTGTAATAATGTTTGCTGTTTCCTTTTTTCCTTATTTCTCCTTGCTGTATGTGCTATTGTTATACCCCGCACAATGTTTTTGTGGTATCCCATAGGTTTTGTAGTGTTGTTTGATCTTTCTTGTTTTCCTTGAAGAAAATATCTAATTCCTTATCCATCATTTGTATATCTGATTTTTCTTTTACAATTCTCTGATTTAGCATCCATCTAAATTTTTTCCTCTGACCTTTCCATTTTACCATTAGTGGATTGTGGTCTGCCTATGTATTTGGCAAAATCTCCATATCTTCTATGTTATTGATCAATTCTGGGTTCATCCATGCCATATATTTTCATGACCATGAATTGTGTGGATAGGAAAAGAAAATGTACTGTCTTTATTTTGGATTTATCTATCTCCATGCATCCCTTAAATTTAATTCTTGCACCATTTCAAAGAAGGTACTCGGTGTCAGCATTCCAAATATCATCCAGAATTAAATCAGAGTTCAAGGCATAGCTTCCATCAAAGTTCCAATTTAATAAGAGAGACATGTTGGTACATCTGTAGAAAACCCAAATCTAAAAGCTTCCTGGGTTTTCCACCCAGTTGAAAGTTCAAGACCTTGACCCCACACCCACAAGTTCATCACATGGTCAAATCTTCCTCTGCCATGCTGGAATTTCCACCCATCTAGTTCCGGTGAGGTGCAGAGATGCAGAGACAAAGGATGACCTTGGGCTTCTAGAAATGAATGTTTTATTTTGACAACAACACATTCTACAATTCTCCTCCTTACTATTCCCCCTCCCAATTACCAACTAATGAAACAGCATAGTAAAGAAAAAGAGAGTGTGTGGCAGGCCAAAAGGAATGACTGCAGGCATGACAGGTGGCCTCTCCTCAGAAGAAAAACATTTCCTAAAAGAGAATAGCATAAAAGTTAACATAACACTTTTATGTTAAGGAGGAGCTTCCGGCAATGGCGGTCGCCTCTTGAGCCACGGGAGACGCTATAGAGCTCCAACGGGGCAATGGGTGCTGTTCCCGGCCCTCGTTCCACCGGAGGGCCGAGAGTCGGACTCATAGACCACCCAGGCTGGTTTCGGACGTATTTTGGTCCACCAGGGTGGTCGCGGTGATCGAGGGGAGGTCACAGAAGATCGACGTAAGGCAGGAAGAGGCTGGGGAGTGCGAGCAGGAGAGGAATGGCGGCGACGCAACAGCGTTCAGCGTTTGGCGTGCGCGCCGGTAGAGGAGACAAGCGGAGCGACAGAGCGGCCGGCAGAGAGGCGAGACAGCCGATTAGGAAAGGCTGAAAGAAGATCTGCTCGTAAAATGCCTCTGCCAAGGACCTTGCCGAGGCTTTTCGCTGAGGCTTCTTATCATCCTCTGGCGGCTCCCGGTGACTCCTGGAGGCCGGCGCTGTTGGGAAGACGCCAGAAGACCAACGCCTGGAACATAGGAACGCTGGGTGAGCACTGGGTGAGAGCCTGGACTACTGGACCCTTCAGGTGGGAGCCAGGACAGAGTGGGAGAGGATGGTGGTTATGGTGGTTGAGGGGGCCTGGATCATCTGAGGCCTCTGGAAGATCTGGCCTAGGGCCATGGACTGGGCCTATGACCATGGAGAGGCTGGAAGGCTGCCTGGGAGTATGGTTATCTGGAGCCAACACTGCCCCCCCCACCCACCAAGGACCCTGAATCTCTGCTCCTGAGCTTATCCCCACCTAGGACCACCTAAGATCATGGAGGGTTATCACCAACTTTACAGCTGGGGCTATCACCCATTTTTCTACCGTTTTTACCATCATCGCCACATCCGTCTAATCTTATCATCTAGACATCTGCTTCCCCCCCCCACTCATTACTGAAGAATTATCCAGGACAATGCCTCTTACCCCCCACATTGACATTGACTTATGGGACTAATGCCTTTTACCTCCCCCCCCATACTGACTTATTTTTACCATCTACAGCACCTTAACCCCTACTGGAATTTTGTTGATAATAACTTATTCGAGGTTAGACTTGCTCCGCCTGCGGGAGGCCCCTCTCTCGCAGGTTTGGCCCTTGGCTCTTTCAAGGGCCCGCCTCGAGGACGGGTTCGTGGACCCCGAGAGGTGCAGGAACCGGAAGCTAAGGGGATTTTTAGTAAAATGTTTTTTATCTTTTTTAGGGGGTTCCAGGGTGGGGGGGAGGGCTAATCAGACCGGGAGGAGAGCCAGTGCCGGACAGACAGGTGAGTCCAGGAAGGACGGGGATGCGGTGGAGGGGGGGAATATAAAGGTCACTAGAGCAGAGGGTTGTCCTATCACAACGGTCGTGGGGAGGAGGGGATGCGAGGACAGGATAAGATCCCAAGGTCGGTTGGGAGACCGTGGCTGCTGGCTACGCCCGGTCGCTTGTACCAACCCCTGCAGTCTAGGTGGACAGGTGCTACAGAGCCAGGGCCTGCGGCTGATGCTTTGCAACGCAAGGTCTGTTACCAACAAGGCCCCCCTTATTAATGAGTTGATCTCAGAGGGGGAGCTAGACCTTGCAGGGATAACGGAGACCTGGTTGGGCCACGAGGGTGGTTTACCCCTCGTGGAAATGTGCCCACCAGGCTTCCGGGCATTCCATCAGCCCCGGGCCCTGGGTAAGGGTGGTGGGGTGGCGGTGGTTATGTGGGAATGTTTAGAGCCGAGGGAGTTCACTGTCCCTCAGATACCCGGGTATGAGTCCCTTGGTGTGAACTGGGGCCCAGGGAGGCAGTGGGGCTTGCTGATTGTATACTTGGCTCCTCGCTATGCATCAGCAGCCCTGCCCGAGCTCCTCGAGCTAATCTCAGCGACGGCAGTTGAGACTCCCAGACTTTTGGTCATGGGGGACTTCAACTTGCCGTCAACGGGAGCGGCTTCTGAGGTGGCTCGGGAGTTCATGGCTTCCATGACAGCCATGGACCTGACCCAATTAGTGCAGGGCCCCACTCACGAAGGGGGCCACACACTGGACCTCATTTTTGTATCTGAACAGTGGACGAATGATCTGGGAATAGGGGACTTAGTCATCACGCCCCTGTCATGGTCAGACCACTCATCCCTCCGGCTGGACTTCCTTGGCGCTATCCCCCACCGTGAGGAGGCGGAACCAGACTCTACAAGCTGGTACCGCCCCAGGCACCTGATGGAATCGGATAGATTCCAGACGGAGCTTGGGCCAATACCTGTAGCCTTGTCCCGCTCCCGCTCCGAGGACCTAGTGACTGCCTGGAATAGGGCGACGACTGGGGCCTTGGACCGGGTTGCGCCTTTGCGACCTCTCCTGCGGCATCGATCCACCCGGGCTCCTTGGTTCACTGAGGAGCTAAGGGTGATGAAGCGCCACAGGAGACGTCTAGAGAGCAGGTGGAGGTCCTCACGCTCCGAATCTGACCGAACACAGGTAAGAGCCTATTTGTGGACTTACCTTGTGGCAATAAGAGCGGCCAAGCGCAGACATTGTGCTGCCCTTATTGCGTCCGCGGATAACCGCCCTGCCGCCCTGTTTCGGGTGACCTGCTCCCTTTTATCGCAGGGGACGCGAGAGACACCCTTACAGGGAAGAGCAGAGGAGTTTGGGGAATATCTTCAGGACAAAATTGATCAGATCCGGAGCGGATGGACCTCCGTCAGTGGACCAGACGAGCCGTCAACAGCGAGTCTTGAGAGACCATTCTGGGAGGAGTTTGACTCTGTTGCCCCCGAGGATTTGGACAGGTTGCGTGGACGGCTACGACCCACCACATGTTCAATGGACCCGTGCCCCTCCTGGCTGGTACTGGCAGCCTGGGAGGTGACACGAGGCTGGCTTCTGGGCCTGGTGAATGCCTCATTGGGTGAGGGTTACTTACCAACCGCCTTGAAAGAGGCGGTGGTGAGACCCTTGCTCAAGAGACCTTCGCTCGACCCAATGGAGCTAGCTAATTACCGTCCAGTCTCCAACCTCCCCTTCTTGGCGAAGGTTGTTGAGAATGTGGTGGCGCAGCAGTTTCCACGACACCTGGACGAATCCGACTATCTAGACCCACACCAGTCCGGCTTCCGACCCGGGCACAGCACTGAGACAGCCTTGGTCGCGTTGGTTGATGATCTCTGGAGGGCCAGAGATAGGGGTTGTTCCTCTATCCTGGTCCTATTAGACCTCTCGGCGGCTTTTGATACCATCGACCATGGTATCCTATTGCGCCGGTTGGAGGGGATGGGAGTCGGAGGCACCGTTCTGCGGTGGTTCGGCTCCTACCTCTCCGACCGGAAGCAATGTGTGTTGACAGGGGGGCAGAGGTCGTCCCTGAGGCCACTCACTTGTGGGGTGCCGCAGGGGTCGGTCCTCTCGCCTCTCCTGTTCAACGCATATGTGAAGCCACTGGGTGAGATCATCCGTGGCTTTGGGGTTGAGTACCACCTGTACGCTGATGACACTCAGCTGTACATTTCAACCCCAAACCACCCCAACGAGGCTGTCGAAGTGATGTCCCGGTGTTTGGAAGCTGTCGGGGTCTGGATGGGGGACAACAGACTCAAACTCAACCCCTCCAAGACCGAGTGGCTATGGGTACCGGCACCTCGGTTCAGCCAGCTGACACCATCGCTGGCCATAGGGGGCGAACAACTGTCCCCTGTGGAGCGGGCGCGCAATTTGGGCGTCCTCCTTGATGCCCAGCTGTCACTGGAGGACCATGTGGCAGCCGTGGCAAGGGGGGCGTTCCACCAGGTTCGCCTGGTGCGCCAATTGCGCCCCCTACTGGACCGGAGTGCCCTGCGCACGGTCACTCATGCGCTGGTGACGTCTCGCCTGGACTACTGCAATGCCCTCTAGATGGGGCTTCCCTTGGGACGCATCCGGAGACTGCAGCTAGTTCAGAATGCAGCCGTGCGGGTTATCATGGGGAGTACACGTTACTCCCACGTAACACCGCTCCTGCGCGAGCTGCACTGGCTACCTGTGGCCTTTCGGGTGCGTTTCAAGGTATTGATCACTATCTTTAAAGCGCTCCATGGTATAGGACCTAGATATCTGCAGGATCGCATCCTACCACACACGTCCCTGCGACCTATTCGCTCACACAGGGAGGGACTCCTCCTGGTGCCGTCCGCTAGGCAGTGTCAGCGGGCGACACCTAGGAGTAGGTCCTTCTCTGTGATGGGCCCAACCCTCTGGAATGACCTCCCCCCCGACATTCGAACCACCACCGACCTCCGTTCCTTCCGTCAAAAGTTAAAGACTCACCTATTTCAATCAGCTGGCCTGGCACTTTCTTAGTTTTACCTCCCGGGGATTTATTTTAATTGGGTTTGGGTTTTTAATTGGGGATGTTTTTAGGGTTTTAGAATATATTTATTTCTTGTACAGCCTATCTCCTCCATCCAAATGCATTTAATTGTTTTATGATTGTATTTTTATCTGCATTGACTGTACACCGCCCCGAGTCCCTTTTTGGGAGAGGGGGCGGTCTAGAAATCCAAGAAATAATAATAATAATAATAATAATAATAATAATAATAATAATAATAATAATAATAATAATAATAATAATAACAACAACAACAACAACAACAAAATTAACCACCTCTTCCCCCCTCCCCCACAGGGGGACCCTTTGGCTTATCGGGAAACTTCTTTTGGAATTGTTTTACTAACTTATCTGCTTTTAGGTCTCAGCTTTTCGCCCAAGTAGCTTCGGACAAAGGGTACCCCTTCCAATGCACTAAATACTGTAAGCAACCCCTATACAGCCTGGAATCTAAGATTTTTTTCACCTCATAATGTGTTTCCCCTTCTACCACTACAGGAGGAGGGATAGCTTGGGTGGATGGTCTTATGATGGACCAAATTACTGGTTTAAACAAGCTACAATGAAATACTGGGTAAATCTTCCCTAGAATTCTGGGTAGACTGAGTTGAACTGTAACTGGGTTAATTATCTTCACTATTGGGAATGGACCTAGAAATTTTGGGCCCAATTTCTTACTAGGCATTCCTAATCTTATGTATTTGGAAGACACAAAAACTTTGTCCCCCACACGAAAAGGGGGTTGGAGCAAGTGGTGTTTATCAGCTTGCTTCTTTAAGGCTTCTGCCGCATTTGCTACAGCTTTCTTCATATTGTCCCATCTTTTCTTTGGAGTGTCCATCCATTCATTCAGAGACATGAAGGAAGGAGGTTCTCTAGGCAGCTCAGGCATGGCAACAACTTCCATGTCACTGGTAATCTGGAAACCCGCTAATCCTCTGCTGCTGTGGACCGCATTGTTGTACGCCACTTCGGCGAAGGCTAGCAAGTCCAACCAATTGTCATGCTGATAGTCATGTAACACTGGATGTATTGTTCCACCATTGCATTGGCCCTCTCCCCTGCACTGTTCGTGCTGGGATGAAATGCTGAGCTCAGTCCTTGTGTGGACCCAATGGATCTCAGGAACTCTCTCCAGAACTTGGTGGTGAACTGAACTCTGCGGTTTGAAATGATCCTTTTGGGCACCCTGTACAGACGATAAATGTGTTTCACAAACATTTTCACTAATTTCTCAGGAACGTCAACCCTGAGCAAGTGATGAAATGCTCCTGCTTGGAAAACAAATCCATAACTGTCCAAATTACACTATTCCCACTGCTATCTGGGAGCTCGATGATAAAGTCCATTGTGATCTCCTCCCATGGTTGGCTAGGGCTGTCAACTTGTTGAAGTAGTCCAGGGGGCTTCCCGGCCGTATTTTCATCGTTGCCCAAGTAGCACTGCTTTTTACATAATTTTCCACCTTCGATCTCATCTTTGGCCACTAAAATTGATGCCTGGTGAGGTGGAGCGTTTTTAGGAATCCAAAGTGGCCTCCTAGTTTACCATCATGGCTTCACTGTAGGACTTCCAGCCTCAATCCTGCAGGGACGTACAGTTTGGACCCCTTCCAGGCTAAGCCACCGCTCATCATTAGGATGTCATTGTTATTGTTGAACCACGGGTCTGCTGGGAGTGCTGCTTTGAATTCTGTCGTCAGCTTATCCTGGCTTCGGGTGGTTACCTACACCATCTGTTGGTGGGAGGAAGAAACAATGGGTTGAACAACTTCCTTCTTACTGTCGTACTGCAGTTTTCTCGACAAAGCATCCGCCAACAAGTTTTACCCTGCAGGGATGTGTTTAATTTCAAATTTAAACCTTTGGAACTATTGTGCCCAGCGAACTTGTTTGGGGGATAGTCTTCAATGAGTGTGGATAGCTTCAAGGTTTTTATGATCAGTCCAGACCTCGAACGGCATATCCCCACCTTCCAGGAGATGTCTCCACGTGAGCAGGCTCCACCTGATCGCAAACGCTTCTTTCTTCCAAATGTCCCACCTCCTTTCAGTAGTGTTGAGTTTCTTGGAGATGTAAGCACATGGCAAGAGGTGGCCCTCTCTATTCTTTTGCAGTAGCACTGCAGATATTGCTACATCACTGGCATCCATCTGGATTATGAATGGTCACTCAGGGTTGGGGTGTTGCAGTATGGGCTCTTGGGCAAAGAGCTGTTGTAATTTCTCAAATGCTTTTTGACAGTCCATTGTCCACTTCAGGGTTTGGTTTGCTTTTGGCTTTGTTGGGAAAGGCCCCATTTTTAATAGCTCAGTCAATGGGAGGGCAATTTCCACAAAAGTCAGAATGAACTGCCTGTAGAAATTGGCAAATCCAAGGAAGCTTTGTAGTTGTCTGCATCTACAAAGTCAAATAATAAATAAATAAATAAATACTTGAGGTTTCCAGTCTAACACAGCTTTCACTTTTCCTGAATCCATTTCTATCCCCTCATTGGAGATGTGATAACCCAAGTAATCTAGTGAGATCTTGTGAAACTCACACTTCAACGACTTTCTGTATAGCTTGTCGGCCAAAAGTTTTTTCAGGTTTCACATGTTCTTCTAGGTTTTCAGAGAAGATCAAAATGTCATATAGATAAACAAGCACTCCACAGTACAGGTGCTCATGTTGCACCTCATTTGTGTACTGCATGAAGACTGTGGGTCCTCCTTGTAGGCCAAATGGCATGTCTTTGTATTGAAAACTGCCAAGGGGGTGTTAAAAGCGGTCTTCCACTCATCTCCCTCTCTGATCCGTATGCAGTAATACGCCTCTCTCAAGTCCAGCTTGGTGAAGATCTTGCCTTTAGCCAAGTGGTTCAACATATCTTTCATGAGGGGAAGGGGATAAGTGTTCTTTTCGCATACCGCATTCAAGGCTCGCAGATCAACACAGAGACGAACCCCGCCATCTTTTTTTTCTCTGAAGAGCACTGGGGCTCATACTTTTGACTTCACTGGTTTAATAAAGCCCCGCTTTAAATTGGTGTCAATGTACTTCCTCAATTCAACCATCTCCTTGGGAGTCTTGGAGTACATTTTCGGCTTCGGTAAAGTAGCCCCAGGTTTGAAGTCTATTGCGCAATACGTGGGCCAGTGAGGAGGAAGATAGTTGCCATCTTCCTCACTGAACACCCCTGCTAAGTCCCAGTAGTCCTTTGGTACTTGTTGGATCACTGGGGGTTTGGTGTCTGCTGCAGGTGCTGCAGGTTTCAGATGGTCTGGGCTGTTGGGTTCAATTGTTCCTGGGTGGCCTTTTGGCTCCACCAGTGGTGACAGCCTAAAGCTAATAATCAATTTCCTAACGCCATCCTCCCACTTTATTGTAGGTGCCCACTTGTCCAACCATGCAAGCCCCAAGATAATTCATTCCTGCATTCTTGGAGCTACGATGAATCTGAGGAATTCATAGTGGAGGACTATCATTAACTTTACCAACTCGGTAATTTTTGTGGCTACCCCCCCCCAAATCAGTGTGCCATCCACTTGTTCAAACCGAATGGGATGGTTTAGGAGTCTTGTGTGTATACCTAGCTGCTCCACAATTGACATGCTGATTAAGCATCGGGTGCAGCCGGTGTTCACAATTGCCCTAACTTCCCCCTCCACTCCTATTTCTGGCACTTAGAGGTTGCATTTTATCATAAAGGGGCCGATGGGTGTACTAACCATTGGGTTGTCTTTGGCACTTTTCTCCTCTGAGGCTTCCCCATTGGTAGGACTCTTCATCACCTTAGGTTGGGGATCCTCTTCCTGAGGTTGTTGGCCCAGATGACTCTTCTGTGATGGCTTCGGGGACCTTCTCTTTACCGAGCTGGCAGTTGGTGCACATGTTTGTGCTATTGGGGCTGGAGCCAAGCACTCTGACGCTCTGTGGCTGAGTTGACAGCAATGGCAGCATTTTATTGTCTCACCCCCCGAGGGACGGAACCAAGTTGTATCTCTAAACATAGGAACCGCCTTATCATATTGTTCCGCTATCCATCCTGCAGCTTCCCCCTCATTCATCCCTTCTTCCATTGTCAAGAACTCTTTTCTGTAGGAAGGTGGGGTAAGAAAGTGTTAGGGCATTGTAGGTGAGAGTGGACTCAGTGGGGGAGTCAATCCCTGGGTTGGCCACTGCCCAGTTATCTGCCATGGTGCCATCTGCTGAGGGAGAGCAGGTGCCCACTGGCATCTCTCCCATCCATGACCTGGGATTAAAATCCATTCTGGGGCTGCTTGATTCACATGTTGCAGCTCCAACATCGGTGGCTGATATGCTGGCCAAATCCCTTCCTGCTTGCTCAGATCATTTATCGTTGTATGGAAGGAGTAATTATCTCCACTCCAGGATATTTCCAAGCCTTTGCTGGGGAGGGAGGGGGAGTTACCACTCACGTTTAATAATAATAATAATAATAATAATAATAATAATAATAATAATAATAATAATAATAATAATAATAATAATAATTTTATTTGATTAGCCGCAACCCTCTCCCGAAGGACTCGGGGCGGCGTACAATCAAAACAGATAAAATACAGATAAAGACAAACATATATACATAAAGAACAAAGACATATACATGTGCATGGAGGAGGTAGACTCATAAGTGAAAGACAATTAAAAAACACAATTTAAAATCCCATTAAATAAAATTACTGAATTAAAAAACCCATCAGGAGCGTTATTTATTATTCATGCTTCTAGACCGCCCCCTCTCCCAAAAGGGACTCGGGGCGGTGTACAGTCCATGCAAAATATATCAAAATACAATAAAAATTGAATATGTACAGTTGGAATGGAGGAGGTTAAAAATGGAATTAAAAGAACTGTACAAAGCAATATATATAAATATAGGATTTTGAACCCCTAAAACACACACAATAAGTTAAAAACAATACCCCTAAAATAACCAGTTAATACATTTGCCAGGAGGGACAGTTGTAATTATGCCAGGCCTGCTAATCGGAACAGGTGAGTCTTCAATTTTTGCCAGAAGGAGCGGAGGTCAGTAGTGGTTCTAATGTCGGGGGGGAGGTCATTCCAGAGGGTTGGGCCCATCACAGAGAAGGCCCTACTCCTTGGTGTCGCCCGTTGGCATTGCCTAGTGGACGGCACCAGGAGAAGTCCCTCTCTGTGTGAGCGAATTGGCCGCAGGGATGTATGTGGGAGGATGCGATCCCGCAAGTAACTAGGTCCCGTGCCATGGAGCGCTTTAAAGATGGTAATCAGCACCTTGAAACGCACCCGAAAAACCACAGGTAGCCAGTGCAGCTCGCGCAGGAGAGGTGTTATGTGGGAGTACCTTGTACTCCCCATCACAGCCCGCGCGGCTGCGTTCTGAACTAACTGCAGTCTCCGGGCGCGTCCCAAGGGCAGCCCCATGTAGAGAGCGTTGCAGTAATCCAGGCGGGACGTCACCAACGCGTGAGTGACCGTGCGTAGGGCATCCCGGTCCAGTAGGGGGCGCAATTGGCGCACCAGGCGAACCTGGTGGAACGCCCCCCTCGCCACGGCTGCCACATGGTCATCCATTGACAGCCGGGCATCAAGGAGGACGCCCAAATTGCGCGCCCGTTCCACAGGGGGCAATTGTTCGCCCCCTATGGCCAGCGATGGAATCAGCTGGCTGAACCGAGGTGCCGGTAGCCACAGCCACTCAGTCTTGGAGGGGTTGAGTTTAAGTCTGTTGTCCCCCATCCAGACCCCGACGGCTTCCAAACACCGGGACATCACTTCGACAGCCTCGTTGGGGTGGTTTGGGGTTGAAATATACAGCTGGGTATCATCAGCGTAGAAGTGACACTCAACCCCAAAACCACGGATGATCTCACCCAGCGGCTTCACATATGTGTTGAACAGGAGAGGCGAGAGGACCGACCCCTGTGGCACTCCACAAGTGAGTGGCCTCGGGGTCGACCTCTGTCCCCCTGTCAACACACATTGCTTCCGGTCGGAGAGGTAGGAGCCGAACCACCGCAGAACGGTACCTCCGACTCCTATCCCCTCCAACCGGCGCAATAGGATACCATGGTCGATGGTATCAAAAGCCGCCGAGAGGTCTAATAGGACCAGGATAGAGGAACAACCTCTATCTCTGGCCCTCCAGAGATCATCGACCAACGCGACCAAGGCTGTCTCTGTGCTGTGCCCGGGTCGGAAGCCGGACTGGCGTGAGTCTAGATACTCGGATTCGTCAAGGTGTTGTGGAAACTGCTGCGCCACCACATTCTCGACAACCTTCGCTAAAAACGGAAGGTTGGAGACTGGACGATAGTTAGCTAGCTCCATTGGGTCGAGTGCAGGCCTCTTAAGTAAGGGTCTCACCACCGCCTCCTTCAAGGCGGCTGGTAAGGATCCCTCACCCAATGAGGCATTCACCAGGCCCAGAAGCCAGCCTCGGGTCACCTCCCAAGATGCCAGTACCAACCAGGAGGGACACGGGTCCATTAAACATGTGGTGGGTCGTAGCCGTCCACGCAACCTATCCAAATCCTCGGGGGCAACAGAATCAAACTCCTCCCAGGATGGTCTCACAAGACTCGCTGTTGGCGGCCCGTCTGGTCCACTGAGGGGGGCCCATCCGCTCCGGATCTGAGTGACTTTATCCTGCAGATATTCCCCAAACTCCTCTGCTCTGCCCTGCAAGGGTGCCCCCTGCGTCCTCTGTGACAAGAGGGAGCGGGTCACCCTAAACAGGGCGGCAGGGCGGTTATCCGCGGACGCAATAAGAGCAGCGCAATATCTACGTTTGGCCGCCCTTAATGCCACAAGGTAGGTCCGTAAATAGGCTCTTACCTGTGTTCGATCAGATTCGGAGCGTGAGGACCTCCACCTGCTCTCTAGACGTCTCCTATGGCGCTTCATCACCCTCAGCTCCTCGGTATACCAAGGAGCCCGGGTGGGTCACTGCCGCAGAGCATTCGCCGATGATCTGGTTGTTACCCTTTCACATCCTTTGAAATCAATAATCCAGATGAAAAATATCATAGCAGAATTTGGCATGGTGTCTGGGTTTAGACTAAATCAAAACAAAACAAAAATGATGGTTAAAAACATGACAGAGACTCAAAGAAAGAGACTTGTAAGTTTAGCAGGTTTTGAAATAGTTTCTAAAGTCAAATATTTAGGAATACAAATATCAGAATCAAATACAAAACTTTTCTTAAATAACTATGAAGTGTTGTGACAAAAGATACAGAAAGATCTTGAAGTGTGGAAAAAGTTACAATTGTCTTTGCTTGGAAGGATCTCAGCAATTAAAATGAACATTCTACCTAGATTTATCTTTTTATTCCAGATGATACCGGTGCTTAAATCAGATAAAACCTTGTTAAACTGGCAAACAACATTAAATAAATTTGTTTGGAAGGAGAAAAAACCGAGAGTAAAGATGAAGATTATGCAAGATACTCGTGAAAGAGGCGGCCTCAGACTCCCAAACCTTCGATTGTACTATGAAGCTGCGGTACTAACGCATGTAGCAGATTGGTTTGGGAAAACAAAAATGGAATTGCTGAATATAGAAGGCCATGATCTTGTTCTGGGATGGCATGCATATCTTTTTTATGAAGATAGGGTGGATAAAGTGTTTAACAATCATGTTCTCCAAAGTGCCTTGATGAGAATATGGAAGAAGCACCTGCCCAATTGGGATTATAAAATACCGCTTTGGTTGGATCTTGCAGACACCATGGGGATTATGAATACTAAGTCACTCGGGGGTTGTTTATATAAAGATGTGCTTATTGCTGATGGGGATGAATGGAAGTTAAAAACTTTGGAACAGCTGTTGGAAGAAGGAATTACTTTAAATTGGTTACATTACATACAGCTACAGAAGAGATGGGAAGAAGATCGTAGGGTCGGTTTTATGGATAAAGAAGTGGAACTGATTAAGCAGATAAAAGAGACTGGCCCAAAACAAGTTAAAAGAATATATAATGTATTGTTAGAAAGAGACTCAGAAAGTGAATTGGTTAAGGATTGTATGATTAAATGGGCTCAGAATTTTGGTGAAGCGGTTATGTTGGAAACGTGGGAAAAAATATGGGTTCAGAATGTTAAATTTACACAGTCACAGAATTTAAGGGAGAATTTTTATAAAATGTTTTACAGATGGTATTTAGATCCTAAAAAATTATTATGCATGTATCCAAATGTTCAACCAAAATGTTGGAGATGCGGGTGTCTAGATGCCACCTTTTTTCATGTATGGTGGACTTGCAACAAGGTTAAAGCTTTTTGGATAAAAATATGGTGGGTTATGCAGAATGTATTTAAGAAAAGAATACAATTCACTCCGCAAATGTTTTTATTGGGTATAGCTAAGTATTTCACCAAAGGGGAAACAAAATTGGTCTTGCATATGGTCACAGCAGCTAGGTTGTTGATTGCGCAACATTGGAAAAAAGATTTTTTACCGACAATTGATCAATGGATACAGAAGGTGGCAGGGTTCGCCGAAATGGCAAAAATTTCAGCTTTCTTAAAAGCTCAGAAACAGGAGGATTATACACAGGAATGGGTAAAATGGATTGATTACATACAGAATAAATACCAGACTAGGAAGTACTATATAGCCTTTAGGTAAGAATGTTTAGATTGATAGATGATCAGAGTAAATAATATATGGGATGCTTGGAATTGTTAGAGTGGTATACAGTGGAAGTCAGGGGGGTGGGTTTGTGTGGGAGGTGGGGGAGGGTTAGGGTGGAGGGCGGGGCAATATATATGTATGAATAAATTAGAAGATGGGATTAACGAAACATTGTTATTTTAGGATAAATTTATATTAAGAGTTATATATGTTAAATTAGCTTAGAAGATGGGATCAATGTGCTATTATTAATCTAAGAGAAAAATAAAAAAATAAAAAAAAACAAAGAAAGAAAGAGAGAGTGTGTGGCATGCCAAAAATCCTAAAAGGAATATGACGGCAGGCCTGACACTAGGTAGTTGTCATCTTTTCTTTTTATTCTTCTTTGTATTCCTATAATCTATTTTGTTGTCTGCCACCACATTGAAATTGTCTATTATACAGACATTTTCCCAATCTGATTCAATTATTTTCTTGTGTAATTTAATATAGAATTCTTTTTAGTTTATATTTGGAGCATAAATTGTCACCAGCAGAATTCTTTTTTTATTTGTTGTTATTTCCGTCATTAAAATCTGCCTTCTCTATCACTAAATATTTTCCTTGAATTTAACCAATCTTTTATGTATACCGCAATCCCTCTTTTCTTATTTTTGCTATCACCAGATGCAGGTTTCCTAATTTATGGCATTCTAGAATATTACCATATTTTTCTTTGATATGGACCTCCTGTAGGCAGACAATATCCATATTCTGTCTTTTGAGTCTTGTTAATGTTTGTTTTCGCTTGGCTGGTGAGTTGATACCATTGATGTTCAAGGATATCATCTTTATTTCGTCTTCCATCTTATTTGTATGTTGGTTTTGATCCTTTCCTTGTTCTTGTCTCAGTTTGTGTTCTTGTCCTGGCTCCTTCTCTCTCCTTTCATTCTGTTTCCCTCCGGTTCTTTATATCCTGCTCCGTAAGTTTTTCCTCTGATGTTTGTTCTTTCTGATTCTTATTTTCTGCTTCCTCTCTACTATCGTGTTCGTCTTTTCTTATTATATAATCATCATAAAATTCCTGTGCCTTTTCCAGCGAGTCAATACGATTTTTTTTCCTGCTTTATTAGCATCCTCTCAGGGATAAGCCATCTAAACATCACTCTGTATTTGAGCAGTTGGGTCAATAGGAAATGGTAGTTTCTTCTCTGTTCCCTTCTCTGTTTTGGTATCTGTTTTAATGTTATGATTTCTTTTTCCTTATAGACCAGAGACTCTTCTCTTTTTTTGCTGTAGACTTCATCTCTTGTCTTTTTTCTTGTAAATCTTACATATATCTCTCTTGGAAGTTTGTGTCTGCGTGCATAGTTTGTGTGGACCCTATACACTTTGTTCAAGTTGTTTTCCATTTCCTGCTTGCTTTTTTGCAGAGGTTCAGCCAGGAGGTTGACCATTAACTTTGGAAGGTCTTCCTCCTTAGTTTCCATTATATTTTGGAATCTAAGATAAAACATTGATCTCTCCAGCTCTAAATTTATAATGGCCTCTTCCATTTCTTTGTTTACCGCTGTCATTTTACTTTCTGTTTTATCTAGTTTCTTTTCCATTTGTTCTGTTCTAGCTTCCATTATTTTTATTTTTTGTTCATTTTGTATTATCTTTTTCTGCATTGTACCAATTTTATCACCTAGTTTGCGTATCTCTCCTTTCAACTCCCCCATATCACTCTTAAGTTCTTCATGATTTTTGTCATTACCTCCTGCATCTTCATCATTGTCTCCTGAATTGATGTTAGGGTTGATTGCATGCTCTGTAGATTTATAGTGGAGCCTGATTTCTCACCTCCTAGCATGCTTTCCACTGAACATGGTCCTGATAGGGATACTATCATCACAGTTGTTCCACCTCCCTAATTTTGGTAACTGTGGTGGTTGTACTCGTCATTTTAATGTTTTTTTAAAAGTTTTTCCATAGTATCATATATCCCCCCTTTTCCCCCTTTATCTTTCTTTCTTTTTTTTGTCTCTACCTCACTTCTCACAGTTCTTCTACCTACTTCACTAACTTTTATTGGTGATCACAATATAAAACACCCTATATTATAATACAATCAATACCCTATTTATACAATTGATCAATACAATTAATAATCTAATAATAATCTAATGATGGTCCAACAGTTCTGACTACTAACATAAACAGTTATACTAATCTTAATCTAATTGCTATTTAATTATAAGAAATATAAAAGTTATAGATATTGCATTTACTATGAGTAATAATTATAATATAATACCTTTAGTCTACTTGTAAAAATATAACTATAAAAATATATGTAATGCTTTTACTTGATTATTAAATTGGTTACATTATAAAAAATATCTAGGATATATAAATATTATACAGAGAGAGAGAGAGACACACTGTATAAGTCTATATAAGTTTGCTTTCACATGCGCATTTGTCCACTGGGTATTATCTATATATCTATGAGAATATATATGTCAGAAAGTATAAAATATAAAGGTCTTTAAAATATTCTATATAAAGTTCCAATTTAGTTTTAAACAAACAGCTATACAGTAAATAATATCTATAGAGGATTTTATATAATTGTATCAGGTACTTAGATTGCACAGATTTCTGAAAACTTAGAAAGTTCTTTTTCCTTGTTCTTACTGTTGCATCAGCTTCTCCTCCCTTAATGTCCAGGATGTTGCCTTCTATCTATTTAGCACAGTTACTATCACAGTTCTCTCACTTCCTGTGCCAGATCAAATCTCCACTGTTTCTTCCCAGGCAGAAGCTTATTGTAGTTTGTTCTTTCCTTTTCTGCAATCTGCAATGTTTATTCCCAGTCTAATCACAATCTCAGTTTGTGTTCCTTCTGCCTGTGGTAATTCTCCAGCAAGCTCAAGGTGTCAGTACATTTCCTCCATTCCTTCTCTGAATGTTAACTCCATCTTCTCAAGGCTCCGCTCCCACCGCTAAAGTGCCACTTTTTTTTCTGCCTTGGAGACTCACTCACCCTCCAAGCTATAGGTTCACACTTCCTGAGAGTCACACCAGTACTTCATTCCAACTCCTCCAACTCCACTGATATGTTCAGCTGTTTCCCTCTTCTCGCTTCCTTCTCCATTTAAAGGGCTGTCACGCCTCCGGATCTGGCCATAAAGGCCAGTCTCTCCCACGCTGGATTCGAGAGGTTTCTCCTACTATAACAGGGGATTGCACCTCTCCCTGTTATCCTCCGAGCTTCCTCTCTCTGTCGCTGGTCCCTCCAAGACCTAGCTCTGCCTTTTGCAAGCCTCCTGGAATGGAAAATCAGGTAGAAAGAACAGAGCCCTGTTCTGCTCTGCACCAGCATGACTCCACCCTGGAAGTTTGACTGTCAAATTTCCTAACGATGCCCTAATTAATTCATAATTATCAAGTCAAATTTTCAATACAAAACCAGTGATTTATTAGGGATGCCATTAGGCAATATCTGTTCGCAGTCAAGCCTGTGCTTTGTTTGATTTACTGTGAACTTTACACCTGTTCCTTCCCTCCCCTCAGTCTGTGTCATAAATCACATTACCCTGTAAGATGCACCCAGTGGTGAGTTTCAAAATTTTTTAGAACCTCTTCTGTAGGTGTGGCCTGTTTTGTGGGAGTGGCTTGCTGGCCATGTGACCAGGTGGTAGTGGCTTGCCAGCCATGTGACTGGGTGGGCGTGGCCAACTTGTAAAATGCGGTGAAACTCACTTTTCAACTCTTACTTAGCAACCAAAATGTTGGCTCAGAAACTCAGGCATTTGAAGCACAAAAATCTTAAAGCTGTCAAGTTACAAGACCTTTGCACCCCTAACCCTTTAAGAAAAAAACCCAGGGGTGTTCAAATTTGACAGCTTTAAGACTTGTGGACTTCAATTCCCAGAATTCCTCCTCTCGCTCTTCATCTTGATGATGTGCGGATGGACGGGGGGAGAGAGCTAGAACTGGTTCTAAACGGCACTGTAGATTTACAGATCTACAGAAGAGGTTAGAACTGGCAGGAACCCCTGGATGCACCTCTCCTAAACTGGCTGCAGTAAGCTGAGATCCAACTCCAGCCAACAGTATGCATGGAATGTACTTCCCCTCCTTCTGTTCCCATGACAACACTAAGAGTTGACATCTGTAAGTTGGAGAGCATTCTTTTTTCAAATGCTTCCCAGAAAATTCTAACCCTTTTAGAGACTTTTGAAAACCACACTATTTCAGTAAGAGAGTTTGAGATAAAGGTTTTTTCCCCAGAATAGAAAATGATTAAAGAAAGAGGAAATTTCCCATTCAAATTGTGCTTTTTTCAAGAGGCAACTGGACTTTCTTGTTTTTCTGTGAAGATGTTTCAGTTCTCATCCAAGAAGCTTCTTCAACTGTGACTGGGTGGTAGGAAATGGAAGGATTTATACTCCTTGCAGACAGCTGGTCATTTGCATTCTTTTTAGAGAGTCATTGAGGCCACTTGGAGGTTTATCTGTGTCTTCAGAGCCACCTGAGTAGTGCAAATGGGTGTGGAGCCTTCTTGAAACAGCTGAAAGGACTGTGTTGTAGACAGGAGATAGATGATGCTGTATCCCTTCCCCTCTGTTGAGAGAGGGCTGTTCAATTTTGACATAGATGGCCTCTTTGACCCTTCTTTCAAACCAGCAGTCTTCTCTGTCCAAAATGTGGACTTTGTTGTCTTCAAAAGAGTGATCTTTGTCTTTTAGATGAAGATGGACTACTGAATCTTGTCCTGATGAGTTTGTTCTCTATGTTGTGCTATGAAGTGGTTGTTTCATTTCCCCAATGTACAGATCTGCACATGGCTCACTGCATTGTACTGCATATACCACATTACTCAATTTGTGACTGGGTGTTTTATCCTGTGGGTGGACAAGTTTCTGTCTTAGTGTTTTCTTGGGTTTGAAACAGTGGTGGGATTCAGCTGGTTTGCACTGAATTGGTAGCTAACTGCTTATGCAGTTCGGAGAACCGACTGAAAATAAAGTGTAAGAGGTTTTTTTTCCTTCTCTCTCCCTTCAGTTAATAACTCTGAGCAGATAGCCAAGAACCACTTAACAGGCTACTTAGTTGCAGCTGGAATGCAGCTGATACACACCTTGAATAAAGTCAATAAACAACAGAAAGTGACAGGATTAGGGCACGGAAACACCCAGGAAGCCCATCAATCATCCATCTAGGGATGGGATTAACCTCTTCCCTTCAGGGAGAAGGACAAGATTACAAACATTTTCATTATAAAGGGTATTAAATAACACTTATGTGATCATCTGATATTCCCTAGAGTTCCCCAAGACCTTTTATAGGTGCTGCAGTGTTGGCTACTTCTTATTTTTGGGGGGGGGGACAATGATGCAGCTTGATCATTCAGGCTGTGATTTAATGCATGTGTGGTCCAACCAACTGCATTGCTTCTATTGTGAAGCAACCAATTTAGAACATAGAAAACATAGAACAATAGAATTGGAAGGATGAATGACTTTTGACAGCATGCCCCGGCTTTCAATTAGCCTGAGCAGGCTCCTCCAAGTTTCCCTCTCAGCTTTTGCTTTGGGGGTTTGACTTTTAACAAAAGGGGAAATGGCTGTTTTAAGTGTTCTGCATTGTTTTAGTGGTTCCTGGCACTGTCCTTTTGGGGTGTACTTCTCTCACTTTTTAAAAAAGTTTCTAGTGATGGAACACCCAGAACTTCTGAAGGCATGCTATTCCAATGGTTGATTGGTCTCACCCTTAGGAAATTTCTCCTTAGTCCTAGGTTGCTTCTCTCTTTAGTTATTCCAACCATTGTTTCTTGTCATGCTTTTTGGTACTTTAGAAAATAGATGGACCACCTCATTTTTGTAGGAGCCCTTCAAATATTGGAAGAGTGCTATTTTATTGTGAGTTATGAGTGCTGTTTTATTGTGAGTTGGGGAGATGTTTGGCAAAATTGATTAAATGGAAAAAATGACATGTTTGAATTTGCTTTTTAATTCCTGTCAGCACTTCTCTAGATAAAAAGTGAAAGATCATTAACAAGATCACCAGTATTGTACAGCTGTGGCAATTTTAGCACTGTCAGTTTGAAAATTTCTAATGGAAAGAGCACATAAAAGAGGCATGGATGACTTTCTTACCTTTCCGTAGTTGACTAGATTGTGCCAGTTTGATGAAAGGTGGATGTCTCCGTTCTCTTCTCCCTGAATTCTTCTGCTTTTTGAACCCTGATGCCTCTACCTTTCTGTCTTAATGTAGTTGCTTAGTGATTTCTGCTGCCATTGCCTGTCAGTCACATGGATGTGTTTACCTGATGTTTTTCCACATAACCCTGGCATGTGAGACAGGTAAGGATTTCACAGGCTATGCCATCACTGAAGAATAAATCAAAAAGTGGAGGAAAAATAACGTGGATAAAAATGAAATAAATGCAGTAGTGTAAGGCATGTGACAAGGCAGTCAGCACCCCTTCTCCTTTAGTAGGACATCGTTCTCACAAATGGTTCATTTACTTTTTTTAGATGTTTATCCGGTCTTTGTTACTTTATAAGGAACTCAAGGTGGAGAACTTATCTAGTATTCCTTACTCCTCTTAGTTTCCCCACAATCTAAGAAGTGGTTTGGGCTGGGAGAGAATGACTGGTCACCCAGCCACTTTTTCAAGTGTAAAATGGGACTAGAACTCAGAGTCTCTTGGTTTCTAGGCCAGCACCTTAACCATTACTTTGTTTAAAAAGGAGGAAGGAATGTCAAAATAACTTGTAAGAATTGCATGTGAAAACAGGGTTGGAGGAAACAAACTTGTAAAGCTGCAAACATCACAGATAACATTTCAGAATAATTTCCCATAGAATGATGCAAAAGACAAGAGAGGTTGTAGCAAATTACCACCTGAGATGGACCTGTTAGTAGGAAAGGAAACTAGAATGAGCAGTAATACTTTGCAAGATGCATCAAACCTGAAGTTAAGATGTTTGTTATTTATTTGCACAAGGCAAGCATTCCTTTTATTTGAAACCTACTCACTCTGGCGAGGTGTGGATGGGCATGGCAAGGAGAGGCCAGGCGAAATGAGGCACCTCTTGACATGAGTGAGGTCGAGTTGGCCATGCCCACTCAGTCATATGCCCACCCAGCATGCCTACCCACCCGGTCATTAGGGCAGAGAACCAGTTGTTAAATTATTTGAATCCCACCACTGGTTTGAAGTGCTCATACATGTTGTGTTGGCTGAAGATCCTCCTGAGCTTTTCAGATATTCTTGCAATGTATGGAATGACAACATTGCTTTGTTTATTGTTCTCTTTTTTGCCTGTTATAGAGGAGCTCTTTGGATCTTTGGGGGGGGGGGTTGATAAAGGCCCACTTAGGATAGCCACACATTCTGAGGGGTTCCTTCATGTGTTTTAGTTCTTTTTCTTTCCCATCTTTGCTGGTAGGCAGGCCTTTATCTCGGTGGTGTAGGGTTCTGATAACTTCCATTTTGTGCTCCAGTGGATGGTGAGAATCAAAATGCAAATATTGATCTTTGTGTGGAGGTTTTCTGTAGACTTTAATGTCAAGGCTTCTGTCTTCCTTAAAGTTTACTGCACAATCCAGGAAGTTTAGACTATTTTCCTTAACATTTTCCCACATGAATGTGATGTATCTGTCCACAGAGTTGACATGTTTGGTGAATGCTTACAATTGCTGTTTTGATCTTGACCCAAGTATTGTCTACATACCTATACCAGTGAGTGGGTGGAATTCCCGTGAGGGAGTTTAGTGCTTTATAACATCATCTATCTCCAATCTACAACACCATCCTTTCAGCAGTTCCAAGAAGGCTCCACGCCCATTTGCACTGCTCAGGTGACCCTGAGGTCACAGATAAATCTCCAAGTGGACCCAATGACTCTCTAAAATAATGCAAATGACCAGCTGTCTGCAAGGAGTATAAATCCTTCCATTCCCCACCATCCAGTCAGAGCTAAAGAAGCTTCTTGGATGAGAAGCAAAATGTCTACAAAGAAAAACAAGAAAGTCCAGTCTTTAAAAAAGCACCATTGAGGCAACCATGACCTGGATGATTGAGAATCTCCATAGACATTTCCCATTAAAAGTTAAGAAATAAATATCAGAGTTCAGAAAGAGAAAAAATTCCAGATCCAACCACATAATCAGCTGCTCATGCTAAATCAGGCTGACCAGGCCATTTGATATTTGCTACAAGGAGGCAAATTGCTGGGAGGCAGAGGCAGATTTTTTTCCTTTGTTCTCCTCCCCAAAAGCTAGGTACGTGTTATAGTCAGGAGCACCTTATAGTCCGAAAAATACAGTAGGTGTTTCTTACCATTCTTCATGCAGGAATTATATAAAAATACTTGTATGTTTCTTGCTCTCTTATATTATACATTATCCTTGATTGCAAATGCAAACATTTTATAATAATACTTATCATACCACTGAGTGAATTCCTTGGCCACTAGACTGGTTTATGGCACCTTGAAAACTGACTTCATTATGGCTAATTTGGGAAGTTTTCATGTGACATTTTATGGAGCACTCCAATCACTTCCTCTGAAGTTTTTGTCTTGTGTCTGACATCCTTTCAATGTTCTTCAGTGTGAAGATTAAGAATCTTATAAGGTTTATGACATTAAAACAAATTAATACCATAAAGGATCTTTTTTTGTAATTTATTGGACCTCAAAGAATGATTGCAAAGGGCTGATTGTCAATATTATTATGGTGGAAATGTAAAATGATTGAGGCTGATGGGGGGAGGTGTTGTCTCAGAGTTCTGCTATTCAGCAGTGGCACTGATTCTCTGAAATAGCTTACCAGGGATATCGGGTTGACTTCCAGCCTGATTGACTTCTGGAAGTTGTTCATAACAGTGCTCTTCCAGAGGGTATTTAAGTCTTAACTCCACCTTGGTTGGGTTACTAGTTTAACTTTATTCTGTGTTTTTATTTGTTTATGTGTAAAGTTTCCCAACGATGCCGTAACGAACACATAATAAGATCCAATGTTTCTTATACAGAAACGAGTGATTTATTAACAGCTTCATTAGGCAATTCTTACTTGCAGACATATCTTTCGCTTTGTCTATCTGCTTCTGAACCTTGCCCCTCTTCCTTTCCTACCCTCACTCTGTGTCATAAATCATGTTACCCAATAAATACACATATCTCAAACCAGCTACTGTAATCTGAGATCCAGCTCTGCTGACGGTGTGCATGGAATTTCAACACGGAAGTTGACATCCGGCTCCCCTCACTTTTCAAAAGCAATCTGTGTGAGCAAAAATAATTTGAGTACAAGTATAGAATTCAAGGCCACGTCCTCCCCCCAGGTTTGTTTGGATTTTTTTCATGGAATCTTTCTGTACGTCGATCAGCCTGGATATTTCTACTCTTTACCCAAGATGCCTCTGATAAGGGATAGCCCTTCCACTTGATTAAGTACTGGAGTTGTCTCCTGTGCCATCTCGAATCAAGGCTGGGTTGCACCTCATAATGGGTTTGGCCCCCTATGACCATAGGGCCTCGGGGCTCCCATGGCATTGGTGTCAGAGTGGATCCAACTACTGGTTTTAAGAGGCTACTATGGAATACTGGATGTATTGTCCCTAGCAGTCGGGGCAGTTTCAGTTGCACCGAGACTGGGTTGATGTTCTTTACTATGGGGAATGGTCCCACAAACTTTGGTCCCAATTTCTTGCTAAAAAGTCTAACCTCAAATATTTTGTGGAGAGGTAAACCTTCTCTCCTACCAAGAATGGTTGTTGCGGAGCTCGGTGCTTATCTGCCTATTTCCTCTAGGTTTGTGCTGCTTTAGCTAGCGCTTTTTTGACATTTTCTCAGGTTGCTTTTAGCATTGACATCCAGTCAGTCAAGCTGACTGAGGAAGGGGGATCCCTTGGATACTCAGGCATTGGGACAAAGCCATGCCGCTCACTACTTTGAACGGTGTTAGTCCCGTGCTGCTGGGAACAGCATTATTGTACGTGACCTCAGTGAAAGACAGAAGGTCTGCCCAATTAGACTGATAATTCACATAGTACACTCAACCGTAGTGTTCAGTCTCTCTGCCATCCCCCCATTGGTGCTCGGGTGAAAAGCCAAGCTAAGGCCCTGGGATGGCCCAATGGACTGCAGGAACTCCCTCCAGAACTTAGTCATGAACTGGACCCCTCTGTCTTTTCGGCAACTCTACTATAAAGTCCATTGCAATCTCTTCCCACAGTCTCATTGGCTCTGCTACTGATTGCAGCAGTCCGGGGGGGTTTCCTGGTCGCCTCTTCATTGTGGCGCAGATGGTACAACTTTTCACATAACTGTCCACATCTTTCCATGTTTCGGGCCACCAGAACTGCCTCTAGGCTAAGTGTAATGTCTTTAGTAATCCAAAGTGGCCTGCCAGTTTGGCGTCATGCCTCATCTAGAGAATTAGGGTGCATAGAGATTCCGGGACATACAGTTTCGTCCAATTCCATGCAAGGCCATCTCTTTTTGTCAAGTTGTGTTGGTTGTTTCAAAACCAGGAGTCTGCCAGCAGTTCCATTTTGAGTCTCGTGGTTAGGTCTCCTGCCGGTTAGTTGTGCCAGTCACGACGTTGTTATCTGGTGGTCACTTGCGCAGCTATTTGGGTAGAGGGAATGATGGTGTCCACCACCTGCTCCCATTCGCATTTGTACTGAGGCATGCAGGGGAGGGTATCAGCTAGAAAGTTCCTCTGCTCTGGAATGTACGAAGTCGAAGGGGTTGAAATATTGAACCCATCGGACTTGTTTGGGTGATAGTTTCTGTGGGGTCCTGAGAGCCTCCATATTTCTATGGTCAATACAGACTTCAAACAGTTTCTGCCCCCCTTCCAACAGGTGTCTCCAGGTTAGCATGACCCATCTCACTGCTAAAGAGTCCTTTTCCCATGTGGCCCATTGTCTCTCTGTGTCTGTCAGCTTGCGGGAGGTATAGGTGCAGGGTTATACGTTTCCTTGGTTGTTTCTTTGGAGTAGCACCGCTCCTACTGCCATGTCGCTGGCATCTGCTTGGATCATAAAGGGTTGCTCAGGGTCAGGATGCTTCAGCAGCGGTTCCTTTCCAAAGATTTTTTTTAGTATCTCAAACTCCTCTTGGCAGGTTAGGTCCCACTGTAGAGGTTTCCCTGGGTGAGGTTTTGTTCCTGGGCTCCCTGTCTTTAAGAGGTCTGTCATGGGTTTGGCACTCTTCGCAAAGGAGGGGATGAATTGCCTATAGAGGTTTACAAAACCTAGGAAGCTTTGTAGCTGTCTGCGGGTGCGAGGGGGTTGCCAGCCTAGGACAGCTTGTACTTTGGCTGGGTCCATCTCTATTCCCTCACTTGACACTCAGTAGCCCAGGTGGTGGAATTCACATTTTGATAGCTTGACGTACAGGTTGGCTGCCAGAAATTTTTCCAGTACCTGTTGGACCAGGGGTATGTGGTCATTTATAGTCTCTGTATAGATTAGGATGTCATGCAGGTAGGCGAGGGCCCCCTTGTAGAGGTGCTTGTGCAGCACCTCATTTATTAACTGCATGAACACTGCTGGGGCTCCCTGCAGCCTGAAAGGCACCACTTTAAATTGGAAGCTCCCTAGGGATCAGTTGAATGTTGTTTTCCACTCATCTTCTTCCCTGATCTGTATTCAATAGTATGCCTCTCTGAGGTCTAGTTTGATTAAGACCTTTCCCTTGACCAAGTGAGATAGCTTGTCCTTCATGAGGGGGACGGGGTATAGGTTGTGTATGCACACTGCATTGATTCCTCTAAAGCCTCATAGTTCTGTCTTTTTTCTCTTTGAAGAGGACCGGCGCCATGACCCATGGCTTGACTGGCTCCATGAACCCCCGTACTAGGTTTTTATCTATGTATTTGTGCATTTCTTGCATTTCCCGTGGCATCATGGCATACAGTTTGGGTTTGGGTAGTTTTGACCTGGGAATGATTTTGATGGCACAATCTACCTCACGGTGGGGTGGGGGGCAGAATGTTGCACTCAGTCTCACTGAATACTTCTGCAAGGTATCTGTTCAGTCTCTGGGGTGTCGTCAGATGTGGCTGTCAGATGTTCAGGTGTGCTCTTCTGGGGGGTTCCCTGCTTGGGTGGTGTTTCTGCTTGCTGGCAGGAAAGTGGTTGGGGCCCCTTTTCTATCCTAAGTCTGCGGGTACCCCCTTGCCACAAGATGGTTGGTCCCCACTTGTCTAGCCAGGAGAGTCCCAGTATGACTGCATCTGTCATTTTGGGGGCTATTATGAATCAAATTACTTCCCAGTGATCCACTAGCTCTAGTCTCACTGGTTCAGTCAGGTGGGTGGCATAGGTTCCCCCTATTAGGGACCCATCAACCTGTTTGAACTGGATTGGGTGAGCCAGTCTTTTTGCTCTGATCCCCCGTTTCAGGACTGGTCAGGTTGATCAAGCATCTAGTGCAGCCTGAGTCTATTAGGACTTGAAAATCCCCCTAGCTTCCTGTCTTTGGCAATATGTGAGGCATATTGGAAAAAGGAAAGGGTGAATTGGTCCTCTCACCATTGGGTCGTTTTTGCCCTCATTATCGCTGTCATAGGATTCTGGTGACTGGTCATTGTTGCCTGGGGTCCCCCCTTCATCTGGGTGAGGAGGGACCTCTGCCGCCTGGAGGGCCTTCCAGGATGCATGGGTGACCCATTTGTGGCCCCGTTCCAGTCGTGCCCTGGGTTGTGGCTCTGGCCTCAGCATCGGGGTTGGGGTCATGCACGCAGATTCCATATGGCCCATCCCCCCTGCCTCTATAGCATTTCAGCAGGGGGGGGGCTGGTTTCAGGGCCCGCTATGTTGCTGTGGGTCCCCATTGGCCAGGCATTTTCAGGTCGAGTTGACCTCTCTCTTTCGTATCCGGTGGCTTTCTCATGTTGTTGGCACATAATCCACCATCAATCTTTATTGCTACTCAGAACCACTCAAAGAGTTGGTTTGGGATGTCACGGTAGGAAGTTACTTGGGCAATCTGCTGGTCCAGATTTGTTCTGAAAAAATACACTAACAGACTCTCTGGTAAAGGGGGTAGTCTTTCAATGTGTCTCCTAAATTTGTGGATGTGCTCTTTGATGGGGCAGCCCCTTTGCTTTAGGTCGCTGAGCTCATCTTCCGCATACGGGTCCTCCTCCACTTCCTCAAATCTGGCTTCTAGCAGTCATAGGAAGTCATCTATGCCTTGCAGTTGGGGAGCTCTCCTCTTGTGGAGGCCTGCTAGCCATTCCCTTACTTCTCCCTCTAATCCCTCTGTGATAGTATTCACTACGGAACTTCTCAGGGGCTCCATTTGGGGCTTCAGTAGCCTGGCTTCATTCCAGTCCAGCATTCCCTCCACTCCATGGACATTTTATTTGTCTATAGTTTGTTTCTTGGGTATCTGTGAACACTGAGAATTATTAATAATAACAATAATTACCCCAGGTCTTGAAGACCTTGATAGGTAGACAAAAATGCCAAATCTGGTCTAAATAGCTGGCTGACAAACCATAATAATGCTTATGATTGAAATATATATCCAAACCATTTGGAAGTCTCCACTCAGTAGAAGTAATCCAGCTGCAACGTGATATAATTCAGTCTGGCACCAAAGTAAGACAGCTAATTTGAGAGTGCAGTTTGAAATTTGTGCCAATTCTTTCAGGACTTGAAAATTTTAAACTTAATATTCTGTCTTCTATTGACCTTATAAAAATAATCATTTGTTGTTTCTGTTATTACTGCTATTTTTCTAGTCAGGTTGGTTTTAACTTCCTCATCTTAAAATATCTGCCATTTTTGTACTCATTATTCTTAAATAATCTTTATTGTTTTTTGTTAAATAAATTTCTGTGAACTTAATCAGCTTAACAACAATATTGAACTCTATTATAATTGCCAATGCTGCTTTTCTTCTTCAAGTAAATTCCATGTAGTCCTGTGAGCCTTGCTGTGTACATTATGTTATTGATTCTTTAAAAATCACTTGAATGAATAACTCTATGAACATCATCATGAGCATGCATATAATTTTAATTTGTGTTCTTTATTTACCTGTGCAGTTCCTGAAAAAATTATTTTCTTCTCCAAAGTTACTTGCAAAAACTTTTAATGCCAGTAGAAATGAGAAAAGAGGACAATCTTGCCTTATCCCCCTCATTGCAATCCATTTTTGTGGTAAAAGTCCATTAGCATCTTATTCTTTATCAGTTATGTCTGATAAATCTTATAAATTTATATAATATTGCATTATATTCTCTATAGCCATGTAAGAATATTCAAACTGTAATTCCTGATCTTCAACATTGTGAACAAAAAGCCATTCCAAATTATTTAAGGCTTTCTCTGTATCAAGAAAAATCATGCCACTTTCTTTTAAATTTTTTGTTTGTATTATCAATGGCATTCAGGAGATATTTTATATTGTTCCTCATGTCCAGTTAAATCAGTCTGTTCAGAAAGTACTAATTCAATTAAAAGGTCTTGCTTTAAATAGTTATAATCTACATACAACCGAGAGATAGATCTATATCGGGATCGTATTCTGCCCCATACATCCCTACGACCCATCCGCTCGCACAGAGAGGGACTTCTCCAGGTGCCATCCACCAGACAGTGCCGAGGGGCGGCGCCTAGGAGCAGAGCCTTCTCTGTGGCGGGCCCAGCCCTGTGGAATGACCTCCCTCCGGATATTAGGACCACCACTGACCTCCGCTCCTTCCGTATAAAGCTCAAGACCCACCTATTCCAAATAGCTGGCCTGGCTCAACCATAACTTCATAACGCTCCTGACGGGTTTTTTAATTGGCAATTTTATTTAATGGGATTTTAAATTGTGTTTTTTAATTGTCTTCACTTATTAATCTACCTCCTCCATGCACATGTATATGTCTTTGTTTCTTATGTATGTATGTTGTCTTTATCTGTATTTTATTTGCTTTGATTGTACGCCGCCCCGAGTCCTTCGGGAGAGGGTTGCGGCTTATCAAATAAAATTATTATTATTATTATTATTATTATTATTATTATTATTATTATTATTATTATTATTATTATTATTATATAACTCTGGATGAGCTGAGTTATTCTCCTTTTTGTACATCAAAGAAATAAAGGCTTTTTGCCATGAAGAAGAAAGTACCCATCATGTTTATATCTCATTTATCATTTCAAGGTTTAACTTAAACATTTTGGAAACTCGTATTATATTATGCAAAATAAAATCTGGGGGGTTGTTAACTTTTGATTTTTGAATTACTTCTTTTTCTTTTGTACTTAAATTCTTTGGTGGATTGGTAAATGTAATTGTATTTAGACATTCTATTTTCTTTCACTTTGATGTCTGCTTTCTGCATAACAGAGAGTAATATTTTAAAAAATGTTTATTGTGACTGGTTGAAACACGAGTCTTTTCATCCCAAATAAAAGTAATCTTTTTTCTCCTCTTTTTGTATCAGTTTTTCTGGTTTATTATTGTTTTCAAAATATTTCTGTTTAGCAAAACTCATTTTGTAAATTGCTTTTGTTTCCACTAGGTCCAACACATTACAAATCACCTTGGTGCTTATGTCTTGATTCCATTTTCTGACAGTATTACAAAGTGCATATTTGACCAGGGCAAGGATAGGTCTGCCTCTGTAGAAAGTCATTACCCACCCCTCTCCTAGAAAAATGAGATAGTTTAGGAAATATTAAAAGGGCAGAATATTTCCCCTAAAAGGGAGGGAGAAACTCATCCCTCCCATCTTTGTCAATGGGCCATTAAGGCATGAGTCAGTCTATTCTACATAACAAAGATCTACCTCCTTCAGGCAGAACCATAGTAGGAATTGCTCAAAGCCCTGTACCCTTCCCACCACATGGCACCTGGGAAGATTACATCATCCAGCAAGGCTCACCAAAGCCTGGGACTCAGGACAGCCTACAGAGTTGCCCCTGCATTGCCCACGGAAGTCTGACAACCAAACAGAATACAAACTCAAATTCAAAAGCCCAGAAATGGCATAAAACCAGGGCACTCTCAACATCTCTACCCTTTCTCCCCCAAGATCTCAAACCATGTGGTCCTGTCCACCATTAAAAATCATCTTTCCAAGCAGTCTCCATGTTTTCCAATGTCTTTCTCCCCACTTGGAACTGAACCCATTTCTTCCAATAATTTGGCACCCCAGATGGGACTCCAAGCTAACCTAACCAATGGACCTGGGTAAGCTTCCCTTGCCAGCAGCAGAGCCATTGAGTGTGAGTAAGTTTTCCTGGACCTTGACCATTTGGAACTAGGTTTTAAAGAGGTTTTGAGTGTTGAGTTCAAAGACTGCTTGGAAAGAAGGTGAGTACCTCTAAATTTTAATTTTATAGTCCAGAAAAGCATGGGAAATGTGTGTATGCCTATGTGTTTCTGTGAGTGGCTTCACCCTTGGACAGCAGCTGGATCTCACTTCATTGTTTGGCCTCTAGCCACACCCCTGCCTGTTGCTAGCTACTCCGAGCCTTGACCAACAGAACAGGGAAAACAAGGGGCATCATAGTGTGGGACCTTCTGCATATAAGAGGGAAAGCCAAGCAGGCTGTGAGTGAAGAGTGGGAAGGAAATTTTGTAGTTGTTTTTTTGAAAATCCCAAGAGAGCAAAGCCCTGTGTGTTAGGAGGAGCCCATACTCAACTGCCAAAGGAAAGAAAGAAAAAAAGGAAAGGTAGCAGATCCTACCAGATCAATATTTTCCCCTTGATCCGAAAACTGATAGGAGGTAGTTCCCTAGTAGAAAGGCACCCGTATTCTGTGAGGAAACCAGAGTCCTCTTCAGAAGCTTTTTTCTTTTTGTCTGAAATATGATGGGGGTAGGTTTCCTCTTCTCTCCTTTTTTTGTTGTTGTTTTTGGTTATGTTTTTTTACGCCCTGCTAAGCCAAAGTGAACCCTACATAAAAGAGGAACATGGGAAGCTGTACCCTCCCCCCCCCCCCGGGGAGACTTGTTCAAGGCTTGGGATGAATGGCAGATGCATGCCCTGGCTGGTATGAACAAGAGGAGAACAAAAGAGATGTGTAAGGCATGGTCTTTGCTGAGGGATGACACAGGAAGACAAATTTGGCTAAATAAAGGTACTTTTAAAAAAAGGGAAATAGGAATGTGGGTTTTTTTTTCTTTCATTTGTTTGTTTGTCTTTCTCTGTCTTCTATGCAACCATGTGGTATGTTTGTTAAGATTTGTGTCTTCCCTAATTTAAATGAGATTTATGGTGAGAATGAGCACTGTGTGGGAAAACCTGAGAATTCTGTTTTCTTCTCTTTTTCCTCCTTGTTTTGTGTATGTCTAAGTCTTTGTGTGCCCTCAAGGTAATTGCAACTATAAAACGTCTCCAATCCAAAAAACCCAATAATTTTAAATTGTTCAAAGAAAGAAAAGAGTAAACTGGCAGAAATTGCTTTCACTCCATTTTGTTGGGCACACAAAACTGAGTGACGAAGAAAGAAGGAAGGAAGGAAGGAAGGAAGGAAGGAAGGAAGGAAGGAAGGAAGGAAGGAAAGAAAGAAAGAAAGAAAGAAAGAAAGAAAGAAAGAAAGAAAGAAAGAAAGAAAGAAAGACCTCTGTTAAAATTCTCCCTTCCTTCTCCGTACCTTAAAGTAACAACTCAAGTGTCATTTTTTTACATTTTACATTGGGTATGTTTTAAGTTTATTTACAGAAAAAAATCAGTCTTGCATTTACTGCATGTGTTTAAATGGTTTAACCTATTCATCTCTTTCCTGAAGCATTTGAATCCAGCTCCCTTTTCTCATCTGTGATATCCCCATGTTATTATCAATTTATTTATTTAGTAACTGCAATACTGATGTGTTTTTCTTTTCAAACTCTGCCTGCAAGCTATCTACCCACCCCCCCAATCACTAATCCCCCAACTATGCCTTTTCTGGGCGAGAGGGAACCCTTTTTTAAAAAAAAAAATCTTACTTTAATTTGCAATTATTTTTGAAGGAGAAAACTGAGTCTGAAGAACAAGCACAATAAAACCCCATAGATTTATCTTGATTCTACTGTACTGCTACAATTCTCAAACAGCAATATGAATTAAATATAGTAATATTTATCCTACTTTACACATGACATATTCAAAATAGTATTACTGGACCCAAAATATTATTTGCACTCCAAAAATGAACTTATGTTTAATATTCACTTCTAATCAGGTAAAACCTTTCAAAGTTCTGAGGTTCATGTTTAAATTCTTCGTATTTAAAAAGTTCATAAAACTGGGAAACATAACTTGGTCAGAATACAAAATACTATATTAATATGTGTTGACCTCAAAAGGAGTACAAAGAAACAAGACTGAGATCCTCCACCCTCTCCACCCCATCCCATTCCACCCAGTTCAGAAGAATCTGGAAATTTATTTTAATATTGAAAGCTTCGTTTGGTCTGTATGTCATCAAGAATTTGCTGCAACTCTTCATCTTCAAACCGACCCTCTAAGGTGGGAATTAAAGCTTTGGCTTCTTCAGCTGTTTCAGGACCCAGATTAGCGAAACATGCTAGTTCAAATTTATGGAGTTTCTTCTGGAGCAATAAGCTGCGGACACTAGCAATTGTCTCCCGGTTTTTGAAGCAGCTGAAACGTCCTGTATAATTCAAAGTTTTCATAAACAGTTCAGAAATTTCTTGCTCATCTTCTACACTCTCATTCTGCTGTTTCCGATGTTCCAGAAGCATGTGCACTTCTGAATTTAGAAGTGTTTCAGCAGTTTCAAATTCCTTGGGGAAAACAAGCTGAGATGCATCCTTTTCCACATCTATGGCGCGAATGTCAGTACCTCCTACCTCCATGGTTTCATCTGCCCCCCTGTAGCGATCATGTTAAAAGTTGCTAGCTGCATCACATTTCTGCTAAGCCGGCACAAAGCTTGCTCAAGGTTTTGCTTTGCAACAATTCTATGCAACATTCTTTGCTTTGCAACATTTCTATGCAACAGTCTTCTGTAACATCTTTTTGTAACATGTGAACAAGCTTGCCCGGTAACACGTATACGTGACAAGTGAACAAAGCCTGCCCAGTAACAAATGTTTTAACCAATCATGTAATAACACGCTGTAAGACAGAAACCTTTTGTATGATTTTAATAAATACCGTCTCAATCGGGCAGCCGGGGTCTTTGGATCTTGCTGAGCTGGTTGATGCGTTGCAACACATCATGGAGTCCGTTCTTCCTTGGCAGTATCAGGCCCGCCTAACCTAGGCGCACCCCAGCTGGGGTCCCATAGCCGAGCTCAGTCAGGCTCACCTCTGCAGGGGTTTTGATGCCTAGCTCCGGCTCACCTTTGCAAGGGTCCACACTCAAAGCAGACGAGGTCACCGTGTGGCAGCCAGCCACACATTCACTCACAACTGGTGACCCCGACGTGCCGAATTGCCTTTCGGACGTCTCACGCCGAGTCCCGTGTCTACGTGTTCGGCGCCTTGATTCTCATCTCACGCACCTGGCGGGCAAGCGCATCGTGAGTATGAGCTCCTCACATTCAAAGTCTCATTCAGGTTAGGGATGAACTTTCACTTTTAATCGAGAAGGCCTATAATTTGCAAAAAATTAATGGCAATACTATCCTCTTTCTAAAGTTTCTTTAAGTAAATTTTTCTAGTACTTAGAAAAACAATGTCCGGCTTATTTGGCAAAGGCTCCATAAAAATGTCTATGTGGAAGATTGGGATTTATTTCCACAAGACACAAAGAGCCCCTGCAAAAGTGTTATCTATCAAGTAAAAATTCTCTCTTCAAAATTATTTTCAATTGGCCTTTCAACTCCTCATGGAGATGTTAATTTTTCAGCTCCTCCATGGTTAGAGGAACAATTAGCAAAAGAGGAGGGGAATAAACATATGTTTTCTGCCTCTCCACCTAAATTTATTCCACAAGATCATAAAGTAATTAGTTTAAAGGATTGCCCTGCTTCGCAAGAAAAGTTTGACTTTGTATGTCTGCCTCTTATTCCCCCCCTTCTTTTCTTTTGAAAGAGTTTCTGCTGGTTTATGTTTCCTCTCCCCCCACCTCCCCCTCTCCGGGATGTCTGTTGTTTCCCCCACACACACACACACTTTTCCCTCTTTAAAAAGACTCTGTGTCGGCTTTTGCTTGCTGCTCCCCCCACACACACCTCCTCCCTTTTTTTTTTTTTTTTTGAAAGAGCCTGTATCGGTTTAATATATTGCAGGCTCAAATGGAATTGTTGAGATATGATTAAAGTGTGTCAGGACATAAGAATATCTTCTCATAAAACTAATTTATTAGCAGCTGCTTTATTACAAGGCAGCAAACCTCAAGGAAAGTGTTATTTTAAAAGGGAGTATAAAAATCCAAGGAGGGGCATGTCTGTAACAACTCGCCCTCTCTTTCATCAGGGATCAAAACCCTAGTATGGATTGTAAATTGCCTTGGAAAAAAGATACAACTCTCGCTTTCCCTTTCCTGACTTTTGCTTTTGCAATCCTCCCCCGCTGTGCATTTAATTTCCTTTGACTTACCGTTCTTTGCATCTGTAATGATAGTGTGTAAAAATTAATGTGGCAAAAGAAATGTAACTATAGGTGTGAATAGGTGTGTATGTAGTCAGTATTGGATACTTGAAATGTAAGGTGTGTTGGCTGAAAAAGCAGAGCGTGTTGTGTTAAAAGAGCCTGTCATTTTAACAAAACATTTTTTCCTTTCCTTTTACCCCCCCTCTTTGCCTCTGGTGAGAAGGCAGGAGGAAGGGGGGGCTGTGTTCTTTTCACCATTTTTTTTTCTCTCCTCTCCCTGCGAGCATCAGCAAGGCGGGGTTAAGGGTGATATCTGATGCCTGCATATTTCAGAGTATACTCAAACTATCTTAATTGCTTGTTTTATTTTTGAAGCTGTGTTTTTTCTCTTTTATGTTTTTATGTTTGCGCGCACTTTGTATGTTTAACAGATGTCACGTCTGTTTGTTTAATTGTTTGTCAGTAGCACTGGTTGCTGTCCCTTTTAGAATTTTAACAGAGATGACCTAAAAAATACAAAATGCAGTCAGAAAGAATGAATAACATTTTTGCTAGAATCCAGATCAGTTTCACACGGACATTTAGAGGGACGATATTGGAGCCAGAATAAGGTTACTTTGTATATAGATGGGAAGAGAATGTTGTAAAAGGCATCTGACCTAAACGTGGGAAAAAGATGTGCTTTGTTGAAAGGTACTGGAGATGTTGCAGAAACAAAAGAGAGGAAATAGGCAAGTTGATAAGGACAGTTGAAGCTTGGCAGTTGGTGAGGTCATTTTGAGACCGAATCAATGTGCATTTTGTACAAGCAACAAGAAAGGATTTCAGAAAGTGAAAGAAAGTTAGAGATATGTTTTTGTAAGGATTTCAGTAAGTGAAAGAAAGTTAGAGATATGTTTTTTCAGAAAGTCAGAGATATGTTTTTTCAGAAAGTCACAGCTATGAATATGTGAGGACTTGTGTATGTGAGGACTTGTGAACTCTGGCATATGGATGATTCAATACCTTTTTTTTTTGCCCCAAGGAAATATTTCCATGGATATTTATTCAGGATTTATTATGGCACCCCGCAAAGGGGTGTGACCCAGCCATGTAAAACAAACTCAATCCTTGTTTTTTTACTTTCAATCACTTGAATTTTTTCACTTTCTAATTTGACCACTTATCAGAGGCATTTTCAACAAAAAACAAGTTTGCCTCTCCCTCTGGTATATTTTTACTGTTTTACCAGACAAAACACCGATTCCTTTAATTACTTGGGGATATATATGGAAAATTTGCTTTTTACATGTTTAATCCCAAAACCTAAACTTTACATTTTAGAATGGTTACATCTAGCACATACACCTCATAATTCACTCACACCCAGAGCAGCCCAAATAGCTTTACTCATTGAAAAAGCACGAAGAAGAACCCGTGCCTTAATGGGAATGGATTTTGTTACGCTTTACCTCCCTTTCAAGTTATCTCAATGGGAACCTCTTTTTCAAAATTCTATCCTTCTCCAAGATGCACTCACGGAATGGCCTGGTCAAATTTCATGTCATTTGCCAGCTGACCCAAGGCTACAAGTTATTAAGACCATTCCGATACAATTTTTTACACCAATAACATCACAACCCATTAAAGATGCGTTAACCGTATTCACAGATGGGTCCAAAAATCATGGTACTTGGAATACACAACAGATATGGCATAAGAAATTGACTAATACACAAACATCTGCACAACAGGCTAAATTGGCAGCTTTTATTCTGGCTTTGGAATTATTTTCATCCGAACCTCTAAATATCATCACAGACAGTCTGTATGTTGCTCAATTAACTTTACACATTTTTGATGCCTATATCTCACCCTCGTTAACACCTTCCCTTTTGATGTTGTTTACACAATTGCAAAAAGTACTACACGCAAGGACTAAACCTTTGTTTGTAGCACACATTCGTAGTCATCAGCATCTGCCTGGGTTCCTATCTGAAGGAAATCACATGGCAGACGAGGCCTGCAAAATGATGCCTCTAACTATTGTTTCACCTCAGCCTGCCCCATTAACAGCAGGTGAAAGTCACACCTTTTTTCATCAAAACAAAAAAGCCTTGATGAAGCAATTTGGCATATCAATGGCAGAAGCAACTGCCATTATTCAACAATGCCCGACCTGTAGTCTCCAGGCTGCTGCTATCCCACAGGGCGTGAACCCCAGGGGTACCTCGGCCTGTGAGACATGGCAAATGGATGTCACTCAATATTCTCCCTTTGCCCCATGGAAATACCTTCACGTTTCTGTGGACACTTTTTCGGGTTTTATTATGGTGACCCCGCAACGGGGTGAGAATACCAAGCAAACAATTAATCACTGCATTCGATCTTTCGCAACATTGGGGTGTCCAAAAATTTTAAAAACTGATAATGGTCCTGCTTATACCTCCTCTGCTTTTGCTGAATTTTGTTATAGGTGGTCCATTATTCACAAATTTGGAATTCCTTTTAATTCAAAAGGACAAGCAATTGTAGAACGAGCAAATAAAACCTTGAAATTAGCTCTTGATCGGCATATGGGGTCAAAAGGGTTACACCCCCCCCAATCTCCCGATGTTGCAAAACATTCTAAATACTTGTCTTTATACTATCAACTTTCTTAACCTTACTGGCACACCTGCTTCCTCTGCAGCCTCTCGTCACTTTTCTAAACCTCCTCTCCCTGCCTCCCGACCTCTTGTTTACTACAGGCAATTGCCGGATCCACACTGGAAAGGTCCGGCACAATTGATCACTTGGGGAAAAGGCTACGCAGCGGTGCAAATTGACGACAAGACTCTCTGGGTTCCTGCTCGTTGTGTTCGTCCGTATCACCGCATACCAGAAGAAGATCAAGATGACCCTGCCTTTTCTTCTCCCCCTGACATATCACTCCTTTTTCTTTAAACTCTTTCTCTCATTGTTATCTTATGCCTCTGCTCGATTTGTTGCTCACCCTCAGGTGATTTTTGCACCTCTTGACACTCATGTGACTTTTGTGTTCAAAGACACTCTTCTCACTGATTGCCCCTATGCCTTGCAGCATCAGGGCAAATTTCTTTTCCCTTCTTTAAAACCTTTGATATTAATTCAATACTTATATCATGACTCTTGTCAAGTTCGTCTTTCCTTACACGTAACTCCTCAAACTATTGGCTCCTACTCGTGCATTGGATTTTTGTCCAATAACACCTATTTTAACCAAACTGTTTATCTCTATTCAACACCCTCTGTGGTTTATCCTCCATTATCCTCAATTTTTCTTTCTTGGATGACTCTTGTCTGCACCTCTCCTTACCCCTCTTCAAGAACTTTGCTTCGCCATTTTTCATGCTGTTTTCCAGAGCCATGCGATGTGAATACTTGTTTGTGGAAAGCCAAAGAAATTCCAGACTATGCACTAGGAGTAAGCGAGCCTCTCCCAGGAGCAAGGATTCGCCGAAACGCACCGGACTTTCCAAAATACAATTCCCTCATACGAACACACCAGGTACGCTACACCTTCATACAAGGAGTGCCATATGCTCCCACCATGTCCTGTCGACAATGATCTCCTATCAAGAAAAAAGGTACTTTTTGGCGATGGTTTTTTAACAACACATGGCTTCCTGAAGATTCAGAACATTATTTACAAACATTTCATTTCCGTACTACTCAATTGACTGTCAAAAACCCTAAGGCAGTAGATTTGGGACCATATCAGTGTGAAATTACCAAAATAGTTAAAGGACTTGCCACTTCTGCCAGATTGACTTTATTGTTGTTCCAGAAACAATCCACTCATTTCTCACGAATTCGGCGTGCTGCACCACTTAACAATCAAAGTTGTAGCAATTGCATCACCACCACAATACACAATGGCAAGGTCTCTAAGACATTGATATATCATACCATCAAACCTGAACATTGTCAAATTACTAATCCATCAACTTGTAGAGTCAATAATACTGTATATCACATGTGTACCCTTAACAACAAGATTCAATGTTACAACCCAAAAGAAGCGAAAACTGTTACTACATATGTGATGTCCATTTACACCATTGAATGCGGTAGAAAAGAATTACTCAACAAAACTGAGTTTAAATCCCTCAACACGCAAGTCCGCCTCAGTTTTGACGCTTGTTTAGCAATCAATCGCAATTGTTGGAAATCAACTTGTGGGACATTACAATGGGAAAGGAGTCTCATGCTTGAACGAAAATACATGTGCTACAATAACAAAGGGACTTGCTCCGAACGGGACACTTACAGCTTTTGCCCATATTGGTGCTGTGTCAGCATGTGGTCTGGGGATCCACCTGGTGGAAACCATAAATGCAAGTTGGAAACGGGCATAGCCAACAGCAAGTGTCCAAGAAATTCGTGCAACCCAATTACCATAACTTGCACACCTACTAAAACATGGGAAGTAGAATATGGCTTGGCCATAGAAGCAAGTGGTAGAGACCCACACATTGCGTTGCGCTGGACAGTAACCAAGCAAACTAAGCAATTGCGAACAACTAAAGGACTTTTTTGGTCATTTTATCAGGAAATTGAGAAATTGAATATCCCCGAAATACCACAACATGTTACTAACACTTTTGTCCAACTAGCAGAGGACATTGCTAACACATTGAATGTTACTAATTGTTTTGTATGTGGGGGAACCAACATGGGGGAAAAATGGCCCTGGGAAGCCCAAGAACTGACGGCCCTGCCACATGGGCCGAAGATGGTATGTATGGATACCGCAACTATGGTATTTTACCCAAATTCCCAGGTTTAAAAGCTGTTTTTATATTTGTTGCAATGATTGCTATGGGATGTATACTATTACCTTGCTTATTGCCTATTTTTGTATTCATGATTAAGCGTAGTTTGAATGCCATTGCTGAAGCAAAAACTACTGCACAAATTAATATGATGCTTGAGAATAATGCGTATATGTTGATACCAACAGATGAAAGTAAGCAACCCTTGCTACATTTCTCCCCGGATAATGATTCAGAAGATGACGCTGAAAGAATGGTAGGTGCGGACACAGGAAGCCTGGGGTCGGAGGGCAACACGCGACCTGAAATAGCACTCACCTCCATGGACGTAAAAGCTCCATGTTTTCAGCCTTAATAAAGTTAAAACAGAGGAGATGTAGCGATCATGTTAAAAGTTGCTAGCTGCATCACATTTCTGCTAAGCCGGCACAAAGCTTGCTCAAGGTTTTGCTTTGCAACAATTCTATGCAACATTCTTTGCTTTGCAACATTTCTATGCAACAGTCTTCTGTAACATCTTTTTGTAACATGTGAACAAGCTTGCCCGGTAACACGTATACGTGACAAGTGAACAAAGCCTGCCCAGTAACAAATGTTTTAACCAATCATGTAATAACACGCTGTAAGACAGAAACCTTTTGTATGATTTTAATAAATACCGTCTCAATCGGGCAGCCGGGGTCTTTGGATCTTGCTGAGCTGGTTGATGCGTTGCAACACATCATGGAGTCCGTTCTTCCTTGGCAGTATCAGGCCCGCCTAACCTAGGCGCACCCCAGCTGGGGTCCCATAGCCGAGCTCAGTCAGGCTCACCTCTGCAGGGGTTTTGATGCCTAGCTCCGGCTCACCTTTGCAAGGGTCCACACTCAAAGCAGACGAGGTCACCGTGTGGCAGCCAGCCACACATTCACTCACACCCCCCCCCCCGAACGCGCGCCGAGGGAACCCTATTTTTACTCCCTGCTCAGATGACTCTGCAACCTGTGGAAGCAGATAATCTGAGCCAGATGCTGCCTTCAGAGGAAACTCCCCATTCATTTGAGTCAGAGAATTGAGTTTGGATCCAGTCACCAAAAGAGTCATCACAGCAACCAGAGTGGAGCAGATCTTCCCAAGCCTGACTGACCAGCCTCACCACCAGTGGTGAAATTCAAAAATGTTACTAACAGTTCTGTGGAGGTGGCTTGGTGGTGGTGTCCTGTGACTGAGTGGCCATGACCAACATGATGTCATGCATGGCCATACTCACTCAGTCACATGCCCTCACCACCACTAAGCCATGCCCACAGAACCAGGTAGGGAAAATGTGTGTATGAATCCATTCACAGCAGAGCTGCTGCTCCTTTTATGGTTCCCCCTGCCCCTCTCCCTCCCTGGGACTATCTTAAGGGACAGGCTGCAGCAGCTCTGCTGTGAACAAAGGAAGACACGTTTGGATTGTCTCTGCTGCATTTAATGTTGAATTCTGTGGCACAGACAATCCGAACGTTTTTCCTTCCATTCACAGCAGAGCTGATGCTCCCTTTATGCTCCCTTCCCAGCCACCTCCCTCCTGGGGACTATCTTAAAGCAGCAGCTTTGCTGTGAATGGGGGGGGGGGACATTTGGATTGTCTCTGCCACAGAATTCAATGTTAAATGCGGCAGAGACAATCCAAAAGTTTCTCCCTCTGTTCAAAGAAGAGCTGTTGCAGCCTGTCCCTTTAAGATAGTCCCCAAGAGGGAGGGGAATGGGGGGGGAACCATAAAGGGAGCATCAGCTCTTCTATGAATGGAGGGAGAAACATTCGGATTGTCTCTGCTGCTTTTAACGTTGAATTTTTTTGGCAGAGACAATCCAAACATTTCCCCTCCATTCACAGCAGAGCTGATGCTCCCTTTATGATCCCCCCATCCACTCCCTCCCTGGGTCTACCTTAAAGGGAAGGGCTGCAGCAGCTCTGCTGTGAACAGAGGGAGAAATGTTCAGATTGGGTGGGCGGTTTGAGCAGCTGAAAGAGGTGAGCAGCGACAGGGTGACCAGGCGGGCCTGGGCAGGGTCACCAGGGATTTTTGCCACTGGTTCGGACAACTGATGCCAATCGTCCCTGCTAGTTCGGCCGAACAAAGCCAACTGGGAGGATTTCACCCCTACCTACCACCAAGCATACCACCCAGCAGACATGAAAGAAAGGACCCTGAGATGGACTTTCTTGTCTAATTTATATTGTAATCAGTTTAATGTAGTCATGTAAGGATTGTATTTGAACTGGAAAGATTACATCATCCAGCAAGGCTCAACCAAGTCTGGGATTCAGGACAGCCTATAGACTTGCCACTGCATGGCCCCATGAGAGTCTGACAACCAATCAGAATACAAGCTCAAATTCAAAAGCCCAGAGAGAGCATAAAACCAGGGTATTCTCAGCATTTCTGCCCCTTTCCCCTCAAGACCTCAAATCATGTGGTCCTGCCCACCATTAAAAAACATCTTTTCAAGCAGTCTCCATGTTTCTAGTGTCTTTCTTCCCACTTGGAACTGAACCCAGATGGACACCTCAATTCAAATCCTAAAATAGAAAATCCCCAACCCCATTTATTTAGAGAAAAGGTACTTTTACTAAGAATGAACTGATAGCAACAAAAGCAAGGCAAGATTTGAGAAAAATCTGCATGAAAGTTGCACATTGAAAGTCACCTCAAATCTCTCCCCCCAGGGTCCAACCCAAACATACCAATCAGCATCCAATATGATGTTATGAGAAAGCTTCTTTAGAAGTTGGTGTGGGCCTCTGGAGGACCAGGATGGTTGGCCTTGGTAAAGTCCAAACAACTCCATTCATTGATGGGTAGCAAACCTCCCTCCCATTTCTCATGGGAACACTTCACAGCAGCTTACTTCTCCAGTTCACTTTCCCCCTCCCCATTTCCATGGCAGCCAAAGGCAAGCAAGCTGTAAAGCGCATTCTGGAGATCCGTCTGACAATATGAATCCCACAAATTCATGGTCATCCTGAACTTGCACATCTACTTTATAAATAACTGAGAACCAGTCTTCTGGTTAGCCTAACTAGACATATTGTATGAACCAGTGGTGGGTTACAAATTTTTTTAGAACCTCTTCTGTAAGTGTGGCCTGCTTTGTGGGAGTGGCTTGCCAACCATGTGACCGGGTGGGAGTGGCTTGCCAGCTATGTGACTGAGTGGGAGTGACTTGCCAGCCATGTGACTGGGTGGGCGTGGCCAACTTGTAAAATGTGGTGAAACTCACTTAACAACGCTCTTGCTTAGCAACCAAAATGTTGGCTCAGAAACTTTGGCATTTGAAGCACGCAAGTCTTAAAGCTGTGAAGTTACAAGACCCTTGCACCCCTAAACCTTTAGGAAAAAAAACCCAGGGGTGTTCAAACTTGACAGCTTTAAGACTTGTGGACTTCAACTCCCAGAATTCCTCCTCTCACTCTTCATCTTGATGATGTGCGAAAGAGCGGGGGGAGGGAGCTGGAACCGGTTCTAAATGGCACTGTAGATTAGAACTGGCAGGAACCCACCCCTGGTATGAACATACTGTAGATGGCTTCTATTGCCCTTTTAATCAATATTAGGAAAATTTATAAATCACCATTCTCCAACATTGAAGCTATTTTTGGTATCGCTTAGTAAGCACCCTAAAATTAATTTTCCATGCAGAGTGTGTTCACTGATGAATGAAAATGCAGAAAAACCTCTTTTGAAATCAAATCTAAAACAGCAAAAAAAAAAAAAAAAAAAAGCTGTCATCCAGAGTCTTTTGAAGACAAGCCTCAGCATGCTTGGAATCCAGCTAGCAGCAAATCATACCAACTGCCTAACTGCAGTGTAGTTGCAAAATTCCCTAGTCTGCAAAGAAGATTATTGAAGTTATATTAATGACACAAGGGAAATGAGGGTGAACATGATCAACACTTATAGAAAAATATTTTTCTATATTATTTATTTTGTTCTGTGCTGTAATATTATAGGAAGCAATGGTAAGGGTGCCTGACTGATGGTAATCATGAAGATATGGCATAATAAGATGATTTTCTTTTTCTCTCCAACAGCAACAAATTCACTTGTACAGAGGAATATCCCCAGTTCACTTTCCCCCTCCCAATTCCAGCAGAAAAAACAACAAAACATTAAAACAAATGAGTCTATGGATGCTCCTGTGGGTCAAGCAAAGGCTAACTAGATTCTTGGCATGAATGAAGCATCCTCATTACTAATCACGTTTTCTTAGGATCAAACAAAGTCCACTAAAAGGTAAAGATAAAGATTCTCCTCGTAGATATGTGCTCATCGTTCCTGACACTAGGGGGTGGTGCTCATTTCTGTTTCAAAGCCAAAGAGCCAGCGCTGTCCGAAGACCTCTCCATGGTCATGTGGCCAGCAGGACTAAATGCTTCCCACCAAAGGTGGTCCCTATTTTACTACTTGCATTTTTATATGCTTTTGAATTGCTAGGTTGGAAGAAGCTGGGACAAGTAATGGGAGCTCACTCCATTACGCGGCACTAGGGATTCGAACCGCCAAACTACCAACCTTTCTGACAAGCTCAGTGTCTTAGCCATGAGCCACCACATCCCTCAAAGTCCACTACTGAGCTGATAAGTATCAGGTTTTTATACACTACATCAATACCTGAACTATATGATGATATAAAGTTATCCTGCAAACTAAAAAAAATGCCACAGAGCTGCCACCAAACTTCAGAATTGTAGGTAGCAAAGTCTTATGTGACTCTGAAGATTCCATTCTCAGCAGCTGAAATAGAAGCACATTGGGGAACTCTCAAGAGGGCTTCTAGACAGGGGCAGTTTCAGAAGAACTTAGAGTATGACAATAACAAATTTGCACTGTAGCCACTAAAACATAATGAATGCCAGAGAAGTCACAGAATAGCATTCAAGAAACTATGGTGCAGGGTTGTTACAACCCTATGTAGTTTTTCGAGTTGATGCAATAGAGATGAATGGAGCTGCCATTTCGAGTTGTTGATGATAGCCTTGCTCAGCCAGTCCACGGCCACGTTGTCCTCCTCCGAGATGTGGTCCGCCCGCAGCGATGTCAGATGATGCTCTGCCCATCGGCCCAGTGTTTCCACCTCTGTCATCAGGGCTTGTGATCAAGTACCACCCTGGTGGTTTATATATGCCTTTGTGGCAATGTTGTCGGTCAGTATTAGGACATTGCGGCCCCTGATGTGATGGTGAAAATGATGCAGAGCAAGTCTGGTGGCCTGTGGCTCCAGCCAATTTATGTTGTGGGCGAGCTCTGCCTGCTACCATCTGCCCTGTATTACGTGAGTCTGGAGATGAGCACCCCAAACGTATAGGCTGGCGTCCATTGTTATGACCAGGCGCTCTGGCTCCTTGAAGAAGGATCCCCTTAGCAGGGCCTCTGACTGCCATCACTTGAGGGACCGAAGCACCCTTGGAGGGAGGCAAACCATTCTCCTGGAGTTGCTGGCTTTGCATCTCTGGATCAGTAGGAGGAACCATTGGAGCTCCCGCACATGCAGACACACCCAAGGAACCACTGCAATGCATGAGATTAGTTTTCCCAGCAACTGGGAGAGAGGGACAATGGACGCTGACCCGGTAGCTTGGATGCATCTCACCAGAGATCTGATGCTCTCCACTCACTCCTGTGTGAGAAAAACCTTGCAGCTCCTGGAGTCGATCACCGTGCCTGGATGCTGGATTCTGGATGTTGGAGTCAGGTGGCTCTTATCGAGATTGATGGAGAACCTGTGGCGCTGGAGAACATGGATGGTGATGTCGAGATCTCTCTGGGCCTCCTCCCTGGATGGCGAGTGAATGATAATGTCATCCAGGTAGCATTCGAGGCGCACCAGGAGAGATCGGAGATGCGCTGCGATGGCGGCCAGGAGCTTGGTAAATGTCCTTGGGGCCGATGAGAGGCCGAAGGGAAGGGCCCTGTATTGATAGTGCTGGTTGGCAAACTGTAACCTCAGGAACTTGTGATGCGCTGGATGGATGGGAACATGCAAGTATGCCTCCTTCAAGTCGATGGAAGTTAGGAGGTCATCCTGCCTAATGCAACCCAGTATGGTTTGAAGTGACTGCATCTTGAAGTGCTTGTATGCTAGATGGATGTTGAGTTTCTTGAGGTCCAGTATTGCCCTTAGCCCCCCTGAGGACTTTGGGGCCAGGAAGAGGAACAAGTAGAATCCCTTGCCCTCCTGACCCCTGGGGACTTTCTTGATGGCTGCTATCTCCAGCAAATGTCCTATCTCCACCTGCATTAGCTGGCGCTTGTGGACAGACTTGGGAATGGGGCAATGGACAAAGGTCCATGGAGGGATCGAGAGGAAGTCCATGGAGGGATCGAGAGGGTCAAGCCATGACGGACTGTATTCAGAATCCAAGTCTCCATCGTAGTCTCCTCCCACTGAGCGGCATAAAGTTGCAGACGTCCACCAATGGGAGGTGACCGTTGACAGTCACTTCGACTTCCGAAAGGAACAGTTGGAATACCCCCCTTGGAAAGACCTGCGGTTACCCTGTTGCCTATTCTTGTCCCTCTAAGATGACCTGTCTTGTGCCTGATCCTGAGAGTGGGAGTATGACCGATTGAATTCCCCAGAGGAGGTTGGGGGGTCTGCATTCTGAAAGGACTACCTACGGAAAAGGGACTGACCCTTACGATCTGATTTTTTGGTGACCGCTGGCAGGATCTTACGTTTATCCTTGGATTCAATGAGGACCGAATCCAAGGCCTCCCTGAAAAGCTTTCCCCCTTTAAAGGGAGTGGAGGTGAGCTTCCACTTTGCCTTCATGTCCGCCTGCCAGTGGCAAAGCCACAGCAGACAGCGCAAGGTGACATTGGAGGCAAGGGCTCTAGAAGAAAATTTTGTGGCATTGAGCAAGGCATCAGCAGAGTACTCAACAGCCGCTATGATTTTATTCACATCCTGGGGCATTCTGGTGTCCCCACCAGTAGGCTGGACAGCAGTTTGCAGAGCCAGAACAGTGCTGCCCTGCTAAAATAATAATAATAAGAAGATGCAGTGGCCAAGTGAGTTGAGAGGCCTTCTCTGCCATCTTGTCCTCAGCCTTTAAGCCTTCCAGCAGGTCTGCTGGAAGCACTGAATTAGACGTTAATGCTACAATGGGATCATCCACATGAGGAAGTTTCAAGGCTACTCTCTATGGTATACAGCATCTTATCTACCCCACTGGGACTAGCCATTGAACCCGGTTGAGCCCATTGGCACTGGATAACATCCAGGAACAGTTGGGGGGCTGGGACCAGATCCTGAGGGAGAGTGGCCTCCTTGAAGAGCCCCGCACCAGGATCCTGGGGCCCAATAGAATCCTTATTGCCCTGGTCAGTGGAAGGCTTGTCTGCCTCAGCTGGTAGCCCCATTTGGGGGGTGGAAGCCCTGGCCTTGGTAAGGATAGCCCTAAACATAGAGGGCTTGAATAAACCTGAGAAAGTGGGCATATCAGGGAGAGGATTTTCATCCACTGAGAGATCAGGAGCATCCTGCTCCCCTTCCTCTACCTCGGATACCTTGCTCATCCCAAAGGGGCTGGGGAGGCGGCTTTGGCCGGTGGATTCTTAGGCCCAGCAGCGCGGGCCCTGCTCGGATTATTGGTCTGAATGGGCAATTTGATGCCTAACTGCTGGAGGCCATCCGCAATCCCTTGGGAAATCGCACGTGCGACTATTTCCTGCATTTCCCTGGACAACTGAGGCTCTTGATCCCTAGGCGGGTTAGGTCCAGCCCCAGATGGAGGCAATGATTCCTTCTCCAAAATGGAGCAGGCCTCATTAATGGACTCCTCAGCCAGAGAAGGGCAGGGAGACCCAAGCAATGCCCTAGAGGGATTGGGCGAAAAACCAAAGTTGTCTTCCCCTGCCAAGGATGGGGACCTATCCCGCTGGGGAGTGGGAAGGGAAGGGCCTGCAATCTTCTCCATGGGTGGAGAGGGATCCATTACAGGTCTCTGGGCCAATTGAGCTCTTTGGAATTGCTTTTCAAGGGCCCTTTGGCATCTCTCAGCCATCTTCTCTGTAGCCTTGGACACCTTTTTGGGCTTGGGCTGCTTTCCCTTGGATGGGCACCTGGTAACCTCACCCTTAGCAGCAGGGTTGAGCCTGCTGCGCTTACTGGTGGTTGGTCCCACCTGGGAGTTGGAATCGGCCTCTGTGGTGTTAGCCATGGTATCAGGCACTGAGGCGGAACTGGCTTGTTGAGCAGAAGAAATAAGGCTTCAGGACAGAAGATGGGAACTGAATGGCCTCAGAAAACAGTCAGTGTCCCAAGAGATGAAGACAAGGCAGGACAAAATGGCACCGGTCAGAATGTGCCCAAGGCGCTCAGAGATCCATGCTAGATTGAATATCAGGGCCAACCAATAGCCAAAATCCCTGTAGCCACCCAGTTGGAAGTACTGGGGAGGGGGAGGCCTGTCTGGAGACCCGGAGCAAGGCCAGATAATTAGAGTCCCTTCTGGCAGCAATCTGCAAAGGAACAGGCAGCAGCAACTTGAAACAGCCCAGGATAAAGCACACGAACTTTTTTCCTGTCCAAAATGGCCACCTTGCACCTGGAGTGGCACCGGGCAAACTGTTGGCTTTTCAGAAGGCTCAGGAGATCCTCCGGCTATCAAGAACTCCTCTGACAGTATTTTAGGGGGTTCCTAGCTGTCTACCTGTCCCCAAGGCTCAGCAGCAGCCACTAACGAGCCCTACCATGCTGTAGCTGCAATCGTGGCAGCGCGGAAGCCAGCCATGCTCCAGGCAACATGTTCCATGTGTCAGAATTCAAGCCAGGCAATCTACACTTCTGTCAGTTAAGAGGAAACAATTAAGAGCTAAAGAAACCTAACTAAATGATGTACAAAATAACAAAGGCTACACTGCACTGAATTGGAGGGTTCAACTTGCTGCACAAGGACTGGAATTCCCCAAGATATGTCCTTTTAGGGCGACTGAGTTTTTTAAACTGGTCCTCTGAGGGGAGCAAGAGGCATGGCTACACAAACTTTGAACTCAGTCCTTGGGCAGCAAGCTGAAGTTAACCCATCATTGGACACTCCAAACAGCACCTAGGACAGCGATGGTGAACCTTTTTCAGCTTGCATGACATAAGGGGGGGAGCGCAGGGGGGTCATGCATGAGCGTGCTGCATCATAATGCAATGCGTGACACACACACCAGTACGCATGCGTACAAGAGAGGCGCTCCCCACCATTTTTCCATGCTTTTTTCACCCTCCCCAGGCTCCAGAGGCTTTATAGGAGTCCGGGGAGAGCAAAAACAGCCTCCCCCTCCCCCGGAGTGGACTTTTTAGTCCTCTAGAGGCTTCAGGTTCCTTCAGGAGGCTTCCCTGAAGCCTCTGAAGGGCAAAAAACAACCCTATGAGCAAACTGGAAGTCACTTCCAGTTTGCTCGTAGGGTCAGCATAGGGTTGGTTTAAGCCCTCCGGAGGCTTCAGGGACCTTCGGAGGACTAAAAGGACCCTCCAAGCAAACAGGAAGTGACTTGGTTTGCCCATAGGCCATTTCTTTGCACTCCAGAGGCTTCAGGGAAGCCTCTGGGGGACTGGGGGCTCTTTTCGCCCTCCCCAGGCTCCTATAAAATCTCTGGAGCCTGGGGAGGGCGAAAATGTCTTTAAAAAAGGCTGAACTCATCTGGCCATAGGACAGATTCCCATTTGCTGGTGGGGTCCAAACAGGTTTAGATCTTCCCTTCCAATTGTTATATTATATGGATTTCTAAATAATGTTTATTGCATAATCACAGTAGGCATATCACCAAGAAAATATTGTATTTCTATAGATATTGCCTTAGAACAGGACCTTGCTACAGAACCAGTTTTCTAAGTAATTGTACACTGTATACATGTCCCCTAAATCTCTAATGCCCCCAAGTCTTGTTTTTTATTACTTTCTTGTTAAACTAACAGGAGGATATGAAAAAGTGACAGAATTTCATGAGGACTACACATCTAGATATGTAATACGTGTAAGATCCTTTTGTCTGACTGCATTACTCACATGGAATAAGACACATCTGAGTTCCCTTTGTAAGGGTATTACTGGTAGTGTATTGTGCAGCCAAAAGTAACCAAGCTTCCAACTGAATTTGTCTGTATGAAAGCAGTTGGAAATCTCTCATCTTTGTCCAGCAGAGTTAATACAATTAGACCAAAAATATATTAATAACAGAATAACAGAGTTGGAAGGGAACTTGAAGGTCTTCTAGAAACCCAACCCCCTGCTCAAGCAGGAAACCCTATACCAGTGGTGGGCAACCTTTTTTTTCAACTGAGCCAAATCTCGCCAAAACCATGATTGAAATTTACTTTGAGAGCCACATTTTTAAAACCGAAAATACATAGGATGGTACACTGTTTTTAGTTTCAATAAGTTTTTATTGAGAATATTCTGCATGCAAGTATCCACATAGGTCGGGAGGATACAAATAACACAACTAATAAAACAAAAACTTTAGAACGATATTATTTATCGATAACGTTAAATTCCGTAAAATTTGCCTTACAATGTAGAGAAAATTACATCCTGACATTGACTGACAAAGTCACAACCACTAATGTGAACATTGGCCTTGCATTTCCTTGGATAGTTTGAGTAAGTCAGGTTTGTATGTTGTTGTTTTTAATTTCATCTCTCTCTCCCACTTTCTTTCTTTTTTTCTTTTTCTTTCTCTCTCTCTCTCTCTCTCTCTCTGGCTCTTTGTCTCTCTCTCCCTCCCTCCCCCATCTCTGTCACTCTGTGTGTGTGTGTGTCTGTCTGTCTCTCACTCACTCTGTGTGTGTGTCTGTCTGTCTCTGTCTCTCCCTCTGTCTCTCTCCCCTCCCTTCCTCTCTCTCTGTCACTCTGTGTGTGTATGTGGGTGTGTCTGTCTCTCACTCATTCACTTAATCACTCACTCTGTGTGTGTGTCTCTCTCTCTGTCTGTCTATCTTTCTCTCCCTCCCCCTCGCTGTCTGTGTGTGTGTGTGTGTGTGTGTGTGTGTGTCAGTCTCTCTCTGATTCCCTCCCTCACTCCCTCTCTCTGTCTCTCTCTGTCTCTCTCTGTTCCTCTGTCTCTCTCTCTCTCTCTCTCTCTCTCTCTCTCTCTCTCTCTCTCTCTCTCTCTCTCTGTCACACACACACACACACACACACTGTGGTCACCTTGTTGAGTGTTCCAATCACATTTGAAACACTCAACAACTGGCCTGCATTTATGGTATTTTGCAGCATTCTGCAGTCATAGGACCAAAATTGGTTGTCACTCGCCCGGGCTTTTGCAGAAGCTTCCCTCTGAAGCCCGAGAGGAGGGAGGGGAGCGGGCACCCGGCACACAGAAGAGCCGCATTAAAGGGTGTAAAGAGCCGCATGTGGCTCCCGAGCCGCGGGTTGCCCACCACTGCCCTATACCATTCCAGACAAGTGGTTATCCAATCACTTCTCAAAAACCTCCAGTGTTGGAGCACCCCCAACTTCTGTTGTATTAGTTCATTGTTCTCACTGTCATGAAATTTCTCCTCAGTTCTAGATTGGTTCTCTCCTTGATTAGTTTCCATCCATTGCTTCTTGTCCTGCCTTCAGGTGTTTGGAAAATGGGTTGACCTCCTTTTTTGTGGCAGCCCCTCAAATATGAAACACTGCTATCATATCATAAATTCAGAAAAAGGCTTAGGAGTTGTAAGCAAATCAAAGCATTGGAAGCACGAAGGAGCAGGGGAAATTTACAAGTAGTTGTGAAAAAACATTGTCCATCATCCTGTATATATGGAGGGGGAGGGTTGTGAGGTATAATCCTTGTCTCCTGCTGGCTTTTTGGATATGTTTTGGTTGTTTTCTTGGCCAAAAGCAGAAGTAGTTTGCCAGTTTTTCCCAAATACTTTTAACTTTACATATGTGTCCAATTCTCTTATGTGACACCATTTAGTTTCCTGAGGTTGGCAAAGGTCAATTCTATGCTGCATCTGCGATAGGCTAACTCAACCCTGCCAATACACCATGAGGGAATTATCCAGATCTTGTATATGGCATTATTTATTGATTTGATTTTTATTCCACCTCAATTTTGGGGAGTTACATCACAATAAAAACCTCTATGGAATTAAGACAACATATGACCCAAATTCTAGACAGAAGCAAAGTTGAAGGGGAAAATGACAATAAGAGAGCAGAAGATGTGACTGGAAGTCCTCATTATTGAATTTAGTTTATTGAGAATATTTTATATTCTAAATTAACTAAATTTTAATTTTAATATTTTATTATTTATTTATTTATTTATTTATTTATTCAATTTATAGGCTGCTCCCTCTCCGCAAAGGGACTCGGGGCGGCGTACAATTCAATATGCAAACAAATGACGAGGAGGATTATTAATATTTTAATAATTTAGAATATTGCCTGTCTCATCCCTGCTGATTGCCCAAATCAGCTGTATAGTCATCATGACTGATGATTGTCAGCACACAGCTGTTTGTGTAATATGACTGAGTGGGAAAGCTTCCCTGACAGGTCTGTTGATGCTGTTTCCCTGCCAGCTTATTTTGTTGCAAAACAACCATGTTTGTTGAGTAACAGGAGACAGGAAATGCAATCTTTCTGTCAAAGCAAAGGGAGAAAGTTGAAAGCATTGTATAATTGATGGTGCATCTAATTTACATTCTTAAACATTGTATTCCAAGCTTCCTCTTTTGGAGTTTTAATAGTGGGAATGAAATATATTGTACTGTAAGAGGAGATCCATATTAGTCTATGTCCGGGTAAAAAATTAGGAGTCCAGCAACAGCTTTTCCAACTAACACATTTAATTAACACTAATATACTTTTATGAACTGAAGTAAGCTGCAGCTCAGAAAGGTTTATACCTTTTAATAAAATAAGGTAATTGGAAACTCTTATGAGATTCCTGATTTTTTTTATTATGAATGAACAAAATTAACATTTCATAGCATCTACATCTTTCAAGTGTGTCTCAAATGGCTCAACTAGGCAAATTTTAAACATAATGCAAAAAATGTGAAACACTCTTGTTAAGTAGCAATTGTGTAAGCAATGAAATCTGAATGAATCCTTGAAGATTTGCTTGGAGCCTGAATGACATTAGGAATGCACAAAGATTGCCTAACCTGCTTTGTGGCTGAATTCTGGCTCTGAAAGGAGCTAAACTGGCTTTTTGTCAATCTGAGGAGCAGGGCCCAGCCCAGCTCCAAATTCTAGAAAATGAATGGGAAGAAAGAGCACCCTGCCCTCTTATTATCAAGCCTGGGAAACACGGCAAAGAAAATAATGTTACGGAATGAAATTGTAATAATAGAGAAATGTAACAATGCTGGCTGAATTTTTTTTAAGTTAACACACTGCAATATACTTAGATTTTAGTAAGATATTGAGAAAGTAGACAACAACTTACTTCTTGGTAAGCTAGAAAAATGTGGAATAGACAACATCATCAAATGAGCCATGGTGGTTCAGTGGTTAGAGTGCAGTACTGCACTCTAGAAGTATCTGCACTCTAGAAGTATCTGCTGCCTGCTGTCTGCCTGCAATTTGGCAGTTCAAACCTCACCAGGCTCAAGGTTGATTAAGTCTTCTATCCTTTCGAGGTGAGTATAATGAGGACACTGATTGGGGGGCAATATGCTGATTCTGTAAACCGCTTAGAGAGGGCTGTAAAGAACTGTAAAGTGGTATATAAGTCTAAGTGCTATTGCTATCACTATCAGATGAATTTGTAGCTGGCTGACAAACCGTACTCAATGAGTAATTCTTAATGGTACTACATCCAATGGAGAGAAGTAAGTAGTGGGGAACCACAAGCCTTCATCTTAGACCCAGTAGTCTTCAATATCTTCATAAATAACTGAGGGGGACTCTCAGAGGGGAACTCATCAAATTTGCAGATGACACTAAGCTAGCAAGAATAGCCAACACTCCAGAAGACAAGCTCAGGATCCAAAAAGATGTTGACAAACTTAAACAATGTGCCCTATCCAACCAAATGAATTTCAATATGAAAGAAAGCAAAGTTTTACATTTAGGCAGGAAAAATCAAATGTATAAGTATAGATTAGGTGACACCGGGCTCAAAAATAGTAAGGGACCTTGGAGTCTTAGTAGATGATCACTTGAATATGAGCCAGCAATGTGCAGCAGCAACCAAAAAAGCTAATACTGTCCTGGGTTGTATAAACAGAGGCATAGAATCAAGATCATGTGAGATATTAGTAATACTTTATAAAACCCTAGTAAGACTACAACTGGAATATTTTGGTCACTATAGTAGAAAAAAATTGTTGAGAGTTTGGAAAAAGTTCTTAGAAGAGCAGCTAAGATGATCAAAGGCCTGGAGATTAAAATATATGAAGAACGGGTACAGGATTTGGGTTTGGCTAGTCTAAAGAGAAGAAGAAGAAGAAAAGGTGAAATGATAGCAGTATTCCAATATTAGAGGGGGTCAAATTATTCTCCAAAGCACCAGACAACAAACAATAGTTGGAAATTAATCAAAGAGAGAAGCAACATGGAATTAACTTCCTGAGGACAATTAACCAGTGGAACAGCTTGCCTCCAGTAATCATGGGCACTCCATCACTGGAGGTTTTTAAAAAGAGGCTAGATAGTCACTTATCTGAAATGGTATAGGTCAGTGATGACGAACCTATGGCACACGTGCCACAGGTAGCACGTGGAGCCATTTGTCAGGGCACGCAAGGCGCTGCTATGTCAGCTGGCCAGCACGCATGTGCGCGCTGGCCAGCTGAGTTCACCCTTTTTTAAAGCCATTTTTCGCCTTCCCCAGGCTCCAGAGCTTTTATGGGAGCCTGGGGAGGGCGAAAAAGCCTCCCCCGCCCGCCCTCCGAGGCCCTCCGGAGGCTTCATGAGCTTCCCTGAAGCCTCCAGAACACCAAAAAACGGCCCTACGGGCAAACCGGAAGTTTGGGAATGGACTTCCGGTTTGCTCGGAGGGTCATTTTGACTGCTCCGGAGGCTTCAGGGAAGCGTCCTGAAGGTCCCTCAAGCCTTCGGAGCACTCAAAACGACCCTCCGAGCAAACCGGAAGTCACTTCCGGTTTGCTCGGAGGTTCATTTTGGCTGCTCCAGAGGCTTCAGGGAAGTGTCCTGAAGGTCCCTCAAGCTTCCCGAGGCTTCCAAGGGGGCGGGGGAGGCTGTTTTTGCCCTCCCCAGGCTCCTATAAAGCCTCTGAAGCCTGGGGAGGGCAAAAAAAAGCATGCAAAAATGGGGGGAGTGCCTGTAATGTGCGCATGCACACTGGGGGGTGGCACATTGCATTATAGGTGCGGCACGCCTGAACACTACTCCCCTGTGCTCCCCCCATTTTTGGCACGTGAGCCAAAAAAGGTTCACCATCGCTGGTATAGGTTCTTCTGCTTGAGCAAGGGGCTGGACTAGAAGACCTCCAAGATCCCTTCCAGCTCATTTTATTCTACATTCTACATTTTTCCACACTTGGAGCCATTGCAGTATCCCCATGGTCACATGACCAACATGTGGACGCTTGACTGACTCAATATTTATGACTTTTGCAGTGTCCCAGAGTTATGTGATCACACAACCTTCTGACAAGCAAAGTCAATGGGAAAGCCAGATTCATTTAACAACCTTGTGACTAACTTAACAATTGCAGTGATTCACTTAACAACTGCAATGTTGCGTGTGGAGAACAGATGAGGAGCCAGATTCCGGCAATACTGTTTATTCAAGATAAGAACACACTATAAACCAACATGCAGCTTTTGGCTGATAGCCCCTTTTATGGGAAGCTGTCAGCCGTTAACCAATAACTTTAAAATATGTCCTGCAGTTGCACAGCAGAAGGAAAAGCCTCTGCTCAGTCAGGCACAGACATAACACCTCTTCCCACCCACGGAATGATCCATCAACTATGTACTACACAACATAATCGTCCAGCCACATTGGTCTATGATGGTTTCGTGTCGACTTGCAGCTCCCCTGTATTTCTATCGGGCCCCCAACCATTAACCGCATCCTTGGTGCTTCTTCAACTACATCAGATGGATTACTAATACATCTGGGGCCTCCAACTGGGCATATCCCTCAGCCAGAGATAAAGAAGAGCAAGATGGACTCCACAGCAGTGGACCCTCAATAACAGATGTTTCATTCTGCACTGGATTCAACCCTTTCACTGCATTGTCATACCTCTCGCTCTTCTGGATCCTCACCCGGTTTGCTTTTTCCAGCTGTCCCCATCACACAGCTCCAAAGCTGGTCAATACATCAGCGCCACAGTTGTCCATCCTCAAGCTCCACCCAATACAAACAGGACTCGCAACTTCTGTGATAGGTGCTGGCACCCATAGGGGTTGACCAGTATAATTCTGGCCATGTACTCGGTCACCTTGCTCAAATGTTCTGACTGTATTTTCCTAGTCTGAAAGGATTTCTGTTGAATAATCTGGATGTATTCTGTCTAAATTTGTTCTCAAGCAGCGACCTATAAGTAATTTGGCTGTGCTCCTGCCGGTAGCTACACAAGGAGTGATGTGTTGGTTGAACAAATACTTATTAAGTTTCTCCCGGGGCCTATTCAAGTCAATGCCTCTTTTGTCATTTGCACCATTTGTTCCACCTGCCTATTACTCACGAGGTGAAATGGTGCAACAAGGGCATGATGGATTCCTTGATTTGCTAGGAATACCTCGAATGCAGTTGCCGTAAATTGTGGCTCATTGTACAATACTCACATGTCCGGCAACCCATGTGTTGCAAATATTTTGTTTAGTATCCTTGTAATGGCATCCATTGTAGTTGACCTCATCATGGCCACCTCCAGCCATTTGAAATATGTGTTGGCAATTATAAAAGACATTCCATTTATCAGCCCTGCGAAATAGTTGTGAATTTTACACCGGGGACCTTTCGGTGTTTCCCAGTCCTCTGGTGGCGCTGAAAGAGGTGCCAGTCTTGATTCCTGGCATGCTTGACACAACGCTATCCACTCTGTGATATTTCTATCTATATTTGGCCACCACAGATAGCTATGAGCTAATGCCTTCATCCTTACGATCCTGGGGTGGCCTTCATGTTGAGTCTCGAGCAATGATTTCCATAGCTATGAGGGTATCACTACTTGCACGACAGACAACCCTTTGCAAATAAAGTTCATACTGCCTTGCATGGAATGGCTTAAACTCTACACTTCCTGTCTCTTTAGGCCATCCTGATCACACCCAGTTTAATACTTGCATGATCATTCGATCTTTTCTTGACTGGGTTGTCACTTTCACGGCTGTAACAAGTTCAGATGGCATAGTCTCAATCAGCAATACCGATGTAGCTGGAGCCAGATCCTTCACTAGTTTTGGTGGTGGATAACAGCTTAGGCTGTCAGTATAGCTCAGTTCTGTGCCAGGTCGATGTATAAATCAATAGTTAAATATTGCTAAAAACTGTGGCAAGAAAGATCATAAAGTAGGGCAAAATTCATTTAACAAATGTCTCAACAGAAATTTTGGGCTCAACTGTGGTTGTAATTCGAGGACTACCTGTATAGCTGATTCTCTAGTTACCTCCTCTACCTTTTATATGACAAAGTTGGCAGCAGGCTCAAGGAACCTGTTCAATTTCCACTTTGTTTCCCAATTGATTAAAGTCCCCCATTACTACTGTGGTGAATTTCCTGCATGCATTACTTAACTGATTAGCAAAAATCTCCTACTTTTTCTGCTTGGTTGAGTGGCCTGTAGTATTCACCGCTGTGTTGGCGAACCTATGGCGTGTGTACTGGAACGGGCACACAAAGCCAACACTCCAGGCACACGCCCCATTGCCCGTTGCTCTTCTGGATTCCGGTGTGCCAGGAAGCTGGTCTTCACTCACACAGGAGTGCCAGAAACTGGAAGAACAGGCGCCTGATGTGCATGTATGTGGCTAGTAAATGATCTTCCAGTTTCCGGCATGCACATGCACACTGGCCATCTGGTCTTCTGGTTTCCACCATAAACCAGAAGATTATCTTCCCGGTGCACGCATACGTACTGGGTTGTTGCTCTTCTGGCTTCCGGTGCGCACATGCACACTGGCCAGGTAGTCTTTGTGTACTCATGCACACCAGAAACTGGAAGACCAGGTGGCCAGTGGGCACGTATGCACCAGAAACTAGAAGATCATCTTCCCAGTGCGGACATGCACACCGGGTGGCTGCTCTTCTGATTTCAGGCATGTGTGCATGCACTCCCATTTCAGCACTCAGTGCCGAAAACGTTCACCAGCACTGACCTATGACAGTGGTGGGCAACCTTTTTTTTCAACTGAGCCAAATCTCACCAAAACCATGATTGAAATTTACTTTGAGAGCCACATTTTTAAAACCGAAAATACATAGGATGGTACACTGTTTTTAGTTTCAATAAGTTTTTATTGAGAATATTCTGCATGCAAGTATCCACATAGGTCGGGAGGATACAAATAACACAACTAATAAAACAAAAACTTTAGAACGATATTATTTATCGATAACGTTAAATTCCGTAAAATTTGCCTTACAATGTAGAGAAAATTACATCCTGACATTGACTGACAAAGTCACAACCACTAATGTGAACATTGGCCTTGCATTTCCTTGGATAGTTTGAGTAAGTCAGGTTTGTATGTTGTTGTTTTTAATTTCATCTCTCTCTCCCACTTTCTTTCTTTTTTTTCTTTTTCTTTCTCTCTCTCTCTCTCTCTGGCTCTTTGTCTCTCTCTCCCTCCCTCCCCCATCTCTGTCACTCTGTGTGTGTGTGTCTGTCTGTCTCTCACTCACTCTGTGTGTGTGTGTGTCTGTCTCTGTCTCTCCCTCTGTCTCTCTCCCCTCCCTTCCCCTCTCTCTGTCACTCTGTGTATGTGGGTGTGTCTGTCTCTCACTCATTCACTTAATCACTCACTCTGTGTGTGTCTCTCTGTCTGTCTATCTTTCTCTCCCTCCCTCCCCCTCTCTGTCTCTCTCTGTCTGTGTGTGTGTGTCTGTCTGTCTGTCAGTCTCTCTCTGATTCCCTCCCTCACTCCCTCTCTCTGTTCCTCTCTCTGTCTGTCTTTCTCACTCACACACACACACACACACACTGTGGTCACCTTGTTGAGTGTTCCAATCACATTTGAAACACTCAACAACTGGCCTGCATTTATGGTATTTTGCAGCATTCTGCAGTCATAGGACCAAAATTGGTTGTCACTCGCCTGGGCTTTTGCAGAAGCTTCCCTCCGAAGCCCGAGAGGAGGGAGGGGAGCGGGCACCCGGCACACAGAAGAGCCACATTAAAGGGTGTAAAGAGCCGCATGTGGCTCCCGAGCCACGGGTTGCCCACCACTGACCTATGACAATGTCAATTTTTTTTCTTTTTTATTAATCCATATGCATTCAACTCATACAGGTGAGAGCCCATTTACGGACTTACCTTGTGGCGTTAAGAGTGGCCAAGTGTCAGTATTGTGCCACCCTTATTGCGTCCGCAGATAACCGCCCTGCCACCCTGTTTGGGGTAACCCGCTCCCTCCTTCAACAGAGGCTGCGGGAAGCCCCTTTGCAGGGTAGAGCAGAGGAATTTGGGGAGTATCTGCAGGACAAAATCGCTCAGATTCGAAGCGAGTTGGTCTCTACTAGTGGTCTAGAGGGGACGTCGGAGGTGGGTCTTGAGGCTCCACTCTGGGAGGAGTTTGACTCTGTTACTTCCGACGATATGGACAGGTTTCGTAGGCAACTGCAAGCCACCACATGTTTACTGGACCCGTGTCCCTCCTGGCTTGTACTGGCATCCTGGGAAGTCACACGAGGCTGGCTCCAGGAGTTAGTTAACGCTTCTTTGAGTGAGGGGTTCTTGCCGGCCATCCTGAAAGAGGTGGTGGTGAGGCCCCTACTCAAGAAGCCTTCCCTGGACCCAGCTGTGTTAGCCAACTACCGTCCCGTCTCCAACCTTTGCTTTCTGGCGAAGGTTGTAGAGAGTGTGGTGGCACAACAATTTCCATGCCACCTGGAGGAAACTGATTATCTGGACCCGCGCCAGTCCGGTTTCCGGTCCGGCCACAGCACGGAGACGACATTGGTTGCGTTGGTGGATGATCTCTGGAGGGCCAGAGATGGGGGTTGCTCCTCCATCCTGGTCCTACTAGACCTCTCGGCGGCTTTGGATACCATCGACCATGGTATCCTATTGCATTGACTGGAGGGGCTGGGGGTGAGGGGCACCGTTCTGTGATGGTTCTCCTCCTACCTCTCTGGCTGAGTGCAATTTGTATTGGCAGGGGGGCAGAGGTCGACCTCGAGGCCGCTCACTTGTGGGGTGCCACAGGGGTCGGTCCTCTCGCCTCTCCTGTTCAACGCATATATGAAGCCGCTGGGCGAGATCATTCGTGGGTTCGGGGTAGATTACCATCTGTACGCGGATGATACCCAGCTGTACATCTCTACCCCGAACCACCCCAACGATGCCGTCAAAGTGATGTCCCGGTGTCTGGAAGCCGTACGGATCTGGATGGGAAGTAACAGACTCAAGCTCAAACTGTCCAAGACGGAGTGGCTGTGGCTACCGGCACCCTGGATCAACCAGCTGATCCCATCACTGGCCATTGGGGGCGAACATCTGGCCCCCGTGGATCGGGTACGCAATTTGGGCGTCCTCCTAGATGCCTGGCTGTCAATGGACGACCATGTGACAGCCGTGGCAAGGGGGGCGTTTCACCAGGTTCGCCTGGTGCGCCAATTGCGTCCCCTATTGGACCGGAACGCCCTTCGCACAGTCACCCATGCGCTTGTGACATCCCGGCTAGACTACTGTAACGCTCTCTACATGGGGCTCCCCTTGAGATGCACCCGAAGACTGCAGTTGGTTCAGAATGCGGCCGCGCGGGCAGTCTCGGGAGTCGCTAGATACTCCCACGTAACACCTCTCCTGCGCGGGCTGCACTGGCTACCTGTAGCTTTTCGGGTGCGTTTCAAGGTGCTGATTATCATCTTCAAAGCACTCCATGGCACAGGGTCTAGTTATTTGTGGGATCGTATCCTGCCCCACACATCCCTTCGGCCGATTCGCTCACACAGAGAGGGACTCCTACGGGTGCTGTCCACTAGGCTGTGCCAGCGGGCAGCACCCAGGGGAAGGGCCTTGTCAGGGGAAAAACACCCTGTTGGAGATCAATGGACCGTGGCTGATTCCCTTCCGCATATCTTTTGAGATATTGAGAAAAAATAAGTCTTTTAAAATATTCTAATTAATAAACAAACTTTAATAATAAAATAATAAAAGTAAATGAAACAGAAAATAAACTAATGGTTACATTTTGATAATGAAAGCTACGTCTGCCAAAGTTGGCTGCCGAACAAAGAAGAGAAGAATTTTTGGAATGTGTAACGCGTGCGCAATAAATCACTTTCAGATAACATTTTGTTTTATGACCTGCGCAATAAAGCTTTCTTAGTTTAACTCTTGAGTGTCAATTCAGGCAGTTCAGGCCTAGCAAACTTTTTAACATCGTGACAACCCTTCTTTTGCTAGTCTGGGCTGACGTCATCAAATCATCAATTAAGGCCCATCTTCTTTTGCAGATACTCGTGTTGATTTGCGGCGAGTGGTTTGTTAAGCATGTCTGCAATCTGATCATGTGTAGAAACATATTGCAATTTAACAAAACCTTGCTTAACTAATTGCTTTGTGTTTTGATAACGAATGTCAATGTGTCTGGACCTAGAACCTGTAAAATGTGACTCAGAAATATAAACAACAGATACATTATCTTCCATCACGGTGATTGGTCGAATCGGACGTGTCCAGATATCTGAGATCAAAGCATCAAACCACGTTAGAGAATTACAAGCATCTGAAACACAAGCATATTCAGCTTCAGTAGATGAACATGAAACAAAACTCTGTTTTCTCACTTGCCAGTAAACAGGACAACCATTTAGGAACATCATGTAACCAGAAGTGCTTTTGCGTGACTTCTTGTCGCTCGCCCAGTCGGAATCAACAAAACAAATCAACTTTGGTTGATCAGTGTGTGTTGGTTCTAGCAATAACTTCATGTGTTTAGTGTGTTTCAGGTATTTCAACAACTTCTTAATGCATGACCAATGAAATTGTGTTGCCTTACCTACGTGTCGTGATAAAAGATTAACACTAAGTGCGATGTCAGGTCTGGTCCAACTACTAATGTATAATAGTGAACCAATGACTGAACGATAGAGTGTTTGATCCTCGAACTCAGGACTTGGTTCATGTGTTAAGTTGTGAAAATCTGTTTGCATGGGTGTCTTTGTTGTGCTAGCATCTTTCATGTTGCAATGATGTAGAATGTGGTCAATTTTCTCCTCTTGTGAAAGACTAAACCCCTTCTGTGTCTTTTCAATTTGAACACCTAAATAAGTGCTAATGTGTCCTAAAGATTTTAGTGTGAAGTATCTCTGCAAACTTTTGGCAAAAATCTCACTCATTTTCTTATTTGGACCAATATAAACAATATCATCAACATAAACAAGAATTATCTCATATGCATTGTTAGATCTTTTTGTGAACACGCATTCATCAGTTTCGGACTTAATAAAGCCCATTGAATTTAGTTTGTCAGTAAGACATAAATACCACATTAAACCTGACTGTTTCAGACCATAAAGACTTTTGTTCAGGAACCAGGTATCCCCTTCTTGCTTTCGGAATCCTGGAAGGCTTCTCACGTAGATCTCTTCATCTAGGTCTGCATGTAGATAAGCTGTGTCTACATCAAATTGGAAAACTTCTAAACCAAGAATAGTTGCAGTGGTTAAAGCAATTTTTACACTTTCAGTTCTGACTGTTGGTGAGTAAGTGTTTGTGTAGTCCTCAGGATAACGTTGAGCGAAACCCTGAGCTACCAGTCTGGCTTTGTATAAAGACTCACCATTTGGTTTCTTCTTGATTCTGTAGACCCATCGGGTGCCAATGACTTTCTTATTTGCTGGAGGTTTTGCAGGTGTGAATACATTAAGTTTCTTTAAACTGTCCATTTCATCCTGCATTGCATCATACCACTTGTCTTGTTCTGAATCAGGAAGCTGTTTGATTTGTGTGAATGTCTCTGGAGGAAGAGTAACGTTGCAAATCAAAGGTAATGGTGACTTTGTCAGTTGCCATGAATAACGTTGTGGAGGGATTCCTTTTGTGGCCCTCTTGGAGCGTCTAGGAACAACAGACCAGTCTTCTTCTTCTTCATCATCATCCTCGTCCTCACGTTCGTCGCTAGCATCAGCATCCGCGGCTTGCGAAGACGGAACATCAGGTTGTGAAGAACTGGTAGAAGGAATATCTGCCTGCGAATTGTCATCAGGCTGCGTGGCATCTGGAACACCATCTCTAGGAAAATAAACTTCAGGATCATTGGAATGAATCCTGGACCAGTCAATGTCTTCCTCAAAATTAGCAGATTGTGAAATGACAATCACATGTTTAGTATCAATGAATTTGTACCATTTTGAATTATCATCAATACCCATAAATCTCAGTCTCTTTGCTACTGTACCTCCCTTTCTTCTTTGACTTAAGGGAGTGTTCACCATAGCATATGAACCAAAAATGTGGAGGTTCTTGAGATCAGGCTTGTAGCCATACAGCATGTAGAAAGGAGTTTGATTGATTACACTGCTCCAAGTACGGTTGACAATGTAATTTGCATATTTGATTGCTTCACCCCAGTATGCGTTACTGAGATTGGCATCTTCTAGAAGACAACGCATCATGGTTTGTAGAACCCCTTGTCTTCTTTCTACGACTCCGTTATGAGCCGGTGTATATGGAGCAGATGTCTGATGAAGAATTCCATTCTTACGCATCCAATCCTGGAAACGCTGAGACATGAATTCTGCACCACGGTCACTCTGGATTCTGGCGATGCGAACTTGGTATTGTGTAGAAACAAAAGCTGCAAAGTCTTTAAAGATCTGAAAGGTCTCAGATTTCTCTCTCATAGGATATACAAATCCATATCTAGAATGATTATCTACAATTGTTAAAAAATACTTTCTGCCACCAAGTGTTGGTGGGAAAGGACCCACTATGTCAGTGTGTACCAAATCAAAAATGCGTGTTGACCGGCGTGTAGCGTGTTTGGGAATTGCAGCCGCCTTGGATTTAGCCTTTTTGCAAACCGCACAATCCAAAAACACCTTACACCCCTTTAGATCCAAACCTTTTGCGAACTCCGGCATCTTTCTAAGAACACGGAAACTGGCATGCCCCAATCTTCTGTGCCACTTGTGAATACACCTGGAATGCAAAGGTTTACCAGTTAGTGAATTCTCAACATTAACAGTTTCATGAGGACCCTCAGGCTTGCTCTGAGCAATCTGTTTTTGTTTTCTCTGTTTGTTGGCTTTAGGAGCCTTTGGCACAGTAACGCTTTCTCTCTCTGGGACAACTCTCTCTGGGTTTGCGTTGTGCCTTTTTGGAGTTTGCATACTTGCCTGTGCTTGCCCTTTAGGCTTTGGCTTTAAGTAATAAACACCACCAATCAGCATGGTTTCAGCAACAATATCACCATCTTTAACTAAGTAACTTGCTTTTTCGAGGTGGTGAACCTGGAACTTTAACTCTCTAGACAAGTGACTTTGACTAAGCAAATTACTGGTTGCTGAAGGTATGTAATAAACATCAGGGATGTGTGTATCGAGCTCTTCAATGTAAACAGTTCCTTTTCCCATGACCTTGCAAGTGTGGTTGGTGAAGGAATACAGTTCTCGATACTCGGGCTCTGGTTCGCCCATCTCTGTGAAAAGTTCCCTTCTGTGGGTAACGTGCACAGCTGCTCCACTATCTAAAGTCCACAAAAGACGTCTGTCGAACTTTGGATCAGGTTGTGGAACATTGGTTATGGCCAGTGTTGCAAGCGGAGCTTGTGGATCACGCCTTGGACCACGACGACCTTGTCTTCCACCTCTACCTCTGCCTCTGGAATCTGTTCCTCTGGGCTGGTACGTGACGGGAGCTGGAACTCGTTGGGGACAATCCCGGGTGTCATGTCCCACACGGTTGCAGGTGTAGCATTTTGGCATCCTTGGAGTGTAGCCTCTTCCTCGGAAGGGACGTCTGGCTGGAGCCTTTGATGCTGGAGGCCGTTGCAGATGTGGGGTAGCTAACCTGATAGCTTCGTCTTCCACTAAAAGTCTGCAAACGTGGTTAACTGTGCGTTGAGCAATAGGCACGTAGTTAATCTTTGCAACAGCATCTTTCCATTCATAATTCAATGAGTTAATGATGATGCTAATCATTTGGATATCATCGATTACATGGCCATTTTGTCTCAATTCACTTCTCATTCTTTTCAGTTTGGTCAAATGTCCACCAATTCGTTCACCAGGTTTCAACTTCGAACCATGGAACTCAGACATGAGCAAACATGAAGATTCAATTGAAACGGGCCTGTAGCAATCTTCCAAAATAGCCCATATTTCTTGGGCAGTTGCATCAGGTGGAAAGATACCTTGGATCTCAATTTCCATTGACATGAGTAAAGTCATGATTGCTCTGTTTTCGAGGTCTCTTATTGCAGGCGTCCACGGTGGAGGAGGAGGATTAAAAATCATGGAATATGTGCCTTCTCTTCGAAGCAAGAGCGCAATTTCACTGACCCAGGCTTTATAATTCTCTCCTGACTCCTTTAATTTGGACTCACCAGTCAAGGGGGTGACTGTGAATACCTGCTGAGGAACAATTTGTTGCTCTGGTTGCAAAGCTGGTTGTTGAACCAGGGGATGCTGGGGTTGCATCATTGGCCTTTGCGTGGCAACATCAAATTGGCTTCCTCGAATTCGCCTTTGGCTTTGCCTTTTTCCATCTAGGGAGAATTCCGCACCGCCAGGGGGTGTTGAAGACTTAACCTTTGGGGGCAAAGTTTGGGCTTCTGTAAAACTCATAGACAGATCTCTAAAGATCTGGTCCAATTGCTTCATCTTTTGTTGTAATAATTTTTCTCCGCCAGCAGATGGCAGTGCAGCTTCACTTTTTGGCTGCCTCTCCTTTCTATACGTATGCGGAAGTTCAGTTGACTCAAAGGGACCACGTGACCTCGGTGACGTGTACATGTCTCTTTGTTCTAATTGACCAATGAACTCTGTGGGGTGTGTCTTAGGCTGTTGTTTTGAAGACAAGATGGCGTCCTCAGACATTTTGGGAGTGGGGGAGCTTCTCCTACTTCGCCTTATCTCTTCAAAACACACTCTCGCCTCCCTAGCATATTTTTCAAACAGCTTTATTTGATCAAGATAGCTTTGCATTTCTTGCTCATCATCTGGGGAGATTTCATAAACTTTGCTTTCTGCGTGGGAGGATTTTTCCTCTGCCGGCAGTTGCCGTTTAGACTTTTGCCGTTCATTAATTGTATCTTGATAATGAGGAAGATTTACTGACCTCAGTCCGTAGATCTTGCCTTCTGTAACTCCTTCCCCCACATCTGGCTCGGCACCTGAAGAATCTTGCTCCTCTGTGTCTGAGGGAATGGATTCTTTCGAGCGCTTTCCATGTCCGTGTTTTTTTTTCTTTTCTTTCTCTTCGACATTGCTAATTAGGCTTAGTCGGTTATCTTAAGATAGCGCGAAGAGAAAATACAGCCATAAATTGTAGTCATCTCAGCTGGTATCATCAAAAAGCCAAACTCTGCATACCAAGTTGTCAGGGGAAAAACACCCTGTTGGAGATCAATGGACCGTGGCTGATTCCCTTCCGCATATCTTTTGAGATATTGAGAAAAAATAAGTCTTTTAAAATATTCTAATTAATAAACAAACTTTAATAATAAAATAATAAAAGTAAATGAAACAGAAAATAAACTAATGGTTACATTTTGATAATGAAAGCTACGTCTGCCAAAGTTGGCTGCCGAACAAAGAAGAGAAGAATTTTTGGAATGTGTAACGCGTGCGCAATAAATCACTTTCAGATAACATTTTGTTTTATGACCTGCGCAATAAAGCTTTCTTAGTTTAACTCTTGAGTGTCAATTCAGGCAGTTCAGGCCTAGCAAACTTTTTAACATCGTGACAGGCCTTCTCTGTGATGGGCCCGACCCTCTGGAATGACCTTCCCCCAGAATATTAGAACAACCACGGACCTCCGCTCCTTCCGTAAGAAGCTCAAAACCCACCTGTTTAATCTAGCCGGCTTGGCCTAATTCCAGCTCTCCCACCTCTGTCTGTATTTTTAAATTTCACGGGTTGGTTTTAGGCTAAGTTTTTAATTTTTATAAATTTGTACAGGGGTTTAAAGTTTAATTCGATTTTAATTATATTTATGATTATTTGTATGGTTTTTAATTTGGTACCTGTACACTGCCCCGAGTCCCTTCGAGGAGAGGGGGCGGTCTAGAAATCAAATCAAATAAATAAATAAATTCAAGGAGGCTTTTCTCATCAGCTTTATGCATTTTTATAGAGTTGTAGTTACTGTATTTTTTTTACATATAATGCAACTCCACCTCCGCTTTTGTTTGTTTCCTTTCAGCACTACATTCTAATCCTGAATTTAATCCCACCATGGGATTAATTGGCAATTATACCATACCTGCTCTTATATACTAGTATTTCAAATTCAACCCATTTGTTTCCCAAACTTTAAGCATTAGTATATGGACATAAGAATCCTTTATGGCTGACTCTCTCAATACTTCCTACATCTCCTACTTAATATCTGAGTTTTTCTTCCTTCTCATTATTCCCTACCTCCTAGTTTGACTAGTTGTCTTGGGTTTTATGCTTGGGATTAGGTCTTAAGCAGTGATGAAATTCAATTTTTCCCCTACTGGTTATGTGGGCATGGCTTAGTGGGTGCAGCTTAGTGGTGGGTGTCATGTGACTGAGTGGGCAACTTGACATCACTCATGGCTGCTGGAAACATCTCAAAAAAGGGAGTTTTATTCTCACCATCTTCTGTGCATACTGAAGGCTCGTGTTTGGGTTTGGTCAAGGTCAACCATCTCTGCATACCAGCTGGATGAGGCCACCTGAAGATGCACCCCACATGACACCCTTGAGGGTTGGAGATTGGACATTTGAGCTGGGATAACTGGAAGGAGGGATTTGGATAAATGTTTTGATATGTACAAGTTTTTGCCTCAGATCTTGCTTCACTTTCACTGTTTTCATTTCATATCTAGTAAAAGTACCTTTTCTCTAAAACAATGGAGTTGGGGCTTTCCTTTCTTGGATTTTGAAGGAGGCACACCTGACAGATTGGATCTCATGAAGTGATGTCACAACTCCAGGATAGCTGGACATTTTGGATTTGTGAAAACTCAATTGTCAAAGGACAATTCTGGTGGGCATCCCTTAAAAAAGACATTGAGAGCTACATTTCTGGCTGTCCCACCTGTGCAACTGCAAAAAGACAACAAGGAAAATTCAAAGGACTTTTACAAATGGTAGCAGAACCTTCAGCACTCTGGAGAGAGATTTCTATGGATTTTATAGTGGAGATGCCTGAAAGCACGGAAAACAGAGTTATTTGAGTTGAAACAGACCTCTTTTCAAAACAGGTCCATTTTATACTGCTGGAAGAAATGTCCTTCTGGGTTCGCCCCCAAGTGGGGAAAAAGACACTGGAGGCATGGAGGCTGCTTATAAAGATGGTTTAATGTTTGAATGGAGGACAGGACTGCATGGCTGGAGATCCTGGGGGAAAAGGTGATCACATGCTTCCAGGTGTTGGGTGAAGAAGAAGAAAAGGGAAGAAGAAGAAAAAGGGCCGAAGAAGGGTTTGCAAGTCTTTTTATAATCTGTTTGGCCCCACCTATCTGTTTCCTGTTCCTGTGTAAGAAATGTATTCTGATTGGTTGTCAGACTCACATGGGCCCATGCAAGGGCAACCCTCTAGGCTGAGTTTTGAATCCAGGTTTGATTGAGTTCAGATGCCATGTCAGTGGAGTAAAGGCTTATATTATCATGCCTTCATTCCCATCCCCCTGGAGCTGAAGGGGAGAACTCTTTTATTATGTAAAGGGACTGGCTCGGCTTTGATGGCTCATGGGGGCAGGAAGCTGCAGGGAGAGTTACCTTGTCTTTTTGAAACATGTTTCTTTTCACATCCAGAGAAATATTCTGCCTTTTCAATATTTCCTAGGATATTTCATTTTTCTGGGAGAGGGCTGGGTGATAACTTCCTACAATACCTTGCCAGAAGATCCCAACAGTCAAAGCAATAGCAAAAATGTTTTTAGTCCACATTTATCTCCTCCATGGAGTTCCTCAATGGATTATCTCAGACAGGAGTGTCCAATTCACCTCCAAATTTTGGCGGGCTTTCTTAAACCTGTTAGGCTCTTCCCAGGAGCTGTCCTCTTCACATCATCCTATGACAAATGGCAGGACTGAAAGGGCCAATGGCGTATTGGAACAATATTTAAGATGTTTTATTAACTACCAAAAGGACAATTGGACTGACCTGTTACCTTTTGCTGAAATAGCTTACAACAACTCTGTACACAGCAGCACTGGCTTCACCCCATTTCAACTTGCCACAGGACAAGAATTCAACCCCATGCGAGAACTACCAGCTAAGGAACCTGACATCCCCTCCCTTAAAGAGTGGATAAACAATCTATAATTCACTTGGCCAGCGTTGAGACTAGCTCTACAAGAAGCTAGAGCAGCTTTTAAAGTTCAAGCTGACAAGAAGCGCTGTGTTCACACCATTCAAAGTGGGGGTCCATGTATATCTATCCCCGAAGTTTCTACAATCCTTACAACCTTCTAAGAAACTGGGACCAAAATTCATTGGTCTATTCCCCATCACCAGAATAATTAACCCCATCACGGTAGAACTCCTCCTCCCTAAGACACTTAGGCAGGTTCATCCAATGTTTCACTGCAGCCTACTCAAGCCAGAAATCACTTCAAAGGTCAGACCCCCTTTGCCCACACCCCCAACCCCCATTATGGTGGAAGAACAATATTTTGAAATGAAAGATATTCTGGATTCCCACACTCACCACAGCTCCATGCAATATTTAGTGGCATGGAAACACCTATCATCCTCTCAGAACAAGTGGGTAACCAAAATACATGCAAAAGCTCCCACGCTGTTAAGGAAATTCCACCTGAAATACCCTCAAAAAACATCCTAAATTGTAATGTATTGTATGTTTTATGTCTTTCCAGGTGGACTTTCCATTTTTCTGAGGGAAATATGTCAGATCCGTGTATCTGCCATTCTTCGTTGGATGAAGAGGGTGGGATTTGGATTTGATGCATTTTGTTCTTTCTCCTTTCTGTGTCTTGCCTGACATGTTTATATAACCTGTCATCCGATTTATAACCGTTGCCTGACACCTCAGAGGTTTGGAAAATCCTCACATCCTGGAGGATGCAGCGGGGGGAGCCATGTGGTTTGAAACTCCGGAAGATGATCCTTGAGAATCCCTGCTTATTTGTTTCTCAGAGAGGCCAGTACAAAAACATCTTCACACCTGCGGATTGGTGGGAATCTACATTGGGTGGGTTTCCTAAGTCCCTTTATCGTGGATTGTATAGCCTGAGGGTCCCAGAGCCTGCTTTGAATGTTGATTTGCTTTCACTCCTTTTCAATAAAAGATTCCTTTTGAAATACCGGGTTTTCAAGAGTATGCTTTTCTGAAGGGGGGGATGAGGCAGGTCCTTACAACTATGTTTCTTTTCACAACTAATTCATTAAAAAATTAAAAAATGCTTTTTTAAATGTTCAAAAGTGAAGGTTTTTCAAAAGTTAAAAAACTTATATCAAAAAATTAAAATTTGTAAATCATTTTAAGATTTCAAAATTTCAGAATATTAAAAAATAAATGTAAAATTTACATTAAAAAATTAAACTAAAAATGTACATTCTTAAACGTTAACCTTTTAGAGTAACATATTCTGACTATTCTGATAGTCTGGAAGGGAGTTTGGAGTCTTCTAGTCTGATGCTCTGCTCAAGCAGGAGACCCTATACCAGTGATGGCAAACCTTTTCGGCACTGAGTTTGCAATAATACTTAAGAGATTCTTTCCTTTAAAAATGTTGTAATCTTTTATAGTTTGTAATCCGCAGCAGAAAGTAGACTGATAATTGCAGATGAATAGAATCTGCAGTGTCTTATTGCAGTTTAGGGAACAGTTTTACAATGCTTATAAATTAATTTATAATCTTCATAAATGTGCAGTCTTGCTTTATGGTTAGTGTAAACAGCCTTGCTTTGTAATAGCCAGAGAGTCTAGGATGTCAAGGCTTGTAGATGAAAATCCCCTCTGATTAGCATCCTGAAAAGTTGGACATCTGCTGTATACTGTAAAACAGACAGTGCACTTTGCATATCAGCAGTCTGCCTACTGATAACTGCCCTCCTTCTGGAAGACTGCCATCTTCAGGTGACAAAAAAAATCAGAAACTCCAATGACAATAGAGCAACACTCCCAGTAAATTTGAAATGGTAACAGCAAAGCTGTGACTAATTTAGAGTGAGGAGTTGAGCCAGCTGAGACTGTGTAGGCAAGGAGGACACCAATCCACCCAGAAAAAGCAATTACTGAATTAAAACCACAGGGAAATAATTGCAAGCTACTTCTGTATTTTTTTTGTCCAAATTTTATTGATTTTAGAAGTTTTACAAGAAAAAAGGGTTAAAAGGTTATAGAACATTTTGACAGCTACATCATGCGGGTGGGAGAAGCCCCCCTAGGTCTCACAACTTTTACAAAAAAATAGAAAATTATCAACATTTACATAGGTATTAGCAGTTTTGAGTTTAACACAAAATCATTAGTATGTTTCAATCATTTTTATATCACTTCCATAAAGGTACATTGTAACAACATTTGCAATAATGTTTCAAATCACTTTTGTGATCTGAGTCTTCTAGTTGTCACATCCTCCCCCCCCCCCCGTCCACTGGCAGAGCCTCAGCCCCTCCCTCCTTTGTTTCTTGTGTAACATCCCCCATTTCACCTAAGAGAGCACTGTGTTTTTTAGTGAAAGCCTCTGCTTCCACAACTGTGTTGATTCTAATTCTACTGCCCTCCCAGAAAATCAACATGCCTTCTGGTAACAGCCACCTAAACCAAACCCCATTATTGTATAATTTTTTTTTGCTAAGAAGGAATATTTCCTTCTCTTATCTCTTACTTTCTTTGGGATCTGTTTAAGAATGGTTATTTCTTTATCCTTATATTTTAATGGTCCTCCCCTTTGAGCTCCTAGAACCTCATCTCTTGTGGTTTTTCTAAGAAATTTAACATGAACTTCCCTTGGAACATTGTGTGTTCTTGCATAGGCTGAATTAATCCTATATAACAGGTCAATATCCCACCAAAGCTGTTGTTTATCTCTATTAATATATTCTGCTAATATTGTTGTCATAATCTCCTTAAGATCTTCATTCTCAACTTCTGGCAAGTTTTGGAACCTAAGGAAAAAAGACATCCTTTCAAATTCCATTTTTATCACATGATTCTCAAATTCTACATTCCCCCTTTGGATTGTCTTCAGCTCGTCTCTCATCCCAACCGCACTCTCCTCCAGTACACCTATCCTCTGTTCATTCCGTATGGTTTGTTGTTTCGTCTCTCTGAGCTGTTCATTTAAGTCCTGCAGTTGTTTTTTCATTTTGTCCTGTCCCTTTAAGATGGATTGAAGCATCTGAAGAATGTACAAATCCTTTGCACTCTCTTCAGGGGCATTAGGTTGTAAAAAAGATACCAGTTGTGACTGGTGAGCAATAGGGCTGGACGTAGAACATGTCGGGGCCGATGAGGACTTACCAGGCAGTAACTTCTTTAGACCCATCATGAAGCTCAGATATAGTTATTGTTCTATACAAAGAAATGGTGTCTGTGGGAAAGCACAGCCGGTAGGGATCACCAGGCAAGCAAGTCCAAAGGAAAATAAATCATCTAATACAAAACTAGAGCAGATAGGTAGATCAATATTCCAAATCCAGGGGAAAAACTTATTTGAAGAGGCTCCTGGAGGTCTCTGGGGTGGAAATTAGTTCAAAGCCATAAAGTTTTCCAAGGGAGGAGTCTCATTCATAAAGACAAGGAAGAAGGAGGAAGTTGGCCATATTGGCTCAGCCAGTACAGGTGGTCAGGAAACAACAAGATGCATAGATGCATGTTCCCATGCATAGTTTAGAGAAGAATCAGTTCAACCATTCTTTCTCTCGCAGTTGTGGTCAAAAAAGAAAAATAATTTCCCCATTATTTAAGGGAAGTGAAAGTAGATTTTAAACTTTCTCTCTCTCCCATACAAGGGAGAGATTTTCCAAGTGCTGCTTTTCCAAGGGGGGTGGAAATTTCCCCCCCCCTCCAATCTTAACTCCTCCAAAGGTTGAAACAGAGTCCCCCCAAAAAACCTGCAGAACAGTCAATAGAGTAAAGACAGTAAAAGACCCGGGGAGACCCCTCACCTCACCGCACTTCAGCTGTTTCATTCAGATTGATCAGTTCCTTCCAGGCTGTGTTCGGCGAAGTGCGCGGTGGCATTCCGCGCGCTCCCTATGCTTTCCAGCTCCTGGGGCAAAGCTGGAGACACCCCCCCCCCCGTGGCCACCGCCGTTCCAGGGGGTCCCAGCAAGCTGCCCCCATGGCAGGGCGCCCCTCCAAGGCACCCTGTGCTCCCCCTAGACTTCAGGGGAGCCCACCGAAACAGCGAGAAGGCGGACGCACGTGACCATTGCCTTCGGCTGCCGGAATTCGTGCCAAACTACTTCTGTATTATTGCCAAGAAAACTAATACATATGGATGGAATATTGAGACAACTTTGGGTGCAGATGAAAGCGGTGTAATTTACATATGGTAATTTACCAGGAAGCACATTGAACTTCAACTAGGTACATTGGAAGATGATGATTTGGCCAGACAAAACCAGCAAGGAATTTCAGTCATCAAGGGTACCAATATTAACAGAAAAAATTCCTTGTTTTAAAAGGAAACACTCTAAATTTAGTATCTGAAAAGCATGAACCAAGGGAGAACAAATAGTTAAAGCAGAAATAAACATATGCCAAATTAAATGTCCTAGGACTAAGTGAATGTAAGTGAGCCTAAATGGACACTTTAGATCAGATGACTCCATGTTGTTATTTAGACTATAACAAAAAGAGTAAAAATGAGTAAAAATAATGTGATATTAAAAAAGAATCTTACTATATACAGTATGTATTCAGCTATAATCCAATAAGCAGAAATTATACCTATTAGAATTAATGGATATCTAGTAAACCTCTGTATTATGTAAGTATAATACAGATACACACTATTGCAAGACACCTTTGAGGAAGATGCTAAGAATTTTTATGACAATTTGCAAGTTGTATTAGTTGCATCATAGACATAATAGTATTCATTGGTGATTGGAGTGCAAACCATTAGAGAAATTTAAGCACCTAGAACAGGGGTGCCAAACTCACATCGTCATGGCGGCATCACATGAGGTTATCAAGACTTTTTCCCCCTTTGCTAAACTGGGCATGGGCAGCACATGACGCATCCGGCCCACGGGCCAGGAGTGTCAGGGTTCCAAGTAATAGATCCATTGCAAACAAGAACTCTAAGGCAGGTTCCTCAAAGAATATCTTTACTGGAAAGATCAAATTAGCACATATCTGGTAAAAACCAACTCTCAGAGGCCCCTTGGTTTTCACCAAATTAAAAGTAAAAGTTTTCCCCTCAAACCCAAACAATCAGTCACATGGCCCAATCATGGCAGCGTCCGCAGGTTTGGTGACATCACTCCTCCTTTCTCCAGCCAGGTGTGAGAATGTCCTTGGTTCCCAGGAGAAAGTATTTTATTTTGACTACACAGCCCATCTATCTCTAACACACACCCCTCTATACCTCACTCCAGTCTGACAACACTGAAGCTCCAAGATGGCTTCGACCAGGTCAGCTTCAGGATTGATAGGGAGTTTCACAGCCCTGGCCTAGAATTACAGAAAGATCTAGATTTACTAGATTCAAGGTTGCAGTATATACATTAATACAGCTTGTGAATATAATTCTTTGTCCAATGCCAACAATTGGTTTCAGAAACAGCACATTTTTTTCTACAAGGATGCTACCAATTGGTTGTCTAAATTCAATATACAATAAAGCAAAGATGTGTAATCAAATCAACTAGAATGCAGACTATGAAAAGATCATGAATTATTAGAATAACTTTGATTTAGAGAATATGGAATTGTAAAATATGACAACATAGATATATTCAGTATATTTTAACTTTTATAAAAGTGAACCTGTGACACTGTGAAAACTGAAGCTTTAAAAACCCTCAAATTTCAAAACTCAGAAGGTCCAAATAAGATTGGGTTCATAAAGGTCCAAAATCATGAAAAGCAAAGAGAAAATGGTGGGCCACTACACAGATCTACAATGACTGAACAGACTTCCAAGCAAGAAAAGATAGTTGGACCAAACCTGTCAACAAATAACAAAGGAAAGAAAAATGAGAAATATTTTAAGATCAAACAGATCATGGGAGGATTTCTAGCTAGGGCAGAATGACTCAACAATTATCACAGAAGAGATCTGATAGAGACACATGGAATTAAAGATGAAATGCTATGCCAAAAGTCTTTAAAATGGCCTTATAAAATAAAAGAAGCATTTGTTGAGAACTAATATATTTAGGAACTAATGCCATTAGAAAAATAAGATATGTCAGGCAACAGACAATCAAATAAGAAAATACACACAGATGAAAGGACCACAGAATTATTTAAAGCTGCAGATGAGCAGTTCAAGTTCTAAGAGTTCTATGTGAACAGTTATGTAAAGAGACACTGGGATAAAAATGTTTGAAGGGAGATATAAAAGAATATGCAAGTTACTGAATCATTGCACCAATTCTTCATACAATCTAAATTTTGCTAAAAAAGAATAAACTCAAACTTGGAGAGCAATTCCTCATGGCTGCTTTACTGTGTATTCTTTTCCCTCCCACCCAGAGGCAAAGGAAAACAACAACCAATAGTTCTCAATAATTTATAATGGGGCAGAATTGGGAAGCTCTAGGCCTGTGATGGTGAACCTATGGCATGCATGCCAGAGGTGACACACAGAGCCCTCTCTATGGGCACGCGTGGCATCACCAGCTGCTCTTTTGGGTTCCAGCGCACGTGAAGAGCAGCTGGCACATGCATGTGTGCACCCGAAAGAGAGCAGCTGGCCAGTGCACATGGACCCAGAAGAGCAGCTGGCCATCGCACGCATGCACAGTGGCCAGCTGCTCTCTTTCGGGTTCCAGTGTGCTCCATTTCGGCACTCAATGCCAAAAAGGTTAGCCATTACTGCTTCAGACCATTGCTATACAACATTAAAAGATGCTTATCGGTCCTTATCATGAGCAGCTGAGGGACACTCTGATCATTGCATGATTCACATGGTACCTGCTTACAGACAAAGACTTAAAACCATGAAACCAACAATTAAATCAGTGAGGACTTGGACTAAGGAGGCAAAGCTAAAGCTACAGGCTTGCCTTGACTGCACTGATTGGAATGTTTTCAAAGATACCTCTGCAGACTTAGATGAACTTACAGCTACTCTAACATCATATGTCAGTTTTTGTGAAGACCTATATGTGCCGACCAGAAACTTGCGAATATACAGTAACAATAAACCTTGGTTCATAGCTAAACTTAAGCAGCTATGTTGTACCAAAGAGGAAGCCTACAGAAAAGATGATAGAATGCTGTACAATAAGGCCAGAAACGTATTAACAAGGGAGATCAGAGCAGCAAAAAGAAGCTATTCTGAAAAGCTAAGGAATCAGTTCTCAACAAATGAACCAGCAAACATGCGGAAAACTCTTAACAATATCACTGGTTACAGCAAACCTCCTTCCAATGCTGAAGGAACTCAACAACTGGCAGATGACCTAGAGAGTGCTTCCGGTCACTGAGAGCGACGGACGTGTTCGTCTGCCCTGCGCTCTCTTGGTGGGCTCCCCTTGGCTTGGGAGGAGCACAGGGTGCCTCGAAGGGGTGCCCTGCCTTAGGGGCGGCTTGCTGGGGGACCCCTGGATCAGCGGCGGCCGCAGGGGGGTTGGGTCTCCGGCTTTGCCCCAGGAGCCGAGAAGCAAGAGGGGGTGTGCGACGGAGCTTTTACGCTCCTGCGTGCTTTTGCTGCGAGGCGGCTGGATGATGGGCAATTTGAAGGCTACAGCTGAAGTGCAGTGAGATGGGAATCCTCGCCAATTCTCTTTTTGACACTTAAATGAAAGAATATCAGCTTTTTATAAGACTTTCAATCTTTTTCTGGGAAGTGTGATTGGAGGGAGGGGGATTCACCCCACCCTCGGAAAAGCGGCTTTGGGTTTACCTCCTCTCTCTCGGAGGAGAGAGGGAGAGTCTTAAAAAAGAATCCCACTTTCTATAAGCAATGGAAAAATGACTTCCTTAATGCAATTGTGAAAGAAAAGTGATGATCTGACTCTTTTAAAAACTCTGAAAACTTTTGAGCTGTTGTTTCCTGATCTCCGGTGCTGGCAGAGCAAGATGGCACACTTCCTCCTTCTTTATGTTCTTTGAAATCAGACTCCTCCTTTGAAAAATCTTGCTGGCATTGTACTTATGCCTCCGTGACTCCCAGAAGCATCTCTTGCCACACAGTATCTTGGACTTGGAATAACTGATTTAATTGATTGGATTTGAACTTTATAGAAGGTCTCTATCCCTGTCTGGACTGTCTGCCTTGTGGCCCCTCTTGGTTGTGCTTCTCCACAGTCGCCATTTCTTTGTATGGACATAGATATCTCTGAGTTTTTATGATGGCCCCAAAGAAACCACGGCCTGGGAAGCCAGGATCTGCTCCAATATCTTCAACATCCAGCCCAATTGGACAACAGTCACTAACTTCATTTCTACAACCAAAAGCCCCTGAAGAGGACTCAGTAACTTACCAGCTGCTTCAAAAGATCTTAAAAGGGCAGGATGAATTGAAAAAACAATTGACAGAAATGAATGAACAACTCAGAGAAAGTCAAAATCAAACTGCACAAAACAAACAAAGAATAGATGTTCTGGAGGAGGGGGCAACTGAGATGAGGGGGGAGGTGAAGGTGGTTCAGAGAGGAAATTAAAACTTGAGAACCACATAATAAAAATGGAATTTGAAAGGATGTCTTTTTTCCTTAGATTTCAAAACGTAATTGAGACTGATAATGAAGATTTGAAGGAGATCATAACAACAATGTTAGCTGAATATATTAAAAAAAAAACAGCAGTTAGGATGGGATATTGATTTGGTTTATAGAGTTAATTCAGCTTATGCTAGAACACACAATGTTCCAAGAGAGGTTCATATTAAATTTCTTAGAAAGGCTACAAGAGATGAGATTCTGGGGGCACAAAGGGGGCAAACATTAAAATACAAGGACAAAGAGATAGCCATCCTGAAACAAATCCCGAAGAAAGTAAGAGATAACAGGAAAAAATATTCCTCTTTAGCCCAAAAAATTTTTGATAAGGGTTTTTGGTTCAGGTGGCTATTGCCAGAAGGCATGTTGATTTTCTGGGAGGGCAGCAGAGTTAGAATTAATACAATTATGGAGGTGGAGGCCTTCATGGAAAAAACAAAGCACTCCTAGACAAAATAGAGGACAGTGCACAAGATATGAAGGAGGGAGGGGCCGAGGCTTTGCTAGCAGGCGGGGGGAGGAGGCAACAATGAGAAGACTCAGATCACAAAAGTAAGCTGGAAAAATATTGCAATTGTTGATACAATGAATTTTTTGTTAGATACAAAGTAAATGATTGAAACTATCGAAGGATACAATGGAAAAATAAGCTGTCATGATTTAGTCAAACAATAATATCTTGTTTATTATTTTGTAAAGGTTATGAGACTTGGGGGAAATACCATTTTCTGCACGATGTAGCTGTCAAAATTTGTATCCATACCTACTACCCCTTCCCTTAAAATCTTGTAAAACCAATAACATTTTTCTTCAAAAAAAAAAAACTGGCAGATGACCTGTTTCCTTCCAAGCTCCGCTCGGCGAAGGCGTGCTACTGTGCACCCCCCATGCTCCCCGGCTCCTGGGGCAAAGCTGGAGACCCCCCTGCGGCCGCCGCCGATTCAGGGGGTTCCACCAAGCTGCCCTCCGGCAGGGGCCCCCTCCAAGGCTCCCTGTACTCCCCCTAAGCTTAAGGGGAGCCCACCGAGAAGACGAGCAGCGGACGTTACAGCTGAAATGCGGTGAGGTGGGAAGCTTCCCTCAATCTCCTTTTTAACTACTTAATTGATGAACAGCAGCCTCTTTTAAACTCTGGTTTCAATCCTTTGAAGTGTTATGACTGGAGGGGGGTTTCAACCCCCCCTCGGAAAAATGGCAATTGGAAAATCCCTCTCTCTCGGAAGAGAGAGAGTTAAAAGCTACTTTCTCTTCCTTTAAGCAATGGGAGGATGAATTTCTGCTACAATTGCAAAGGAAGATTGCTGAGTTGATTCTTTTAAACTACTTTATGGAAACTTTGGGTGTTGCTTTCTGATCTCCTGTGAAGGCGGAGCCAAGATGGCCAACTTACTCCTTCTTCTTGCACTTATGAATGAAGTTTCCCTTTTGAAAGAATTTCTGGCTATGTACTATATCACACCCTAGAGATCTCCAGGAGCCTCTCCTTGCACGTATCTCCCTTGGATTTGGAACATTGATTTATACCACCTGGCTTGGAGCTGTATAGAGACCTACGCTCTCCTCTGGACTTGCCTGCCTTGTGACTTCTCCCGGTTGTGTCTTTCCACAGATGCCATTTCTTTGTGCAGACTTATAGCTATCTCTGAACCTAATATGGGTCCTAAAAAATTACCACCTGGTAAGCCGTCTTCGGCCTCAACATCTTCTACGTCCAGCCCAGTCATTCAAAAGACTCCATTGGCTTCATTTTTACATCCTAAAGCGACTGAAGAAACCTTAAAGGAACTATCTGTTGATCAAATGTTTCAAACTATCTTAAAGGGACAGGACGAACTGAAAAGCAACTGGCAGATTTAAGTGATTAGCTCAGAGAAACGCAACAACAAACATCACAAAATAAACAGAGAATAGGTGTGCTGGAAGAGGGCGCGACTGGGTTGAGGGAAGAGGTTAAGACAATCCAGAAGGGGAATGTAGAATTTGAAAACCATACGATAAAGGTGGAATTTGAGAGAATGTCTTTTTTTCTTAGATTTCAAAACTTGCCAGAAACAGAGAATGAAGATCTCAAGGAGATTATGACCACAATTTTAGCAGAATATATTAAAATAGACAAACAACAACTATGGTGGGATATTGATCTGATTTATAGGATTAACTCAGCATACGCTAGAACACACAACGTGCCAAGGGAAGTACAAGTTAAATTTCTTAGAAAGACCACAAGAGATGAGGTCTTAGGAGCCCAAAGGGTGGGACCACTAAAATATAAAGACAAAGAAATAACCATTCTTAAACAGATTCCAAAGAAAGTAAGAGATAAGAGGAAGAAATACTCCTCTTTAGCAAATAAATTATATAACAATGGAATTTGGTTTAAATAGTTATTGCCAGAAGGAATGCTGATTTTCTGGGAGGGCAGTAGAATTAGAATTAGCACAGTTGCGGAGGCAGAGGCCTTCATTAAAAAAAATAGTGCCCTCCTAGATGAAACAGGGGACAGTACACAAGATGTGAAGGAGGGAGGGGCCGCGGCTCTGCCAACAGACAGGGGGGAGGATGCAACATTTAGAAGATTCAGATCACAAAAATGAGTTGAAACATTATTGCAATTGTTGTTATAATGTAACTCTTGGAAGTGATACAAAAGATGATTGAATATATTGATGATTGAATGTAAAAACAAAAAGCTGCCAATGTTTATTCAAATTTTGATGTTTTTTCTCTTTTTTTGGTAAAAATTGTGAGGTTCAGGGGGACTTCTACCTCCCGCATGATGTAGCTGTCAAAATTTTTCTACACCTATTTACCTTTTTCCCTAAAACATTTGTAAAAACCAATAAAATTTTACAATATGAAAAAACAACTGGCAGATGACCTGAATGTGTTTTACTGTAGGTTTGAGAGAAAACTACTGCCACCCATCTCCACAATTCCCATCTTAGACACACCTACAACAGCCAAGCCTTTTACAACTGGCCCCATTCCATTAGGCCTATCACCTCTGGTAATTACAGAAAATGAGGTGCAAGGTCTATTTCACAGACAAAACAGTGGTGGGTTTCAAAAAAAATTACTACTGGTTCTGTGGCCGTGGCTTATTTTGTAGGCATGGCTTGGCAGTCCTGTGACCAGGTAGGAGTGGCTTGGTGGACATGTGACTGGGTGGGCATGGCCAATTTAGCCATCTATTTTGCCAATTAAGCAATCCATTAAACAATACACAGCAGCCCCCTTTCTACTCTTTTTAATGCTGCATGAAGTTTTTGCTCTAGTTTTTTTTTTTTACTGGGGGGGGGAAGAGGTTGGCAATACCTGGAGATTTCTGGTAATTTCTCCTCTGTGTTAGAGGCACCAAGATAACCAAGATGATATAAGGTCTCCTGCTGGAGCAGGGGGTTGGACTAGATGACCTCTGAGGTCCCTTCCAGCCCTGGATTGCTGTGCTTTTCAAATCATCCTCTGAAGCTGCATCTAGTGCCAGGATTTGTGGTCCTTCCTTCCTCTCCTTTTTCTCTCCCTCCCTCCCTCCCTCTATCCATCCATCCACCCATATCTCATTCACTTTCCCTTCCCTCTTTCTCCCCTCCCTCCCTGTTTCTTTCTTTCTCTCTCTCTCTCTTTCTCTTTCTTTCTCTTTCTTTCTCTTTCTTTCTCTTTCTTTCTCTTTCTCTTTTTCTCTGGTTCTTTCTTTTTTTCTTTCTAAATCACTCTAAGGTTTGATGAAAGCAGTCACAAGCTTAGGGTGAATTAAGGCTTTCTCCAAAACCTAAACCAGGATTCCAACAAAAACCTCTAGGTCAGCATCAAACTCAGGTTTCAACTTTTATCCAGAGCCCACCACCTTCAAAAATTTGGGACAGACCAGTTCTCTCCAGCTTAGATTTCCCAATTAGCCCTGGCAATCAGGAAACAATGGGTGTGTGCTACTTCTGAACCCTCAGCCACACTTGATACTACAAGAGGCCTAATTGATGCTCCACTATCATGGGCTTTGGGAGAGTGGCTCTTACAAGGCATGGAAGGCAAGCAAGGCTAGGAGGCATCAGAAAGGAAGGCTAGGATGAGGGGTGACTATGGGGATTCTCGGTCATCCAGCATGTCCCAAAGATGCTTTTTTTTTCCCAAGGAGGCAGCTGTACTTTCTGGTTTTTCTTTGAAGACCTTTTGCTTCTCCTCCAAGAAGCTTCTTCAGCTCCTCCAGAAGCTTCCTCAGAGCTGAAGAAGCTTCCTAGAGGAGAAGCGAAAGGTCTTCAAAGAAAAACCAGAAAGTACAGTTGCCTCTTGGAGGAAAAAAAAAGCACCTTTGGTAGAAACAGAGGAGGGCACTCAGTCCTAGTCTATGCCTCTCATGCTCAGGCATTCATTCCAAGGAAGGACTCAACCCAGCTTGAAAAAGAGCCCATGCCCCACAGCCAGCCAACCTGAAAAAGGGTGGAGAGAGGCATGGGGAGGGCGTGTCCCACGTTCAAGACAATCACGCCTGAGTTCACCCAATATAGTGTCCTGACATGGGTGGTAGGTGAGTAGGCGAGTGATAAAAGTTGTGGGCATGGCATCCCCCCAAAAAAGTGTTCCCGCCTTTGGATCAGGCAGTTTCTTCAACCCTCAGTTGCGCTGAGTTTTTGCAAAACAAGCCTGCCCTAGACTGAAAGTGGGTGGGTGGGTGGCCACTGTTGCTACTCATGTTGTTGCCAAGCTTCTGGAGAGCCACGCTCATGCTGGTGATCCAGAGGGCAGAGGGGATCAGCCGCTCCATCCTAGTTCAGGAGCCAGCCGAGGGCGAGCCAGGCAGGGGCAATGGCAATGGTGGAGTTTTTGCAACCTTCTGACAAAGTAAGAAGTTTCTCTTCTCTGAAATCAGTCAAGCCATTCCAAAATTAGGTGACACTAAAGAGAACTCTAAACATTTGGACTGAATGTTTCAAGTCGAGCTGTCTGTGCTGCATTCAAAATTAAAGGCATTTTCTGCTTCAAGCACAGGCTAACTAATTCGACAGCCTTCCCAGTGCTAGCTGGGCAACTCAGAGGAGTTTGTATCCCAACTCATCCAGAAGGTTGAAAAAAGCTAGGCGAGACCTCAAACTTGTAAGCTGAGGGAGAGCCAAACCTCCATGGGCAGAGCAGTACATATCTGCACCTGCCTTATGACCTCCACTCCTCCTCCTTTACCCAAAGCAAGATGCAGCTAGCAGAGAAAACCCTGTGGTAGCCCAAGGCCAAGGCACCCAAATTTAAAGTTGAGAGTCTTATCTGTGCCAATGTCCCTTTAGAGCCTAAGCAAAGGAGGAAGTGGATAGCCGAGTGGAAGAGGGGGGAAACCCTAGTGAGGGCTCTGTCGCCAACTCGACTCCACAGAGTGTGGGCTGTGGAGGGTGCAATAAGCCAGATTGATCAGGGTAGCATGCTGCTGCAAGAAGCTGTGCTCGGCCAGGTTTCAGGCAGCCGGGCACTGCTGATGCTGCAGCTGCATTGCCTTGCTGGGTTCTGAGGTTTCTGCTCCTTGTGCCACACTTTGCAGCCACCAGAGCAGCACACGGACCTCTTCGGTGTGCTGGGCAATCTGGCTCTGGGGATTCCCCTCCCCCCCAAAAAAACATCAAACACCCATCGCTCCGGATCTTGCATCTTTTTCCGAGTTTTCTTTAAAAAAATAATGCCTCTCCAGATGAGCTTGAAAACTTCCGAGGTTACTTCTGGAGGTGGCAAGCAGATGCGCTGTCACTGCGTTAATTGGTTTGCTAGCTGTGCTGAGATTTACTGTAAAGGTCACAGTTCTTGTCTGCAAGTGATTTAGTGCGCCTGCTCCTTCACACTTCTTCTTTACTTTCTCTTCTGATCTTCCATTTGCCTACCGAAGAAGACAGGCACATAGCTTTGCCAAGATGTAATTAATTCAGTTAGCAAGTTTTGCATTTTCATTTTCTTTTATATAAAATGTTTTTATTAGATCTTGCTTCGGGTTTATTTTTGCTTATTTCAAAAGTATGCTGCAAGGGATGCCAAGATACACACCTCCTTAATTCAGGGCAGAATTCACACCCTAACAAATGGTAGCAGAAGATGGTTGTCTGATGTATGGCTTTTTCCTTGTTAGCTACTTCCAAGAGATAAGCTAATTAGACAGGATGATTTAATGACTAAGGAACATTTGAATCATTTTTTAAGATGCCTAAGAAAAAAAAGAAACAGAAAGATTTCTCTTCAAGACATTCCGATGGCTCCCTCCCCTCTGATGGAGAAGCAAAAAGCATTTTATGCTGGCTTCCAAGCTTTCAAATGCCGATAGCTTCAGCAACCAGATTAGGTGAAGACCCTACTGTCGGAGAAAGATCTCAACAAGATGGGACTGCTCCAGGAGATAACGAATCTCAACCGAAATCAATAGATTATTTTCCTAATTATGCATGCTCCCAAATGATTAGAGATTTTGAAACCCTCAGCGCCAAGCCAAAGTTCTCGCAGCCGCAGGAATTTCACTCCCACACCTCTGAGCAAGCTATGGAAAGCTATTGTAATCACATAGAATTTTTTTGAACACCAGTTTCTTCAGGCCAAAATAGATTACGCAGCACTAGAGGCAAATAAGAGGGGTTTTTCTCTTTTTCAAATGTCTGAAAATGCCATCTTGCCTTCTTCTCCAAAGCCTAAGACACACCCTCTGGTGGATATTGTGTCAGGCAAATCAGAACAGAGAGATGTGCACACATCACAATTGCCAGTGATCTCCTTTGTTTTTCAATTCTACACGCCATGCAGGCAGAAATATTACAGCCAAGAGATGTGGCTGCAGTGCCATCTCCTGGTGGAAATAATTTACTACAGCGGGCAGATTACTCATATCCAAGCAAGCCATGTTAATTTTGCTGCCCAAACACCAGCTGTAACACAACAACCACAGGTTAGATTACAGCAACCACAGGTGCAACAGCAACAAGCTTTTCAAATGCACATCCCTCAACAAGCATTCTTTGCTCCTCCATTGATTAGTGAGTCAAAATTAAAGATGTCAGGGCAAAATTATAAAGCCTGGGTCAGTGAGATTTCAATTTTGCTTCGCAGAGAAGGTACCCATTGTATGGTGTTTAATCCTCCTGCCCAGCCATGGACTCCTGCAATAAGAGACTTAAACACTAAGGCTTGCACAACATTATTAATGTCCATGGAAACTGAACTGCAGGTTATTTTTTCACCTAATGCAACAGCCCAACAAATGTAGGCCCATTTGTAAGATTGCTACAGGCCCATTTCAATTGAATCTTCATATTTGCTCATGTCTCAGTTCCATGGTTCGAAGTTGAAACCTGGTGAACAAATTGGTGGACATTTGACCAAACTGAAAGGAATGAGAAAAGAATCAAGAGAAAGAGGCCATTTTATTGACGATGTTCAAATGATCAGCATTATCATTAACTCATTGAATTATGAATGGAAAGATGCCATTCAAAGATTAACCATATGCTTATTGCTCAACGCACAGTAGAAAATGTTTGCAGACTTTTAATTGAAGAAGGATCACTTATGTTAGCCACACTGCATTTACGAGGGCCACCAGCATCAAAAGCTCCAGCTAGACGTCCCTTCCAAGGAAGAGCCTACTCTCCAAGAATGCCAAGATGCTACATCTGTAACCGTGTGGGACATGACACCCGGGATTGTTCCAACGAGTTCCAGCTCCCGTCACATACCAGCCCAGAGGAACAGACTCCAGAGGCAGAGGTAGAGGCGGAAGACAAGTTTGTCGTGGCCCAAGGTGTCATCCACAAGCTCCACTCGCAACATTGGCCTTAACCAATGATCCACAACCTGATCCAGAGTACAACAGGCAGCGTTTGTGGACTTTGGACAGTGGCGCAGCTTTACACATTACCTACAGGAAGGAACTTTTCACAGAGATGCACGAACCTGAATCTGATCTTCGGGAACTGTATTCCTTCTCCAACCACCCTTGTAAGGTCATGGGAAAAGGACTGTTTACGTTGAAGAGCTTGATACATTCATCCCTGATGTTTATTACATCCTTCAGCAACCATTAATTTGCTTAGTCAGTGTCACTTGTCTAGAGTGTTAAAGTTCCAGGTGTCAGCGTTCCAAATACCATGCATGAAATCAATCAGAGACCAAGGCAGAATCATCCTTAAAGTTCGAATTTAATCATACAGGCATGTTGGCACTGTGCTATGGAATTCCAACTCTGATCTTCTTCCTGGTATTCCACCCAGTTGAAAGTTCATGATCTATCCCCACACCCCATAATCCATCACATGTTCCAATCATCATCTTCCACGCTAGCCTCTACACCCCTCTGCTTCCGGTCAGGTGTCAAGGTGCAGAGACAAAAGATGACCTTGAGCTTCTAGAAAGAATGACAACAAAACATTCCACAATTCTACTCCTTTCTATTCCCCCCTCCCAACTACTACACTAATGAAACACATAGGAAATTATAAGAAAGTGTGGCAGGCCAAAGATCCTAAAAGAAACTTAACTACAGGCCTGACAGGCAGCCTCTCCTCAGAAGAAAAATATTTCCTGAAAAGAGAATACCATAAAAGTTAACATAATAAAAAATTTAACCACCTCTTCCTCCCCCAATGGGACCCTTTGACTTATTGGGAAACGTCTCATGGAATTGCTTTACTAACTTCTCCACTTTTAGGTTCCCACTGTTCTCCAAGTAGCTTCAGACCAAGGGTAACCCTTCCAACGCACTAAGAACTGTAAGCGACCCCTTTTCAGCCTGGAGTCTACAATTTTTACCTCCTCAGATTGTGTTTCCCCTTCTATCACTACAGGAGGAGATAAAGCTTGGGTGGATGCTCTTATGTTAGACCCAATTACTGGTTTCAACAAGCTACAATGAAATTCTGGGTCAATTTTCCCTAGACTTCTGGGTAGACTGAATCGAACTGTAACTGGGTTAACTATCTTCACTATTGGGAATGGACCTAGAAATTTTGGACCCAATTCCTTACTAGGCATTCCTAATCCTATGTATTTGGTAGATACAAAAACATTGTCCCCCACATGGTAGGGGTTTTGGAGCGAGCGATGTTGATCAGCTTGCTTCCTGTAGGCTTCTGCTGCAACTGCTAGAGCCTTCTTCGTATTCTCCCATCCTTTCATTAGCATGTCCATCCATTCATTCAAAGACATGGAGGAAGGAGGTTCTCTCGGCAGCTCAGGCATGGCAACAACTTCCATGCCACTGGTAATCTGGAAACCTGCTAATCCTGTGCTGCTGTGGACCGCATCGTTGTATGCCACTTCGGCGAAGGGTAGCAAGTCCGACTAGTTGTCTTGTTGATAGTCCACAAAACACCGGATGTATTCTTCCACCACCGCACTGGGTCTCTCTGCTGCGCAGTTCATGCTAGGATGAACCTCTGAGCTCAGTTATTGTGTGGACCCAATGGATCTCAGAACCTCTCTCCAGAACATAGCTGTGAACTGGACTCCGCGGTCTGAAATGATCCTCTTGGGTACTCCGTGCAGGCGATAAATGTATTTCACAACCATTTTCGCTAATTTGTTTGCGGATGGCAATCCTGAGCAAGCAATGAAGTGTGCCTGCTTAGAAACCAAATCAATAACAAGATTACTCTATTCCCACTGCTGTCTGGGAGTTCCATAATGAAATCCATTGCGACCTCTTCCCATGGTCGGTTAGGGCTCTCTGCTGCAGGTTCTGCAGGTTCTGGGCTCTTGGATTCAATCTTGGCCCTTTTCCTCCTCCGAGGCCTCCCCCTTGGTAGGACTCTTCATCACCTGAAGTTGGGGAACCTTTTCCAGAGGTCGTTTGGGCTTTTCCCCCTCCAAGGCCTCCCCCTTGGTAGGACTCTTTGTCACCTGAAGTTGGGGATCCTCTTCCAGAGGTTGTTGGCCCAGATGACTTTTCTGTGGTGGCATCTGGGGCCCTATCTTTACCACCGTGGTGATTGGTACACACGTTTGTTCTTCGGCAACTCCCTCCCCCGAGGCCTCCCCCTTGGTAGGACTTTTTGTCACCTTAAGTTGGGGATCCTCTTCCAGAGGTCGTCTGGGCTCTTCTCCCTCCGAGGCCTCCCCCTTGGTAGGACTCTTTGTCACCTTAAGTTGGGGATCCTCCTCCGGAGATTGTTTGCCCTTTTCCTCCTCTGAGGCCTCCCCCTTGGTAGGACACTTCGTCACCTTAAGATGGGGATCCTCTTCCAGAGGTTGGTGGCCCAGATGACTCTTTTCTGGTGGCATCTGGGGCCTTCTTCTTACTGCTGTGGCGGTTGGTGCGCACATTTGTGGCATTGGGGCTGGAGACAAGGACTCTGACGCTCTGTGGCCAAGTTGACAGCAATGGTGGCATTTTATTGCCCCCCCCCCCCGAAGGAAGGAACCTAGTTTCATCTCTAAACTTAGGAACCATCTCATCGCATTGGACTGCCTTCCATCTTGCAGCTTCCCCCTTGGTAAACCCTTCTTCCCTTGTGGAGATTGCTTCTCTGTAGGAAGGTGGGGTAAGAACCTTTGGGGGCATTGCAGATGCACCTTGTCCCGCTTCCCATCCTGCAGGCCTCTCTTTGGTAATCCCTTCTTCCATGGTGGAGATTGCTTCTCTGTAGGAAGGTGAGGTAAGAATCAGTTGGGGCATTGCAGGTGCACATTTTCACGCCATCCAACCTGCAGGCCTCCCTTTGGTAATACCTTCTTCCCTTTTGGAGATTGCTTCTCTGTAGGAAGGTGGGGTAAGAACCTTTTGGGGCATTGCAGGGGAGACTGGAATCGGTGGGGAGGTCAATCCCTCGGTTGGCCATTGCCCAGTTTTTTGCCATGGTGCCATCTGCTGAGGGAGGGCAGGTGCACGCTGGCATTCCTCCCATCCATGACCTGGGGTTAAGACCCATCCCAGGGTTGCCTGCTTCACAGGTTTCAGTTCAACCAATGATGGCTGGCTAGGGGGGGTTATGTGCCAAGGACCCTCCTGCTGGCTTGGAGGAATTATGGGCCAAGTAGGTGCCCTCTGCTGGCTTGGAGCATTTTCCCATGTTGATGGCAAAGGAGGTGCCCAGTGGCATCTTATCCATCCATACTCTGGGAAGAAAACCCAATCCAGTGGTGCTTCATTTACTGGTTGCAGCCCAATTTGTGGCTGGTATGTGAAAGATGCTGGCCAAATCCGTTCTGCTGTCTGGGTTGAAATTCCCATTTTGATAGGGAATCTGTCTCCCACTCAGTTGCAGGGTAATAAGTCATTTCATTTATCGCTGTATGGAAGGAGTCAAAATCTCCACTCCAGGTTTTTTTCCAAGCCTTGCTTCCAAGCTGGGGGGAAGGAGAGGGAGCATACAATCACGTTTAGTTGTCCGAAATGGTCCGGGAAGCCATTCAGAGATTATTGCGTGGGGATGGCTGGGATATCCTTTCATCAGATCTTTTGGCCATCCTCTAACCGGGTGTAGAAAAAGTCTTTTTCAGCCCCCTCCGTCCTCTTGCCAGATGCAATAAATCTTGAAGCAGATTCCTTTTCCTTTGAAGTTAGCAGAGACGCATTCCATCTCAGCTTCTTATCACCAAAAGCTCATAATTGTTCGCTGATATTTTACGCTGTCCAGGTCAGTGTTGGGAATTCAGCATCCCCTCACCAGGCCCCCTGCGAGGGGGGGTGCTAGTGATTTATTTTAAAGAGAGAGTTGGAATAATGCCAGCGTTCCAAATACCATGCATGAAATCAATCAGAGACCAAGGCGGAATCATCCTTAAAGTTCCAATTTAATCATACAGGCATGTTGGCACTGTGCTATGGAATTCCAACTCTGATCTTCTTCCTGGAATTCCACCCAGTTGAAAGTTCATGATCTATCCCCACACCCATAATCCATCACATGTTCCAATCATCATCTTCCATGCTGGCCTCTACACCCCTCTGCTTCTGGTCAGGTGTAGAGGTGAGGAGACAAAAGATGACCTTGAACTTCTAGAAAGAATGACAACAAAACATTCCACAATTCTACTGCTTTCTATTCCCCCCTCCCAACTACTACACTAATGAAACACATAGGAAATTATAAGAAAGTGTGGCAGGCCAAAGATCCTAAAAGAAACATAACTACAGGCCTGACACCAGGTTCACCACCTCGAGAAAGCAAGTTACATAGTTAAAGATGGAGATATTGTTGCTGAAACCATGCTAATTGGTGGTGTTTATTACTTAAAGCCAAAGCCTAAACCGCAAGCATAGGCATGTATGCAAACTCCAAAAAGGGAAAGCACAGGCCCAGAGAGAGTTGCTTCAGAGAGAGATCCTGTTGCTACTCCAAAGGCTCCTAAAGCCAACAAACAGAAAATAAGGAAGCAGGTTGCTCAGAGCAAGCCTGAGGTTCCTCATGAAACTGTTAATGTTGAAAATCCACTAACTGGTAAACCTTTGCATTCCAGGTATATCCACAAGTGGCATAGAAGATTGAGGCACGCCAGTTTCCATGTTCTTAGAAAAATGCTGGAGTTCGCAAAAGGTTTGGATCTAAAGGGGTGTAAGGTGTTTTTTGATTGTGCAGTTTGCAGGAAAGCTAAATCCAAAGCAGCAGCCATTCCCAAACATGCAACACGCCTGTCAACACGCATTTTTCATTTGGTACACACTGACATAGTAGGTCCTTTTCCACCAACAATTGGTGGTAGAAAGTATTTTCTAACAATTGTTAATAATCATTCTAGATATGGATTTGTATATCCTTGAAAGAGAAATCTGTGACCTTTCAGATCTTTAAAGACTTTGCAGCATTTGTTTCTACCCAATACCAAGTTCGCATCGCCAGAATCCAGAGTGACCGTGGTGCAGAATTCATGTCTCAGTGTTTCCAGGACTGGATGTGTAAGAATGGAATTCTTCATCAGACATCCGCTCCTTACACACCGGCTCATAATGGAGTCGCAGAACAAAGAAAAGGGGTCCTACAAACCATGATGCGTTGTCTCCTAGAAGATGCCAATCTCAGTAACATATACTGGGGTGAAGCTATCAAATATGCAAATTACATTGTCAACTGTACTTGGAGCAGTGTAATAAATCAAATTCCTTTCTTCATGATGTATGGCTACAAGCCTGACCTCAAGAACCTTCATATTTTTGGTTCATACGCTATGGTGAACATTCCCTTAGCTCAAAGAAGCTAAGTAGCAAAGAGACTGAGATTTATGGGTATTGATGATAATTCAAAATGGAGTAAATTTATTGACCCTAAACATGTAATTGTGATTTCACAATCTGCTAATTTTGAGGAAGATATTGACTGGTCCAGGATTCATTCCAATGATTCTGGAGTTTATTTTCCTAGAGATGATGTTGCAGATGCCACGCAGCCTGATGACCAAGATTCACAGGCAGATATTCCTTCTACCAGTTCTTCACAACCTGATGTTCCGTCTTCGCGAGCTGCGGGTGCTGATGCTAGCGACGAAAGAGAGGATGAGGACGAAGAAGCAGAAGAAGAATGGACTGTTGTTCCGAGACGTTCCAAGAGGGTCACAAAAGGAATCCCTCCACAACGATATTCGTGGCAACTGACAAAAACACCCTTGCCTTTGATTTGCAATGTTACACTTCCTCCTGATACGTTCACACAAATCAAGCAGCTTCCTGATTCGGAGCAAGACAAATGGTATGAAGCAATGCAGGATGAAATGGACAGTTTAAAGAAACTTAATGTATTTACACCTGCAAAACCTCCAGCAAACAAGAAACTTATTGGCACTCAATGAGTCTACAGAATCAAGAAGAAACCGAATGGTGAGTCATTGTACAAAGCCAGACTTGTAGCTCAGGGTTTCGCTCAACGTTATCCTGAGGACTACACAAACACTTACTCAGCGACAGTCAGAACTGAACAAAAATTGCTTTAACCACTGCAACTATTCTTGGTTTAGAAGTTTTCCAGTTTGATGTGGACATGGCTTATCTACATGCAGACCTAGATGAAGAGATCTACGTGAGAGGCCCACCAGGATTCCGACAGCAAGAAGGGGATACCTGGTTCCTGAACAAAAGTCTTTATGGTCTGAAACAGTCAGGTTTAATGTGGTACTTATATCTTACTGACAAACTATGGGCTTTATTAAGTCCGAAACTGATGAATGCATGTTCACAAAAAGATCTAACAATGCATATAAGATAATTCTTGTTTATGTTGATGATATTGTTTATATTGGTCCAAATAAGAAAATGAGTGAGATTTTTGCTAAAGCTTTGCAGAGATACTTCACATTGAAATCTTTAGGTCATATTAGCACTTACTTAGGTGTTCAGATTGACAAAACACAGAAGGGGTTTAGTCTTTCACAAGAGGATAAAATTGAACACATTCTGCATCATTACAACATGAAAGATGCTAACACAACAAAGACACCCATGCAAACAGATTTTCACAACTTAACACATGAACCAAGTCCTGAGTTCGAAGACCAAACACTTTATCATTCAGTCATTGCGTCACTGTTATACATTAGTAGTTGGACCAGACCCGACATTGCACTTAGTGTTAATCTTTTATCACGACACGTAGGTAAGGCAAAACAATTTCATTGGACATGTGTTAAGAAGTTATTGAAATATCTAAAACAGACTAAACGTATGAAATTATTGCTAGAACCAACACATACCGATTATGCAGAATTATGTTGTTATGCAGATTCTGATTGGGCAAGTGATAAGAAATCACGCAAAAGTACTTCAGGTTACATGATGTTCCTGAATGGATGGCCTGTTTACTGGCAAGTGAGAAAACAGAATTTTGTTTCTTGTTCATCTACTGAAGCTGACTATGCTTGCGTTTCAGATGCATGTAATTCTCTAATGTGGTTTGATGCTTTGATCGCAGATATCTGGACACGTCCAATTCGACCAATCACCATGATGAAAGATAATGAATCGGTGGTTTATATTTCTGAGTCACATTTCACAGGTTCTAGGACCAGACACTTTGACATTCGTTATCAAAACACAAAGCAATTAGTTAAGCAAGGTTTTGTTAAATTGCAATATGTATCTACACATGATCAAATTGCTGACATGCTCAACAAACCGCTTCCAGCAGCTCAACACGAGTATCTGCGGAAGAAGATGTGCCTTATTTGATGATTTGATGACATCAGCCCAACTAGCAAAAGAAGGGGTGTCACTGCCTTAATTGGTTTGCTAGCTGTGCTGAGATTTACTGCGCAGGTCAGTTCTTATCTGCAAGTGATTTAGTGTGCCTGCTCCTTCACATTTCTTCTTTATTTTCTCTTCTGATCTTCCGTTCACCTGCCTAAGGAGACAGGCATATATCTTTGCCAAGATGTAATTAATTCAATTAGCAAGTTTTGTATTTTTATTTTCTTTCATATTAAAAATGTTTTTATTAGATCTTTCTTCGGGTTTAATAATGTTAACCCAAAAAAAGTTGTCACTGGTTGTAATATATGCACTTAATGAATGTCAGAAAATTTTTTATTATAGACTACGTAGCATTATTCAAGAGATGGGAAGCAAAAATGTATGTTTAATGGGTGATTTCAGTGCTATAGTTGATCAGAAATGGGACTATAAAAGTGGAAAGAAGAGAAAGGGAGCTAGGAGAATTTTGGCCAGGTCATTCTTCCAAATGGCTGAATAATTAAATATCTATGATGTATATCGAGAAAGATGTCCAGAGGGAAAGCAATATACCTTCTACTCGAATAGACATGAATCCTGGTCAAGGATAGATATGGTCTGGATGTCGATGGAGTTAATTTCGAAAGCGAAGGAGATAGACATAGAACCCAATTTATGGGCCAACCACAATCCCATGAGGATTATATGGGAAAAAAACAAAAGGGCAGTTATCGTTGGTTATTCAATAGAACAATCTTAAAGGATCAGGAATACATTAAAAGAGTTAATCAGGAATTGAGATTTTTCTTCAAAGAAAACTGGCCAGGAGACACATTCATACAAAACCTATGGGATACAACTAAGGCATTTAAAAAGAGGGGTCACAATATCGGCTACAACTAGGAAGAAAAAAAATTGAGAATCAAAAAATAAGAGAGTTGAAAGAAAGGTATAGAAATTTTGAGAGTGAACTTCAAAAAAAACCACAAAATAGAAGTATAAAAGGAAATATGGAATTGATTAAACTTGAATTGGCTATATTTGAAAAAGCAAAATTGGCACAGTTTATAAAAGAAGGAAAACAAAATTTCTTTGAGAATGCAAATAAACTGGGGTGGTGGCTATCCTATAGGCTGAGGAAGCAGAAGCAAGAGAATTGGATCAATAAATTACAAGATGAAAAAGGCGAGATCTGCTATCAACTAGAGGAAAAGAAAAGGATTACCCAAGAGTTCTACGAACAATCATATAGAGAAAACCGAGACTATACAAAGGAAGGAATACTATAATATCTGGAAAAGTCAGATCTCCAAAGATACAAGAGGAAATAAAAGATATGCTCAATGAAGAAATTAAAACATCAGAGATAATTGAGGCCATACAAAGACAAAAGAATAATAAAGCTGCAGGGCCGGATGAACTGCCAGCGGAAATATATAAAGAATTCCAGAATATGCTTGTTTCAACGCTGTTGGAAGCTTATAATGCTGTGTTGAAAGAGGCGAAGACACAGTTATCATGGATGGAGGCTAATATTGTATTACCTAAGGTGGACACAGACCTGATGTTTATACAAAATTACAGACCAATCTCACTGCTAAATGCAGATTACAAAATTTTTGCAGAAAGTTGAAAAAATTCCTTACATGGTTCATACACACAGATCAAAATGGATTTCTCCCCAAAAGACAAATTAAAAACAATATGAGATTTATGCTGGACATTCTCGAATATTATGAAGTGCATAATGAAAAACAGGTTGCACTATTTTTTCTCGATGCCCAAAAGGCATTCGCTAATGTGAACTGGGAATGTTTGCATCAACAATTGGAACACATGGAATTTGGGGATAAATTTATAAACATGATTAGAGCAATATATACAAATCAAAAAGCCAAAGTAATAATTAATGGTGAATTAACGCAAAGTATAGCAATTCAGAAAGGTACAAGACAAGGTTGCCCTCTATCCCCGCTGCTGTTTATATTAACCTTAGAAGTTCTAGCTAGGAATGTACGTAAAGAGGAACAGATAAAGGGACTAGAAATCAAAAAGGAACAATTTAAGTTACAGGCTTTTGCGGACGATCTAGTTTTCGTGTTAGAGGATCCTATAAAGTCTGGTATGAAACTTATTGAGGAATTGACAGAGTATGGGAAAGTAGCGGGTTTAAAGATAAATATGACAAAAACTAAAATGCTGGTTAAAATATGACATCCAAATTGAAAAGGAGTTAACGAAGAAATTGGGTATCAAAACTGTCAAAAAAGTCAAATATCTAAGTATACATTTATCTGCAAGGTGTGTGTCCATCAAAGAAGACAACTATACTAATTTGATAAATAAAACTAAGAAAGTCTTAGAAAGGTGGAAAAACGTACAATTGTCCCTGATGGGTAGGACCGGAGTCATAAAAATGAATGCACTACAAAAATTTATATTCCTATTTCAGAATATTCCCATTAAATTAGAAAAAGGTTTTTTTAAGGATTTGAATCAATTGGTTTCAAAATTTATTTGGCAGGGAAGAAAACCAAGAATAAAACTCAAAGCTATGCAAGATACTAAGGAAAAAGGACGATTTGGCGTACCAGATTGGGAACTTTATTATACTGCGGCCACTCTAACATGGTTAAAAGAATGGATAATGTTGAGAAATAAAAGATTACTCAAATTGGAAAGTCATGACCTCCAAGCAGGATGGCATGCCTTCCTTTGGTATGAAAAAGGATCTGCGCACAAATATTGCAATACACGCTACATCAGACAGTCCTTGTTATTAATATGGAACAAAATTAAACATGACCACTATACCAAAACACCCATTTGGTTATCTATGATGGAAGCATACATACACCCAAACTTAATTAATATGGAAAATATAGTTACATATAAAGAGTTATTGAACAGACGGGGGAAATTAAAACTAGATTAGAATTGGCATCACAAGGGGTACAAGTAGAATGGTGGTCCTACTTACAGATACAATCATGGTTTGCACAGGATAAGAAGAAGGAAGATATTGCCAAAGATTACACAATATTAGATAAGTTTTTGGTAGAGACAGAAAACAGTTTGATCAAAGTGTTGTATAGATTTTTGTTGGAACATAAGCTAGAGGAGGAACATGTCAAAGAAACTATGGTCGCCAGGACAAAAAACTTCGGTTATAATGTGGAATTGGCTAAGTGGGAAAAACATTGGATACTTAATCAGAAACTAACAATGGCTACGGCGTATAAAGAAAATCTTTATAAGGTGTTCTACAGATGGCATCTCCCCCCAGCACGACTCTCCAAAATGTTTAAAAATCTGACCCCAAATTGTTGGAAGTGTAAAAAAACACCAGGCACTTTTTATCATATGTGGTGGACATGCAATGAGGCAAAAAATATTGGAAAATGATTCAATCATGGTTAGAACAAATGGTGGGAAACCAAATCTTGTTTAAACCAGAAATGTTTCTCCTAGGTATAATACCGGAGGGTTTAAGAAAGATACACTTTATCTAATTATACATGTACTAACTGCGGCGCATATAACTTATGCACAATATTGGAAAAAAGAAAATACACCATCAGAACTAGATAGAAGAAAAGTGTCCGCCTGTGCAGAAGCAGATAGGCTCACTTTTGAACTTAAAAATAAAGGGGAATCAGAATATTTTGAAGTCTGGAACAGATTTTATGATTAGTATAAGACAAGGTGACAAGACCGGAACAAACTGTATATATTGTGATTGGACAGAAGGATAGACAATGTATTAAGTAGGCTAATAGTTAATGCTTGAGACTAGTTGTATAAAATGTGAATGTATGGACACTTCGACTTCGCAGTACTGTATTGTTTTAAATATAAAAATAATAAATATATATTCCCCCCCCCCAAAAAAAAAAAAGTGAATAATAACATACATGCTCTCAAACTGTTTGGGTCACTCCTGGTTTACATGGGTGAAAAGCCGATATGTATGGGAGTAAATACAATGGTCCAGAAAGTGTTAGAGATATGTCCAAATAATTGGTACAAGATGACAGCTATAATTCTGTAACCAATTTTTTTCTTGTGGACATTGCAGCTAAGGAAGGAGGGAAGACAGGCCCTGAATCTTGGTTCAGACTTTGGTTCATTATAACATTGCAAAGACTGGTCAAGGAAAAAGATATTTGCAGACAGTTGCAGGGTGGGATCAATGAGGCATGACATTTATATATTTTTATCTGTATGTTCAGACAGACCATGAGGAGTGTATCCTGTTATCTGTCTAGGACAGGGGATAGTCCCGTGTTTGTCTAGCAGATGTTAAATGTTCCTTGACGTATTTTTATTCTCGGCTTTTTCTGTACTTTTCCATTTCTCCTTTTATCAATTTAGCAAATGTATGCCTGCGTATATGCTTACGTCAAAATGACTATATAAGATTGTTGTTTGAGACTGTTCGGGGTTCAAACCCCCATATGCTGTTTTAGCTGTTTGAACCTGCGCAATAAACTTTCTTGCATTGCAAAGAGCTGGTCTTTGAGTCCTCAATTTCCACAACAACATGGCACCATCCAGATGGGACTCTTAGACGAGGCGAAATTTCGCTGAGGGCAGGTTTCACCCTTCGCATCCAGGGGAGGCCACTCCCGACTTCCACGGCGCCGTGGGGAAAAATTTATCTCCAGGAAAAGGTAGGGGCCTCCCGTGGGATCGACGGTGCTGGAAAACCTAGTCCAAGAACCCTTGAATGCAAGAAAGAAGGTCTGACCTCTTTTCCTGGCCAGGACGTGTGTGAAGACTTCTCAGGCGAGTATATTATAACTGAGTGAAGTACCTATCTCATTTACAGATAGAAGAGGGGGACTGATCACCCCCCTGGAGTCGGGGCGTCGACCCTAAAGAACTCCGTGTTAGGTTGTGTGGGTGGCTGCCACCGCAGTCCCCGCTAGTGGTCGTGGTTTTTCCAAGGCTACGGGTCGGTGGTTGTGGTGTTAGAGATGGGTGGGTCATCGAGCATTCCCAGCACACCGTTGGGATGCATGTTGAAAGGGTTCGAGTCCTATTTCATTTACACCCATTATGCAACGTCCTATCCTGGAATTTCTAAAGAGAGATTAAGATGTTTGTGTGAGAAACATTGGCCCCACCTGGGGGTGGGGTGGCCAACTCAGGGATCTTTCAGAGAGCAAGTTCTAATCAGTTGTGGCTTTTGATTTACCAACATGAGGAGAAATATCCCAATCAATTTCCCTATATAGATCAGTGGCGTACCACTGTGGTAGAGAGGGCGGATGAGCTCTTATAATGTCAGGCGGAAATGGTGCGGTTATGCATTGCCAGACAAAAGGGAAATAAGTGTAAAACATCTAAAAAGAATTGTAACAATTGTTGTAATGAGAGCATAGCAAAACTTCAGAAAACAGAGAAAAATGTAGCTAGTGAAAAGAAGATTTTGAGTGTGGAAGAAGAGGATGTGGTGAGGCCCCCGTGCTGCGGCAGGAGGGGGGGTCACCAGCAGTGTGTAGGAAGCAGAAGTTTGCAGATGTTATGCCAAAAGCAGAAGTTGCTGAGGGGGAGTCTGTGAGTGAAGACGAAGAAGGGGGGTCAGGAGAAATGGAGGAATTTGTGGGAGTAAAAACAAGATTTGTTATATTTTGTTCCCAGAAAGAAGGAGATGTGGTTTTACAATATGTGGATGATGTATTGGTGACAGGACAATGTGAAGATACTTGTTGGGAGAATACCAAAAGGTTGTTGGATTTGTTATTAGATTGTGGTTATAGAGTATCCAGGCTGAAAGCACAGTTGGTGAAAGAGAAAGTGAGATATTTAGGCTATGATATTGAACAAGGACGCAGATCGTTAGGACCAGAACAAAAAGAAGCAACTTAGAACTGAAGAGAAACTTCCTGACAGTTAGAACAATTAATCAGTGGAACAGCTTGCCTCCAGAAGTTGTGAATGCCCCAACACTGGAAGTCTTTAAGAGGATGTTGGATAGCCATTTGTCTGAAACGGTATAGGGTTTCCTGCCTAGGCAAGGGGTTGGACTAGAAGACCTCCAAGGTTCCGTCCAACTCTGCTATTGTATTGTATTGTATTAACACTTAGTGATAGTCATAGGATACTAAATAAGAAATCAACATAAATCATACTAGGATACTAAATAAAATAATATAAATCATAAGATACAAGCTACAAGGTTATAGTCATAAGAAGATAGGTAATAGGAAAGATGAAAAGAGTAATAATAATACTGCCTTGATTCTCTGAAAATAAGACCTCAATTGGGCTTTTGAGCTCATGCTTTTGAGCTCATGCGCTAAAATAAGCCCTCCCTAAAATATTGCACACAGCAGCAGCCATGAAGTGACCACGCTTGCTGTCTTCTGTGCCTCAAAAATAACGAGACCTCCCTGAAAATAAGGCCAAGTGCTTATTTCAGGGATCAAAAGAAATTAAGACCCTATTTTATTTTCGGGGAAACACGGTAGATAGAAGGCAAAGATATGCAGATAGTCCTCCACTTACAACCACAAGTGAGTCCAAAATTTCTGTTGTTAAGCAAACTATTTAAGTGAAATTTGCCCCATTTTGCGACCTTTCTGCCACAGTTAAGTGAAACTGGCTTCTCCATTGACTTTGCTTGCCAGAAGGTTGCAAAAGGGATCACATGACCCTGGGACACCTCAACTGTCATAAATACGAGTCAGTTGCAAAGTGTCCAAATTTTGATCTTGTGAGCATGGGGATGATGCAATGGTCATGTGTGAAAAATGGTCGTAAGTCATTTTATAGTGCCATTGTATGTTTGAAATGTTGCTAAATGAACTGTTGTAAGTTGAGGACTACCTGTATTGCCATTGTTGTTACAGGATTATAACAAACTAACATTTTCTTGTCCTATCAATGTGCACACCCCACATGCAGTACAGTCAGTATTAGATAATAAGGGACATTTATGGATTAGTAACCAGAGATTGACTAAGTATCAAGCCATGTTGATTGAGAATCCTCAAGTACAGTTGATAGTTTCCAATAGATTGAATCCAGCTACATTGTTGCGCACAGAAACCAAAAAGGAACATGATTGTTTGCAAATATTAGAGACAGTGTATTCAACTCGTCCCGATTTATCTGATATCCCTTTGACAGATGCAAATCTTTATTGGTATACAGATGGCTCCAATTATATGCATGAGGGGAAACGTGTGGCCGGATATGCGATTGTGGATGATGAAGGTGTTGTAGAAAGTGGAGTGCTCAGGTGGCAGAATTGTGGGCATTAACAAGAGCTTTAGAAAGAGCAGAGAAAGAGACTTTGAATGTGTGGACTGATAGCAAGTACGCTTTCCTGACCTTACATGCTCATGGAGCAGTTTATAAGGAAAGGGGTTTTCGAGATTCTGCAGGGAAGTATGTCCAGCATGGACATTTGATTAGTCGCCTCATCGATGCAGTACATAAACCTGCAAAGGTTTCTGTTATGCATTGTAAAGGCCACCAGAGGGGGGACGATAGGATAGCCCAGGGAAATCGACTAGCAGATTTAGAAGCCAGAGAAGCAGCCAAACGAGCAGGCCCTACCCCTGATTTAGCAATTCATGTGGCAATGGATTTAGGAGTGATTCCACCAGAAATAAAGCCAACATACACTCAACAGGAGTGTATTAAGGCCACTCATGATTTACATGCTAGCATAAAAGAAGGTTGGTATGTGATGCCAGATAAAAGAATATATGTGCCGACGTCAGTAGCATGGACATTGGTCCAGTTATCACATGAAACTACTCATATGGGGAAAACTGCCTTAGAAACCGCCCTGAGTAGGGATTATTTCATTAATGGACTGGCTGGAATAGCTGCGAAAGTCGTGGCCAAATATATTATATGTGCTAAGGTGAATCCGAGGCAGGGACCACTCTTGCCCCCTGGAACCATCCCGGTGTCATATCTCCCGATGGATTATTTAATGATTGATTTTACAGACATGCCAAGGTGTGGCCCTTATAAAGCAATGTTGGTTATGGTTGATATGTATACCGGATGGCCAGAGGCTTTTCCCACTAAAACAAAACAAGCTAGAGAAGTGGCTAGACTGCTCCTTAAAGAGATAATCCCTAGGTTCGGACTTCTATCCCATATCTCATCAGATAATGGGCCTGAGTTTGTCCATCACATTAACCAGGCAGTGGCTAACGCAGTAGGGATTAAGTGGAGGTTCCATAGGGCACATCACATACAGAACCCTTAAAGAAAGGATCATTAAAATATGTGCGGAATGTCATTTGAAATGGCCTGATGCCCTTCCATTGGCTTTGTATGCTGTTAGATGTTCTCCCCGATGCCAACATAAACTGTCACCTTATGAGTTAATGTTTGGGCATCCACCTACATTGTTGAGAAGAAATTTGATGGGGTGGCCTAATTTGGGACATAAGGGGGGTGTTTGGAACATGGGAATGGTGTAGGAATTAAATAAGCATGTTGAAAAGCTCCGAAATTATGTTCAAGAACAAAACCCCCCACCACTAGTGACTAAATGTCACCCATTTAAGCTGGGAGATAATGTATGGGTAAAACATTGGAAAAAGGAACAGCTGGAAGGGAGATGGAAAGGTCCATATGTGGTTATAATGGTGTCTCCATTGGCAGTGAAAATAGCGGAATCCAAGTCTTGGATTCATTGGACAAGGGTTAAAGCTGCTGATGTGGGATGGAACGTGTCGGTGGACCACAAAACCCTACGAAACTGACATTTAAACGTACTTAAATCATATGTATTATGTATGTAAATAGGTTAAGTGTACCCAGGTTGTGTTGAGAAGGCGGAAGAAGAGGACCTAGCCCTGCGGGACCACACCCTGGAAGCCGGCTCCCAAGCACGGCTGAAGATTGGTATGGACTCATGTTTGAAACCTGGGTGTGGGGACTTTTGATATTAGCAGTAGGATCACTAATGATAGTATTATTCTACTACTGTCGTGAGCAATTTTGTGGTATTCCAAAGCCTGTGGATCCTCTGATTCCCTTGCCCACTCCAACTCCTGAAGGCCAACAACAGATCACGTGGCTTGAATTCCTGGAGGAAAGAAGCAACCCCTGCTAAAGTCACCCCTGGAAGCTGACTTTTCGATGCACGGGTGAAGAAGTGGATGAGTAATACATAGATAATAAATATATCTTAGCAGATACTTATAGTAGAATTAACTAGGATAAGTTTATATGTGTTGGTTTTGTAATTGTAAGTGTGGGTGTTGTTGCTGTGCACATTGTATTGATTGTATTGCTTGCTCATGTTGTAGAATTGAATGTGATGTAAAAATTATAGAGGACGTATTATCACCATACATAGGTCATAGAATAGATAACACATATTATTGTACACTTAAACCTTGTCCTACTGTAAATCAAGCCATCCAGAGGCGTCAGGAAAAAGCGGACAACCCGGATACAATGGAGGATGAGTTTCACTTGTGCTATTGTTTGGTTGGGGGTAAGTGTTTTATTTACAAGGGTGTTAGGTAATTCTGTGTGCGTGCAGAATCTAGGACAGTGGAATAGGCCTGAGGAACATCCAGGTATTGTCCAGTCTTATGTAATAGGCAATGGACAATGCCGGGGCTATCCTCCTCTTGTCTTTACACCAGATTGCTGGAATGAAATCTTACCACATCCTTGTCAAGCCCCCCATGCATTTGATCAACTAGTCAAGGAAGCCTGTCTAGCTCGGAAGTACACAAATCATCTCCTCTGCAAGTACGTAGGCTACATGCTCAGAAAGGGAATGTGTAGCTATTCTTCATATCGAGAGGAAAGACCTCCTATTATATTAGACTGTGGGGATCCAATATTTCGGGGTGGGGAACGAGTTACTCACATCAATCAGTTGAAACTTGGATGGAAAGGGATATGCACCTTACAACATAGCCGCATAGATTTAGGACTTATGAGAAAGAAGAGAAGGAAACAGCGGAGTGTTGGGGAAAAGTGGCCTTTAGGGGAAGGTCCCTGTACTCAATGTTTAAAGAATGGAGCCCTCTTCTTTCGTTTGGAGAAACCAAAAACATGTACCAGGTTTGACTTAACCACTTGTGCTCGATCCGGGAGAAGAGGTCTAAGTATATACAAAAGATGTAATGGGACAGAAGGGGTACTATGTTATCAGGATTGCAATGGCTCATTGAATCACTGTCCACCCCCTCGTCAAACACCCACCAAAGCACACGTAAAAAGACTTTCCCCACAAACACTTGCACCAAAACCTCATGTTACACCAAGAGAAACACCTAGACTGACACCTCACTCCACCGAGGCCCCCGACACCTGTTCTCCTTGTATTACAAAGGCACAAGTAGGGAGAACCATTCTTAACACTTTAGTCTACCACACACAATCACCTAGAAACTGTAAGCCTCAGCTTGTCAATTGCATACATAACCAAACCATGTATAGTTTGTGCAATCATGATGGAAAAATTATTTGTTATAATACACCTGAAGGTGACGGGAGGTTGTATTTTCTCAATTATACTCTAAAGTTAGAAAGAGGAAAAGACCCCTTAAGAATAAGCTTTGATGCATGTATTGCCATGAGCAAAGGATGGGGTTCCACCTGTGGAGACGAGTCTTGGGTAACAGCCTACCAAGCAAACCATAAATATTTGTGTTCCGCTAACTTGAATTGGGCTTATGGCAACCCAAACCAATGGCTCCCCTGTGCTGGAAACACCCAATGCTCTGGCTGGGAGTGCATCTGTGATTATACCGGAGGGGGTTATAAGGGCTATAAGTATATTACTTCCTTTAGAAGAAGCAGTGGAAATGTAGTAGAGTTAGAAGTGGACCGAAGGCATCCTGCTGTAGTAAGTTATGGATTTGGAATAGATGGTACAGGATCAGATCCAAAAATGTATCTTACTATAAAGGTGGAGAAAGTATTTGAAGGTGAAGTAAAATCCCTGGGATGGTCGGTTTACGATAATCTACGGAAATTAGAAACTCCTCTTTTAATAAGCGCAAAAGCCAATAATCTTTTTGTAGAGCTTGCCGAAGAAGTGGCTAAAACCCTTACAGTCAAGAATTGTTTTGTGTGTGGAGGAACTAATATGGGGGAACAATGGCCATGGGAGGCGCTGGAGGCTCATCCATTGATCTATAATAATCTTTCCAAGGCAGGAAATATTACAAAGAGGGAACAGCTTACAGGTATTGTCTGGACACTCACCACTAATCTTGTAGGAAGAAACTGTTTTGCTAGAAATGGTACACATTATGTAGGAGAACTTATTTGCTTAGGAATTTGGAATGAAAAGTATAACCAATGGACATCTCCAGATAATGCCACAAAACCTGAATATTTTAATAGAACCTATCTAGGTTACCTGAACTCATCCCGGACGGCTGATGAATGGGTAGCTCCTAAAGACATGTATTGGATATGTGGAAAACTAGCTTATGAATAACTCCCTTTTAATTGGTCAGGTTCGTGTGTCTTAGGTTGGATAAAACCATCCTTCTTTTTGTTACCAATTCAATCAAAACAAATATTAGGGGTCCCCTTATATGAACAAGTAGGATTGAGAGCAAAGAGGGAAGTGCAAACTGTGTTCACAGACTTCCCTTGTAAAGAATATTCTGCTTATGATAAGGAGGATGAGAAATGGACTAGTGAACGCATAGTGTGTACATATGGAAGAGCAACATGGGCAGAAGATGGATCATGGGGGTACTGCACCCCTATATACATGTTGAATAGAATCATTCGGTTACAGGCAGTTCTGGATCTGGCAGGGGTGAGAATAGACAAAGCACTTAATGTTTTGTCGGAAGCCACTGACAAGATAAGAACTGCTGTGTATCAGAATAGATTGGCCCTAGACTATCTCTTGGCTAAAGAAGGAGGGGTGTGTGGAAAGTTTAATTTGTCCAACTGCTGCCTCCAAATCGATCAAACAGGGAAGGTGGTAAAACAGCTAACTACAGAAATTAGACAACTTACACATAATCCCACTCAAATATGGCGAGGATTTAATCTGAAGGAGGTGTTTGGGGGATGGTTTCCCAAGCTTCCAGGATTACAGGCCATAGTTGCTTTGATTGGGTTGATTGCAGCGGGATGTGTGATACTTCCTTGTGTATTGCCAATTTTTGTTCGAACCATCTCTAATAGTCTATCTTTATTAGCAGAAAGAAAGGCAACTGCTCAGGTGATGGCTGTGCTAGAATATGAGAATTTAAGACCTGCAACAGAGCTGGAGGAATATGTGACTCTTCTGGAAAATTCAGATGAGTCACAAAGGGGGGATTAAGGAAGGAGGGAAGACAGGCCCTGAATCTTGGTTCAGACTTTGGTTCATTATAACATTGCAAAGACTGGTCAAGGAAAAAGATATTTGCAGACAGTTGCAGGGTGGGATCAATGAGGCATGACATTTATATATTTTTATCTGTATGTTCAGACAGACCATGAGGGGTGTATCCTGTTATCTGTCTAGGACAGGGGATAGTCCCGTGTTTGTCTAGCAGATGTTAAATGTTCCTTGACGTATTTTTATTCTCGGCTTTTTCTGTACTTTTCCATTTCTCCTTTTATCAATTTAGCAAATGTATGCCTGCGTATATGCTTACGTCAAAATGACTATATAAGATTGTTGTTTGAGACTGTTCGGGGTTCAAACCCCCATATGCTGTTTTAGCTGTTTGAACCTGCGCAATAAACTTTCTTGCATTGCAAAGAGCTGGTCTTTGAGTCCTCAATTTCCACAACACAGCAACACAGAATTGTGCCACTGCATGCGTGGTAGAGTCCTGGAGAAGAAAGCCTACATAAAAATTGTCTGCCCTCCCTGCCAATCTCTCTAGTAAAGGGAGAATATATGCAGACTATGAATTCTATATAGCTCGCAGTACAATAAAGCATGTGAAATATCTTCAACTTCTCCTTTACCACATATACATACCCGTTCTGCTATTGGTGTTCTCTTATACCTGACCTGGAGGAGTGCTGAAGGAAGAATGTTAAATCTGGCTCTGAAGAAAGCTATTCTTTGTTTTGGGAGGATCAGATCATTTAGATATCTCGCCGATTCCCACACACCCTGTTTCATTCTGTCCCTACTGTGAAGAGGCAACCCAATTAGTTCTTTTTGGAACTCCATGTCCTTCAATCTATTGATTACTACTTGCTTTGCTTTGGGGGGGGGAGCGGAAGCTGGTACAGTCGAGCGTGTTTGCGGTAGCACCTCCTGGTTTTTATTTTATTTTATCAATTTTTAGCACTCCCATTGGATCCTTTGTTATTTAACTAACATTTTTTGATGGAGATAACAGTGTAGACCATAACACAGACAAAAGTTTTTGTTGCTGACGGGGATTAAAAAGACATGGAAAAAAGAAATAAATGCCATGGCACCAGCCCGGGATCTATTCTTCCAGTGAAAACAGCAAAACAACCAAGAATTGAGGAGCACTTTGTTGGCAAGAAATCTGTAAGTAAAACTAACCTCCCCTCCATTTCAAACAATTTTGAGAAATTAGAATAGGACCTGCAAAGAGATTTGGCAAAACAGCAGCTATTAGACTTTCCTGATCTGGGGGGAGGAGGGCACCAACTGAAAGCCAGCTGTTCTCACAAACAACTACTCCAATTATATCCTGTATGAAGTCTGAGTTAAATGCTAAAAAAGTAAAGAACAAGATAATTCAGAGTACGGAAAGTTTACCTTGGGAAAATTCAACAAAGTTTATGGCAAAGCAATGCCTTCTCATAGCGCAAACAGTGGTTTCAATATTTGAACAACTAATTGCCATCCAACATGATTAGAGACATTGAAAAAAGATATAGCAGTTTTTCTTCAAGCACGCTATCAGGCCCCAGGCACCCCCACTAAAGTTCTTACAGCAGACTTGGTTAACTTCCATACGCAAGATAAGGAAGAGGAAAAAGAGCAAAGAGAAACAGTTAAAGAATTGGATAAAAAGTGGCAGTCCATTCAGAAAAACAGTCCCTCCCCAGACAAGACAACGAGAGGGAGATGTATTAATAGAGAAGTCTCACCGGAAGTCAGGAAAGCATCTCCTCCCCTCCCCAATTACAGCAATCACATTGCTCACCACAAACACAATGGATTGCTCTTAGAATCCATATGAATGGACTTTATTATGGACGTTGGAATTCCAAAAGTACAATACTAAATTTCCTAAGCCAACTTCTTCACTGCCACAGGGGGCAGATTGATCTCCATGCTGTGGAATGGCTCCCTGAGGCCCCAAATTGGAAGCTGATTCTCCTGTCTTTCAAACAGCTCACCATACCACAGATGCTATTTAAGATGAAGGCACATTTAGCCTCCTTTCAAATCTTTCCCATCAGAGTCTTCTGTGATGAAAGGGTTACACCCTTAATTGTTAACATGTGAGCTCCGAAGGTGGCTGTCTCTTCCTCATTTTCAACCTTGGGAAAGGGAAAGAAAGAAAGTGGGAGTCAGCCAGCCTTGTCCGGTGATGAGATACTTAACAGCACAGAAACTGTCCTCATTAATGCTTTTGGCACACTCCCAAGGAAAGAACAAGATAACATATTATTCAAGTTAGAAAATTTAAATAAATCCTTATTAGTCACAATGGACACAGCAGAGCTGCTTATAGATCTGGTCTCCCAAATAATTGAGCCTCTCACTTCTCCTCCAGAGGACAAGGGATTGCATGAACATGAGATCATGGAAAATAGAAGCCAAGATCCAAAGGGGCCATTAGAGATCCCAGTAGAGAAGGAGATGCTATCATCCTTATGTGAATATCCCATGATACCTTCAGCACCAAACCAAGAAACTGAGAGATGACCTACGTCAGAGCCACCATCTCAAAGAATGAAGTATGACCTACATTATTTTTTGGAGTGTAAGACGCACATTTTTCCCTCAAAAAAAAGGCTTGTGAGAAAAAGACTCCTCCTATACCTATTGTCTCTGATCCCATACCTATGCTCCTATAGGTCTGTATTCTTATTAGAGACCTGTTGTGACCCAGCAGGAGCTGTTGGAGCTGCAACCAGACTCCCACAGTGAGGGGCCTGTCACTGTGTTTTTTTGTTTGCCAGCTGTGCTTAAACTCTAAGACATACGGTAGACTGATCTGACTCATATCACTAAGCTCACTACGCATGTCCACATTCTTTTCCACATTATTCTTCTTTTGTTCACCTGCCAGAGAGCTGTGTACATGTCACAATTGTCACATGACGTTCTTTCTTCTCAACGTACACATGCCACGCAGGAAGAAAAATTAAGTGAGCAGCCTAAAACTGAATCTTCAGCACCCCCTGGTAGTGCTAGTGTCTTCTTAGATGGAGCACAACAATACTTAATGCAGCAAAGGCAAATGGCTGCGTCTCCAGCAGGCCATGTTAATATTACAGCTCAAGCACCAGCCGCAGCTATAGTACAGCAACCACAGGGTCAACAACAAGTATATTTACCTGCACAGCCAGCATTTCAAATGCACATTCCTCAACAGGCATTTTCTGTTACTCCATTGACTGGTGACTCAAAATTAAAAATGTCAGGAAAGAATTATAAGGCCTGGGTCAGTGAGGTTGCACTTTTGCTACGCAGAGAAGGTACCCATTGTATGGTGTTTAATCCTCCTGTCCAACCATGGACTCCTGCAATAAGAGACTTAGAGACTAAGGCTTGCACAACATTATTGATGTCCATGGATACTGAATTGCAGGATACTTTTCTGCCTGATGCACCTGCAAAACCTCCAGCAAACAAAAAACTTATTGGCACTCGATGGGTGAACAGAATCAAGAAGAAGCCAAATGGTGAGTCATTGTACAAGGCCAGACTTGTAGCTCAGGATTTTGCTCAACGTTATCCTGAGGACTACACAAACACCTACTCACCGACAGTCAGAACTGAGAGTGTAAAAATTGCTTTAGCCACTGCAACTATCCTTGGTTTAGAAGTTTTCCAGTTCAATGTTGACACGGCTTATCTACATGCTGACCTAGATGAAGAGATCTATGTGAGAGGTCCCCCAGGATTCCGACAGCAAGAAGGGGATACCTGGTTTCTAAACAAAAGTATTTATGGTCTGAAACAGTCTGGTTTAATGTGGTACTTATGTCTTGCTGACAAACTAAATTCAATGGGCTTTATTAAGTCCGAAACTGATGAGTGCGGGTTCACAAAAAGATCTAACAATGCATATGAGATAATTCTTGTTTATGTTGATGATATTGTTTATATTGGTCCAAATAAGAAAATGAGTGAGATTTTTGCTAAAGCTTTGCAGAGATACTTCACATTGAAATCTTTAGGTCATATTAGCACTTACTTAGGTGTTCAGATTGACAAAACACAGAAGGGGTTTAGTCTTTCACAAGAGGATAAAATTGAACACATTCTGCATCATTACAACATGAAAGATGCTAACACAACAAAGACACCCATGCAAACAGATTTTCACAACTTAACACATGAACCAAGTCCTGAGTTCGAAGACCAAACACTTTATCATTCAGTCATTGCGTCACTGTTATACATTAGTAGTTGGACCAGACCCGACATTGCACTTAGTGTTAATCTTTTATCACGACACGTAGGTAAGGCAAAACAATTTCATTGGACATGTGTTAAGAAGTTATTGAAATATCTAAAACAGACTAAACGTATGAAATTATTGCTAGAACCAACACATACCGATTATGCAGAATTATGTTGTTATGCAGATTCTGATTGGGCAAGTGATAAGAAATCACGCAAAAGTACTTCAGGTTACATGATGTTCCTGAATGGATGGCCTGTTTACTGGCAAGTGAGAAAACAGAATTTTGTTTCTTGTTCATCTACTGAAGCTGACTATGCTTGCGTTTCAGATGCATGTAATTCTCTAATGTGGTTTGATGCTTTGATCACAGATATCTGGACACGTCCAATTCGACCAATCACCTTGATGGAAGATAATGAATCGGTGGTTTATATTTCTGAGTCACATTTCACAGGTTCTAGGTCCAGACACATTGACATCCATTATCAAAACATAAAGCAATTAGTTAAACAAGGTTTTGTTAAATTGCAATATGTATCTACACATGATCAAATTGCTGACATGCTCAACAAACAAGCTGCTTCCAGCAGCTCAACACGAGCATCTGCGTAAGAAGATGTGCCTTATTTGATGATGTACCTGATGTCCGCTCAACTGGCAAAAGAAGGGGTGTCACTGTGTTTTTTTGTTTGCCAGCTGTGCTTAAACTCTAAGACATACGGTAGACTGATCTGACACTTATCACTAAGCTCACTACGCATGTCCACATTTTTTTCCACATCATTCTTTCTTTGTTCACCTGCCAAGAAGGTAGGCAGGAACGCTGCCAAAATGTAATTATTAGCTAGTAAGTTTTGTTTTCATTTTCTTTACAATAAAATGTGTTTCTTAGAATATATCTCGGGTTTATTTTTCTTAATTTTGAAGTATACTTCAAGGAAAAACGATGGTTCATCCCTCATTGAATACAATTACCCCAGGAGGGGAACAGAGCTGAAATTCCACCCTGACAGAAACAAACCAAGATAGCAAAAAAAAAAAAAAAAAAGGAGAGAAAAGAAAAAATAAACCTCTAAAACTTAAGCACCAGGAATCTATCTCGTAAAGAGATAAAACCAAACACTTCAGTAAGTATGAGATCCAGTCTGAATGAATGAGATGAGTCATGGACTTGAAGTGAGTGGGAGCTCGGCCCTGCATTTCTGATCTGGTCCATGAGGGTGGTGGTAAGGAAAGAGCGAAGCATTTGGATGCCATTAGGGCATGATTGAAGAATGAGTGTGGAAGGAATGAGATGGGCCATAGGCCCGAAGTGATTGAGGAAGTTCCAATCTGTGTTTCTGGTCTGACCTGAGAGGGCAGCCAGAGAAGAACAAAGTGACTGAAGGGGAGTGTATACCTGATGTATGCAAGGGTTGGATACAGGGCAACATATCAGACCATAAGGCAGCCCCAGCATTTGAGATGTTGGTCCTCTGACTTCCTGAGGTGATGTCACAGCAGAGTGGGCAAAGGAATGGTGGGTCCACAAGCTTTGCTCAAGTTTCTGCGGTGAAGATCCTGAAAAAGGATGAAGTTGAACCTGGAGGGATCAACAGGAGAGAGGGGGAGCTCGGGTGATGGTAAGGAGGCAAGCAACTTCCCTACCGGACAAAGGAAACCCTTGGAAGCGTCGGAGAAGAAATTGGTGTCCATGGCCAATTCTGAGCTGTGACAGCCACATATGAGGGAGAGAAGATAGCAGCACGGCAGCATTGTGATTATATCTAAAAATAACTAAAACAGTATAAACTTTACTAAAAATTCTTTGAGCTAGAATTTCAAAGCTTTGAATCAAGCTGGATGCAATTCATGATCGGCAGCTATTAAGAGAGAGAAAAAGAACGCAATTTCCTGTAGCAGTAGTACAGCTTGGAGTGACTTGAGAATGGCACAGAATAAGGAGTGGAGGAGAGGACTGTTGGAGAAATTTGGAGACAGTGAGGGAAGTATTTTGGATTATTTGAGAGAAAGGTGGTTGTAAAAGCATCAAAGATCAAACTTTTGATGAGGAAAAAAAGCCTATATGAAAGAAGAACAACAGCGCCATCTAGTGAAAAGAGAAATAAGAACTGAATAACAAAACTGGATAAACTGACTGATGCAATCTGCTGAAAAATTGACAAGAGCAATTTTGTGGTTTCTGAAATCAGATTTTAAAAAATTGAAAAGAACATTGAAAGAAGAAATATAAATGTAAACTGAATTGTGGTGAGATGAAACTGTATTGAACCATATTGTATTTGGAAGCAAGAGTGTAGATGATATATGAACTATTGGTGATACTTTGAAATTATTATAAATAGATGACATAATATTATATAAGAATTAAAATTAAGGATTTATTAGTCTAAACATATTGCATATTTTGAGAATATAAAGGAAAAAAATAGCAATATAGTGTTTAGGTGGGGGTGATCGTTTGTAGCAATCAAAGAGATTATATAAGATTATATATGAATCAAATCAAGAACGTGTTAGGTTAAATATATTGAATATTGCGTGAATATTGTGTGGATTGACTTGCACACAAACTCAAATATATAGAAATTAAGTTGTTAAATTGTGGGATTGTATTGTATTGTATTGAATTGAATTGAGCTGTGCACGGTAGAGGGAAAGTCCAAAGATTGAAGGGGCTGGTAAGAGGGTGGAAATAAGTAGTGGGTGGAGAGAAGTATATGTTATTGTGGGGAAAAAGTGTAAAAAAATTAAAATCAAAAATGACAAGTACAACAATAATTAGTAAAATGAATAGGAAGGTAGCATCCAACCCAGCATCAGCAACATCCTCACCTTCAAATCAGCACACAATTGAGAGCACACTGGGGAGAGAGAGCTTCAGTGTATGCAAGATGCATTAGCAATGATACAAGAAACAATATTGAAAACACAAGAAACAATTACAAAAAATCATGAAGAAACTAGGAAAAATCATGAAGAAATTAAAATAGAAATGGGAGAAATGAAGAGTGAGATTAGAACAATAGATGATAAAATGGGGAAAATAAAAAGTGAATAAAAAAATGAACAAAATATTCAAAAAGTAGAAACAAGGGTAGAAAAAACAGAGAAGAGAATGGAGATGGTAGATGAGAAGCTGACCACACTAAACAGGGAATTAGTAGAAAAAATAGCCTTCTTAGAAATGGAAAAAGCTGCCTTCTTTCTCCATTTTCAAAATATAGTAGGAGAAAAGGAGGAAGATTTAGGGGAAACAATTACAGAGATTGTAGCAAACATATTACAAAAAAATAAATAAACAAGAAATGAGAAGGGATATAGATGAGGTGTACTGAATCAACATAAATTATGCACAGGCTCCCAAAAGAAATCCATGTACGCATCACTAGAAAATCGGGAAGGGATGAAGTATAGAAAGTTAGAGAAAAACAAATAACATATTAAGGAAGAGAGATACAAATTCTGAGACAAATCCCCAAAATAGTGAGAGAGCAGAGAAGGCAATATCAGTTCCTTACACAACAATTAATAAGGTACAACGTAATGTTTAGATGGCTTACACCAGAGGGAGTGATGATTACCTGGCAAGAAAAAAGATATAAAATAGACACAGTCGAGAAAGTCCATGAGTTCTTTGAGCACCTCTTCACTGTTGAGGAAGAACAAGAGAGTAGAGAGGAACTAGAGAGTAGAAGCCAAGAAGAACAGTTGGTTGAAAATAGGGAAGGAGAAAGAGAAGAAAGAAGAAAACAGGAAAGAGAACAAATAGAGCAAGAAAGGTAGTAGAATAGGAATAGAGAAAAAACACAAGGAAACTAAGGGCAGCACACAAGTAACACAATGGAACAAGAAATTAAGCTACTCTCACTAAATACCGTATTTATCGGCGTATAACATGCACTTTTCCCGCCGAAAAATAGGGGGCAAATGATGTATGCGTGTTATACGCCGATATAATGTTAAGAAGCCATGTTTTTACAGTATTAACAAGTACCGTATACACCATATACACCGCCGATATAATGTACATACCGCACAGCAGCGAGTGGATCAGTAGCAGCGTGTGGAGTGTGAGTAACGGCAATCAGTAGGCAACGGCAAGCCCAGGCAACCCGCGCCTTCCTCACGTCTAATTCTCGCGGCCGTCAGAGCGTAACCACGGTAACGCTCTGCACTGCGAGAGTTTGCAGACTCGCAAGAGTTTGTTGTCTGAGGCAGGAGAACTTGTACCCGTCAGGTATACCACTGCAGTGTGACTCATCCTGACACTCTGATGCTGAAAAAAACTGCATTCATAACCGTACTTACGGTATTTCCCTACTACTGGTATCCCTAATGGATTTAAAACAAAAGCGTGGAGCTGCTTTCAAGTTGAAGGTTGTGGAATATGCCAAGCAACATGGAAATAGGGCTGCAGCAAGGCATTTTGGAGAGCCACCAACAGAATGCACAATACGAGAGTGGCGAAAAATGGAAGAAAAACTCAAGACATTATCAAAAACAAAATGCTATTTTCGCAGCGGTATTGCTAAATGGCCAAAATTAGAAGAACAGGTGAAGGAATTTGTACTTAATCATAGAAAAGCTGGTATTGCTTTATCAACAAAAATGATCATTATTCAAGCAGTGAAAATCAGCAAAGAGTTGCAAATACATGATTTCAAAGGAACAGCATCATGGTGCCAAAGATTCATGAAGCGGTATGAGCTTCGGATGGTGAAGAAAATGAGCTGATTTATGAAGATAGTAGCAGTGAAAGCAGCAGTGTTCATTGCGATTTTGAAGATAGCAGTGAAGATGAAGAGTTTCTTGGTTTCCCAGATAGTGATTTCTGAATAAACTTTTGTAAAAACAGAATATCCAAGTTTCTTTGTTAAAACAGTTGCTTTTACTGTCCTTTTACATTATTTACCTTATAAGTGGTAATAATATTAATAAAAAAAGTTCTGAGCTACCCTTATTTTGCTTCAAAGTTCTTTATTTGAAATTTAAATTTTTTTCCTGAAATTTCCCTCTTATATTAACACTGGAAGTTCTATTAACAGAAATTAGAAACAATCAAGAAATAAAGGGATTAAAAATAAAAAAGAGGAATATAAAACACAAGCATTTGTGGACAATATGGTATTTATATTAGAGGAACCATTAAAATCAAGAATTAGATTAATCCAAAAAATAGAGGAATTCAGTAGGGTAGCGGGACTTAAAATTAACAAGAACAAAACCAGGGACGTGCGGTCAGGGGAGGCAGGGGAGGCAGAGCCTCAGCTCTCTTCATGAAATAATAGTATATTATAATAATAATAATAATAATAATAATAATAACAACAACAACAACAACAACAACAACAACAACTCCGCCATTGCCGGTCCCAAGCCCGGATGAGAAAGGAGGATGGTTGGGGTCAGGTTGGCAACCTGGCCCCATAAAAAAACTCGCCAACCCATACAACATGGTGATAGAAACGAATAAAAATTCTATACCGCATTGGTCGTCGCGCGGGTTAACAAGGGCCGCGGCGGATGTTGAGGTCCCTGGGCATCCGTTGACAAGTGGGCTACAAGCGGACCAGCCAACAAAACGACAGAAATATAGTGCAGATGAAAATCGTGCCATAATGGCCTGCTATTACAACTCAGAGCCAAAAAAAAGAGGCTGTTTAAAGCGAATGTATGATTTATGGAAACAACAATATCCAGATTCAAATGTTAGTGAACAATGACTAGCAGATCAAAGGCGATTTATTATACGGAATAAAGTGTTTAGCGAAGTTGAACTTGAGGAAATTCAGGCAAATTGCAAAAAAACAACAGCAACATCATAAGAGGAAATAACTGATACTCATGACACAACTAAAGAAATCATAGGAGAACTCCCAGACAAAGCTGCCGGAGAGGAAATAACAACACTACCACCAGAACTAGTTACCATTGAACCAACTGATGAACCAACTCAAAAACAAAATGAACTGAAGGACAAGATCATGGAGCATTTTCTGGCTAGGGAGGAAAGGCAACGTTTACCATCATTAAAAACAGTCCTTAAGAAAATTTTGGGTCCTATCATGAAAATGGTTAATGCAGTGCTTTCAACAATTGAATTGGGATCCATCTTGGAAACGAATCAGTTAATGTACAGTGCAGCTGTAAAAGTCACTAATGAACTAGGCATTAAAATCAAAGCAGCTAATCACATAATGGAAAAAGCATCAAAACCAAAGTGGAAAATCCGATTAGAACAAAAAGTCAAAAAATTAAGGGCAGATGCTAGCAACTTAAAGAACATGCATGAGCAATGGCTTAAAAACAGAAAAATCATAGATCAGCTAATCAGAAGATATAGATTGGATACAAGAAACATCAATGAAGCTGTAGAGATTGTAAAACAGCAGATAACAGCAACAGCTAGAAAAATTGAGAGATATGAGGCACAAATCATTCAATATAAACAAAATCAACAATTTCGATCAGACCAACGGCGATTTTATCAAAGTCTTAATGTGAATGGTGACACCAAAAGTGAAAAACCAGAAAAGCAGGCCACAGCTGAATTCTGGAAAGAATTGTGGGAAAATGCAAAGGACTACAATAAGGAAGCAAAGTGGATACATGACTTTGAGGAAAGCATTGGTAATAAACAAATGCAAGTATTAGAAATAACAACTGAGATGGTCAAAAATCGAGTAAAAAAAGTAAAGAATTGGACATAACCTAGAAATGACCAATTACATGGTTTCTGGCTCAAATATCTGACCAGTTTACATGCAATGTTGGCCAGGCAACTGAATGAAATTTTACAAAATGGTCAAATTGATGAATGGCTGACAACTGGAAAAACATACTTGATTCAGAAAGATGCAACTAAAGGAACAATACCTGAAAACTACAGACCAATAACATGCTTGCCAACAACCTTCAAATTACTCACAGGCATTATTGCAGATAACATTATGGATTATTTGGAAACAAACAACATCTTGCCAGTAGAGCAAAAAGGCAACAAAAGAAGGAGTAGGGGCACAAAAGATCAGCTCCTAATTGATAAAATGATATTAGAAAATTGTAAGAAAAGAAAAACGAACTTGAATATGGTCTGGATTGATTATAAAAAAGCATTTGACTCATTGCCACATAGTTGGATCATAAAATGCTTAGAAACAACTGGCATTAGTAAAAATATTACATCCTTCACTGAAAAGGCGATGAAACAATGGAGAACTGAGTTGGCAGTAGGGAAGGAGAACTACGGAATGGTCAATATCAAGCGAGGAATTTTCCAGGGTGATTCACTTTCACCTCTTCTCTTCATCATCGCGATGATCCCACTATCAGTAATCTTAAAAAAAATGAAATTAGGCTACCAAACAGCCAAAGAAGCTGAAAAAATTTCACATTTATTATATATGGATGATTTGAAACTCTATGGAAAGTCAGAAATAGAAATCCAATCACTGACAAACACAGTCCAAGTATTCAGCAACGATATTTCAATGCAGTTTGGCATGGAAAAATGCGCCACTGTATCCATAAAAAGGGGCAAAATCACTACATGTGAGGGAATTGAAATGCCCAATGGCCAACTAATTAAATGCAACGAAAATGAAGCCTACAAATACTTAGGCATTTTGCAGTTGGATAACATCAAACATGGAGAAGTAAAAACTATTGTCAGGAGAGAGTACACCAACAGAGTTAGGAAAATTTTGAAATCTAAATTAAATGGTGGAAATACAATCAAGGCCATAAATACCTGGGCAATACCAGTTATAAGATACACAGCTGGTATAGTTAACTGGACACAAGCTGATTTGGACATTTTGGACAGAAAAACAAGGAAACTAATGACAATGCACTACAGTTTACATCCACGCGGTGACACTCATAGACTATACCTGCCCCGAAAATCAGGTGGCAGAGGATTATTACAAGTGAAACAAATAGTTGAAGAAGAAAAACATGCACTGGCTGATTATTTAAAAGAAAGTCAAGAACATCTATTAATCGAAGTAAAGCACAAAAATCTACTGAAGGCCCAACAGACGAAACAAGAATACAGAAAAGATGTGATAAAATCAAGAATGGAGAGTTGGCAGAACAAAGCATTACATGGTCAATTTCTGGAAAAAATAAAAGATAAAGTGGACAGTGAAAAAACTTGGTTATGGTTAACAACAGGTACATTAAAGAAAGAAACAGAGTCACTAATCCTGGCTGCGCAAGAACAAGCTATCCGCACAAATGCCATTAAGGCCAAAATTGAAAAATCCTCTGATGATGCCAAATGCAGACTCTGCAAAGAAGTTGATGAAACTGTTGACCACATACTCAGCTGCTGTAAAAAAATCGCGCAGACTGATTATAAATTGCGGCACAATTCAGTAGCACAAATGATCCACTGGAATTTGTGCAAAAATTATAATATTAAAACAACAATAAACTGGTGGGAACATAAGCCTGAAAAAGTCACCGAAAATCAGATGGTCAAGATCCTGTGGGATTTTCGTATACAAACAGACAAAATACTAGCGCATAACACACCAGACATCACACTGATTGAGAAAAATAAGGTTACAATCATAGAAATCGCAATACCAGGTGATAGCAGGGTCGAGGAGAAGGAACATGAAAAAGTCACGAAATACCAGGACTTAAAAATTGAAATTCAACGATTATGGCACAAACCAGCAGTGGTAATTCCAGTGGTAATCGGCACACTGGGTGCTATTCCAAAAGCACTGGAATTACATTTAAAGCAGTTAAAACTTAACAAAATCACCATCAGTCAAATGCAAAAAGCTGCACTGCTTGGATCTGCACGTATATTACGAAAATATGTTACGACGTCCTAGGCCCCTGGGTGGGGCCCGACTAGTAATCAATGCCAAATCCGGCAAAACAACTGGCCGCTGTGATACAATATAATAATAATAATAATAATAATAATAATAATAATAATAATAATAATAATAATAATAATAATAATAATAATAATAATAATAATAATAATAATAATAATAATAATAATAATAATAATAATAATAATAATAATAAATTTCATCCCATCCCTTTTACACGGCTCCCGCTAAATTCCGGTAAGGAGAAGAGAGTTTGGGGAGGGAGGAGGAGGAGGAGGGAGGAGGAGGAGGTGCGTGCGCGGGGCGGTGCCAGCTGGGCAACCGGCGGAGGCAGGAGGGTTCTCGGAAGCGCCAATAACCTTCCTGTCTCCACTGTACTTTAACCTACTTGTCCCTTATTGAAGGGAATCCTATTGGGGGGCCCACGACAACCACTGGTTGCTGGGGGTGAGAATAAGATGGTCTCTATGTTTGTCAGACCTTTTCCAAATGGGTGGTATAAACAGAAAGCAAAGAATAGTGAATTGAAATTCATTTCAGACTATTTCCTTTCCCCGGGTTATGATAGAGTCAATAGAGGAGAACTGCCGCTCCACATCACGGCAATTCCCCTTCTTGACACAGGGAAGGGAGGTTATTGCTTCAAATCTACAGGTGTTCTCACTAGGGACCAGCCCATCACTACTGTTGGATACAGCATGTGCAATTTCATTATTAAAGCCTTTGTTGAGTCCTGGGGACAAAAACATCCTGGAGACATTGAGTCCTGGGGACAAAAACGTAAGATGTAAATTTGTAAATTTGGGTGGTATAAACAGAAAGCAAAGAATAGTGAATTGAAATTCATTTCAGACTATTTCCTTTCCCCGGGTTATGATAGAGTCAATAGAGGAGAACTGCCGCTCCACATCACGGCAATTCCCCTTCTTGACACAGGGAAGGGAGGTTATTGCTTCAAATCTACAGGTGTTCTCACTAGGGACCAGCCCATCACTACTGTTGGATACAGCATGAGCAATTTCATTATTAAAGCCTTTGTTGAGTCCTGGGGACAAAAACATCCTGGAGACATTGAGTCCTGGGGACAAAAACGTAAGATGTAAATTTGCAATATCCTCTGCATACTTGTGTGTAAATTTGCAATATCCCCTGCATACTTGTGTGCTCTGACCCCCCCTCGCTCTGGTGTACCAAGTCACTCCGACACAAAGTCTCTTCCAGATGCCTCTCTGTGCCCTGCTCAGAGTTGGAACCCTGTCCAGGGTCCTCCACATCCTCCTGAGCTGACTCAGAGGGACCCTCGCTGTCAGAGTCTGGTGGCAACTCCAACGGCTCCTGCTGGACCACAACACTATCCCTCATCGCAGGGCCCTTCCCCTGGGTCTGACGCTCGGGATGCGGCCGCGAGGGAAACCGCGCATGATAGGCTCGCACCAGAGCAGGGGCATGCACAGCCGTCACATCGGTCCAGGTCCCCCCGTCTGACCCCTCGTCCGTCCAGTCGACCAAATACTGGAACCGTCCCTTGAGCCATCTCGAGTCACGGATCCGGGTCACTCTGTGCGATGGTTGTGCGTGCACCTCACGTAACGACAGCAGGGGCGAAGAGGGACGTCGGAGAGGACAAGCCAACCGTTCAGGGATCAGGAGCGAGCGATGGAACACCGGGTGTACTCGCATCGAGCGCGGGAGGGTCAGACGATAAGCCACCGGGTTGATAACGGCCTCCACAAGGAACGGCCCAAGATACCGGTGATCTAACTTCCTCGTTGGCCGGTGAGACGGAAGATGCCGCGTGGACAGCCACACGCGATCCCCCACAGCCAATTCCGGCACCGCACGTCGAGACCTGTCCGCTACTCGCTTGTAATCCTCCTTAGCCTGATTCAGACAGCGGCGCACCACTTGGTGAACCGCCTGAAGCTCAGAGAGGAAGTCCTGCACTGCGGGGACCAGAGAGCCCACTGGGGTGAGAGGGAAAAAACGAGGATGGTACCCGATGTTCACCATGAAAGGCGTCGTCCGTGTGGAGGAGTCCTGCAAGTTGTTGAATGCAAACTCCGCCACGGCCAGGTACTCTGCCCAATTGTAAGGTTACGTACCGTGATGGCATTCAAGCACCAGTAATCGCAACAAAGTCTCAGATCCCCGGTCTTCTTTTTTATGAAGAAAACTGGGGCAGACAAGGGCGAGGATGAAGGCCGAATAAATCCCCGGGTGAGGTTCTTGTCAATAAAGTCCCGCAATGCAGCCAACTCCGGCTCAGACATGGAGTACAGATGACCCGTCGGGAGTTTTGCATCGGGTACCAGGTCAATGGGACAGTCATAAGGCCGGTGCGGCAGCAGTTGATCCGCCTCCTGTTCGCTGAAGACATCTGCGAACTCCGCTAAATCCGGCGGCACTGTCACCTCGGCCGAACTGGGCACCTGGGCCGCACATACCTGCCGGGTGTGGTCGACGCATTGCAAGGACGGGAATGAGATCCGATTCTTTGACCAGTAGATCTGAGGGTCATGCGCCCGCAGCCAAGCCAAGCCCAACACCACGGGGAAATGCAGACCCGAAGTCACATAAAATTGGATGGCCTCCTCATGCTCCCCGAGGATCAGGCACAAAGGCTGCATGGCGGCCTTGATAGGCCCAGACAGAAGCACCCGGCCATCAATGGTCTCAAGACGCATTGGTGGGTCCACCGGACACAGAGGGACATTGTATTTTGTCGCAAACGCCCCATCCATAAAGTTCGTGGTAGCCCCGGAATCGACCAAGGCATGGGCCGGAATTCCGTGGTAGCCCCGGAATCGACAAGGCATGTGCGGACTACCCAACAAGAGAATGTGCGCTGCTAAAATCATGTGCCTTGGAGACCCCTCCACCTCGGTTTCGGCTTGCGCCAGACCTAAGGACTTCCTCAGATTGGGCCCCGCCCGTTTCCCGACACGTTGCTGAGGGGAGGCCGCAGTATGCACAGCCCCCCTACCCTTTTGGGGGCAAACCAAAGCCAAGTGTCCAAGATCCCCACAGTAGAAACACAACCCCCCTGCACGCCGTCTGTCCATCTCCGTGCGCAACAAGCGGGGTTTGGCAGCACCCAACTCCATGGGCTCCTTCCGTGCAACTGCAGTCTCTTGAGGGACCGGTACCCTACTGGTCTCCTGGGACACGCGGCGAGGCCTCCGCCTCTGCAGCCGGGCGTCTATCCGGAGGCACAAGTGGACCAACGCGTTGAACGTCGGTGGCCTGTCCACCCTCACCAGCTCATCCTGCAGGTCATCTGACAGCCCGTCCTGAAAAGTGTCCATGAGGGTAGGCTCATTCCAGGCTGAGTCCTGACTAAGAAGCCAGAATTCACTGACATAATCCTGCAAAGAGCCACGTCCCTGTTGCAAAGACTTAAGGAGTCTGGTGGCTGTTTCCTCCTTAATGGGATCCTCAAACATCAGCCTGAGATGGTTACAAAAATCCTGGAAATCGTCCAGCAGAGGACTTGGCTGAGAGAGCAACGGAATGGCCCACCGAGCTGCTGTGCCTGAGAGCAAGCTGATAATAAATCTCACCTTCGTCCGGTCGGTGGGAAAGTCCTCCGCTCTCAAGCTGATAAACAGCTGGCATTGTCCCAAGAACGCTGCAAACATCGCTTGTTTGCCATCGATCTTGTCTGGTGTAGCCACTGGGCATTTCCTCCTTGGCTGGGGGGCGGGTTAGCAAGCCCCTGGAGCTGAGAGACCTGACCAGCCAGCAAAGCAATCTGTTGAGCCAACTGGGCATTCTCAGCCTGGAGGTGCTCCATTGCAACTTAATGGAGTTTTGTTTGGGGCAGGAATCAATCTGTTCTGACCCCCCCTCGCTCTGGTATACCAAGTCACTCCGACACAAAGTCTCTTCCAGATGTTTATTGACATACAGGTTCCACCTTGGCAGCAATCCAGCCTGCCAAGGTCAAGATAGCACTCTGGGCAGCAATCCAGGTAAACCCTTTGGCAGCAATCCAGCCTGCCAAAGTACGACACAGATCTGAGCTTCTCCAACTCCAATGATCAGTTGATTCCTGCAAAGGGTGTGTCCACAAGCAGTCCCTTTATAGTCTGGAGAGGAGTCTAATGATCAGCAGCTGAGAGCAATTACCTCCTGCTCAATTGCTCCTTACGCCGGGTAGCACGCCGGTAACGAGCATCTAATAGCTCACTGCTGATGTCTGACTCACTGTCCTGTGACTCCTCCCCACTGCTCCAAGGCATGACATCAGGAGCCCCCTTCCTTTGGCTTTCACCACTGCTCCATGCCTCAGGCACCCCCTGGTGGCCAACCAGCCTCTGTCCAGGGTCCTCCACATCCTCCTGAGCTGACTCAGAGGGACCCTCGCTGTCGGAGTCTGGTGGCAACTCCAATGGCTCCTGCTGGGCCACAACACTTGTGTAATACCAAGTGGTGCATCCCTTCTGAGGGGGACTCCTGTGCATATTCCCCATGGCACAAATATCCTTGTTTTGATCATTGGTTGTTGCACAATAGGATATCTATAAATGCAGGGATGTATCCTCTTCAGAGCAGGAAAATCCAGGGGTGGCCACAGGGACCACATATTAGCGCACTTTGTTATAGTTTCAACTCTACTGAGTGCACATTTGAGATCTGTGGGAAAAAGGTTACCATGAGACGAAGTACAGGCAACCCACTACCTCCATATCTTAAGCCTGTAGCACAAACATGGGACCAAGCAACAGTTGAGGAAGTTTTCACCTTTGCACCTTCAAATTTTATATTTGGTATTACTGCTCCACAAGGGTCATACTTTATTTGTGGTCACACAGTATATTGTAAGCTTCCCCCTGGATGGAGGGGCAGATGCTATGTGGGTGCCATATTTCCCAGCCTTTTGCCTGTGATGGAATCTCAGAACCTTCAGGGATCTGAGTTGCCCCTTCCCTCTCCCCAGCACAAGTGTGACATCTTGATTAATGCCACATCTCTGACCAGTGGGTGGAATCGGTTTTTTGGCCAACTTATCCCTCAATTAGATATCAACATGCTGTGGGAACAATGCAAAAGATTCTCTTTGCTTCTCAAATTCACTGCTAATGCCACCGCTGTAGGATTGGAAATAGTGGAGCTGAAATTTATGCAACAAGAACTACTGTTTTACAAAACAGATTGGCTCTTGACATAATACTTGCTAAAGAGGGTGGGGTCTGCAAACTCATAGGATCCTCTTGCTGTGTATATATACCCAATGAAAATCACAGTTTGTTTAACAACATCAATAAACTTTGTCAGGCTGTAGTAGACTATAAAACAGGTCGCATCACCCCTTATGGATCCTTCACTGAGGAAGGGTTCTTGGGAGTGTTCAGTGGGATGTCTTCCGGTTTAGGAGGGAAGATCTTACTTTTCCTGATATCCCTTTTGGCCATGGTGTTTCTTTCATGCATCATTATTACTGTGGTCAAGTGGTGTGTATCTACCATTGGACCAAAGGCTACTCCTGTTCCTCTTATGACTGTTACTGCTCAAGTAATAGCTGGAGATGTGGGAAGTTGCTCTTTGTTGGAGGTTAGCAGGGTACCTTCAGCCAGATCACTCTCCTCTGAACTCTCAAAGAAGTCTGTACACTCCACATAGGAGGCTAGGGCCTCTCTCAGTGCCTTTGTAGTGTCTAATGACCCTGACTATGTTACCATGAAAAAGGGTGTTACTTCCCAGCCAGACCATGTTGGCCATGGAGAAAGGTGTTATGCTGCCATGAAGAAAGGTGTTGATTTCCAGCCAGACTAAGTAGCCTTTAGCTTGATGCTTTCTCATATCACCAGCATTTCAGCTTGTAACTATATAATCTTTTTTAAAGAATATTTTATTTCTGCATGCAATAAACAAAGTGCCAATCATAAACTAAATAAATACATGTAGCCAACAAGGTTTCCTTCTAACTTTCAGCAGCATCGGTTGTCCAAACAAGGACAGGTAGAGGGCTGACTCTGGAATTGCTGGGAAGCCTTTCAGGTCCCAAGATCCAAACAGTCCGTTGGGCAACTGAAGTGGAAGAACTTCATCCTATAACCCTGGGACAAAGGGGCCTGCCTTCTCTGCCACCTCCAGGGCAAGTTTCAAGTTTTGATCAAATAGCTCACATCTGATGGGCATCTCCAGAGAGTAGAAGGGGTTTTTCAGGGTGAAGTCCAAGTAGATCTCATAGATCTTGCGCAGCAGAGCCTCGATGCTGGACTGTCGCGGGTTGGCCAGCACCATGAACTTCATCCCTGTCAGCGTCTGGAAGCAGTGCAGCTTGAAGGTGTCTGTCTCTAGCATCTCGATGACGGAGCTGCCCTGCTCGGGGGGAGAGCTGCAACCCAATGGAGAAGAGTGAGTGGAACATGGAGGCCAGCAGCAGCTTCTTGTTGGAGGAGAGCTGCAGGCGGCTGAAGCAGATGGCCACCAGGTAGTTGGCTGGGTTGCCCAGGAACTCATGAATGTCCTTCCCGTTGGCGGTCAGGCGCCTGTGCACATCGGCGCCATTGATGGCCAGGACGGCGTGGCCCACACAAATGCTGTCATGCTGCCTGAAGGCCACGAGAATTTAGAGAAGGCTAATTCTCTGTGTGATGACACCTCAATCTATTGCAACAACCCAACAACTTCCCTTTGTATAAATCAAGTTTCCTGATGAGCTGCAAAAGATGATCCACTTTCCCTTATAACCTTGAATATATTCTGTTCCATCAAAAGACCAACTCTTTTTTGACTATATATCACAATCTGACATCCTCTTTTTACAGGAAACATGGGCCTCTGCAGAGATACAGTTAGATGGTTATTGGGTTAACTCAATCCCGGCTGTCCCAAGCAAGGTGTGTAGGAGACCTAAAGGGGGTATTGTGACATTAGTTAATACATCCTTGCAATTTAAATGTTTATCACTGCCACCTTTCCGGCCATGAGTTGTGATTACCTTAATTTTATTTAAACAGATGGAGATTTTGCTTTTTAATATCTATATTCCTCCACTTAATAAGAATAATTTGATCAACAAGATTTGGGACAGCATAGAAGTTTTTATTCTTGGCTGCTCAGACAAATGCCCCACAGCAGCAATAATTATAGGGGGGATTAAACGCTAGGATGGGACCAAATGATCAAGCATTATTTAATCAATTTAAGATCCACTATGATGAGAATGTACTAGGAGAACCCCTGCATTCCAGACAATTTAAAGACCCTAAAGCAAATCAGGAAGATTTGTGTGTAAGACAGATGACTGTATATTTGGACTTTTGCATCCTTCTTGCTTAAAAGCTTGTGCTGACCAACTGGCCCACATCTTCACCCGCATCTTTAATAAATCACTAGAGATGTGCTATTTTTCTTTTTGCTTCAAATATTCTACTATCATCCCAATGCTGAAGAATCCCTCCATCAAGGAACTAAATGATTTCAAACCGGTTGCTCTAACATCTATAGTTATGAAAACCTTTGAAAGGCTAGTGCTGGCCCCACTGAAAACCATTCACGGATCCACTGTTAGAGCCTTTGCAATTTGGTTACCGAGCAAATAGATTGACAGATGATGCTGTTAATATGGCTCTGCACTACATCCTACAACATCTTCAATCTCCAAAGACTCAAGGGTCCTCTTTGTAGACTTTAGTTCAGCATTAAATACCATCAGCCCGGACATTCTTCTAATTAAACTAAATCAGCTAGCGGTACCTGAACACACTTGTCAGTGGATCACAAGTTTCCTAACAAACAGGAAGCAGCAGGTGAAGCTAGGCAAAATCACATCAGATACCTGTACAATTAGCACAGGAGCCCCCCAGGGCTATGTGCTCTTTCCACTTTTCTCTATATACCAATGACTGCATCTCAAATGATTCATCTATTAAACTACTGAAGTTTGCAGATGATACAACAGTGATTGGTCTCATTTGAGACAATGATGAAACTGCATACAAATGGGAGATTGAACAACTAGCCCTGTGGTGCAACCAGAACAATCTTGAACTAAATACACTCAAAACCATAGAAATGGTACTAGATTTTAGGAGAAACCCTCCTCTACTTCTACCTTTTACAATAATAGACAATACAGTATCAATAGTAGAGACCTTCAAATTTCTAGGTTCCATCATATCTCAAGACTTAAAATGGAACATCAAAAAACATTAAAAAAGGACAATAAAGAATGTTCTTCCTGCACCAACTCAGAAAGCTCAAACTGCCCAAAGAGCTGCTGATTCTATTCTACAGAGGAATTATTGAGTCTGTCATCTGCACCTCTATAACTGTCTGGTTTGGCTCTGCACCAAACAGGACAGACACAGACTTCAACAGATAATCAGAAATTCAGAAAAAACAATTGCTACCAACATGCCTTCCATTGAGGACCTGTATATGGCACGACTCAAAAAGAGGGCTGTGAAAATGTCTACAAACCCCTCACATCCTGGACATAAGTTGTTTCAACTTCTACCCTCAAAACGACACTATAGGACACTGCACACCAGAACAACTAGACACGAGGACAGTTTTCTCCCGAATGCCATTATTTTGCTAAACGACTAATTCCCACAACACTGTCAAATTATTTACTAAGACTGTATTACTATTATTCTTCCCATCTTTCCTAGTACCTATCTCTTCCCACGTATGACTATAACCATGTTGATTGTATCTTTACAATTTATATTGTTTTATTTGTTTCCTAGTATGATTTGATTGCTTATCAGTAACCTATGTGTGAAGTTTCCAAAAGATGACCTAATTAATTTATGAGCCTTGAGACAAAGTTCAAAAGAAATTCAGTAATTTATTAGGATCAACATTTTGGCACGTCCTTCTGCAGAGCCGAAACTAAATTTCTGATTAATGATCTTTGCACTTTATCCCTATCTCCCCTCCCCTCAGTCTGTGTCATAAATCATAACCACCAACAAAGTGCTGCAGCAGACTGTGAACTTTGCACCCCACACACTGGCTATAGAAATATGAGATCCGACTCTGGCTGAAGGTATGCATGGAATTCTCCCTCCAATGTCAACTTGATAATACTCATGGTAACGCTTTACAAGTTGACACTATGATGTCTATTACTAAATGTTGTATCTTATGATTCTTGATGAATATATTATATTTTATTTTTCTTTATGTACACTGAGACCATATGCACCAAAGACAAATTCCTTGTGTGTCCAACAGTGACGTGCGGTGAGGTTTATGACTGGTGAGGCACTGACACAGTGCTGGGTTTCAAATATTTTTAGACTTGTGGACTTCAACTCCCAGAATTCCACAGCCAGGCATGCTCAGTTCCAATTTAAAGCGACAACATTTGTTTTTCTCCTTTGCTCCTTCTTTCTTTTTCTTTTTCTTCTCCTTCCCCTCCTTCCTCCCTCTCTCCCTTCCTCCCTCTCTCTCAAACACACACACACACACACACACACACAGAAGTTGGATTGGACTATCTCTCCTACCCCTTCCCTCTCTCACTCACTCTCAAACAAACCCCCATACACGCAAAAGTTGGATTGGGTATCTTTTCCAGTGGCTTGAAAGCAGCTCCTCTGCCATCCCCCCCATTCCCCTGCTGCCTTTCCCAAACACCTCCACCATTGCAAATGCAGCCTGCTGTCTGGGTGGGAAATGCCTGGAACACAATAAAGCCCACCCACCACCTCCTGCTGGCAGGCTGGGGTGAGAGGAGAGGCAGAGAAGCCGGAGGGGAGCCGATCCGAGCCTTCCAAAAGAAAGAGGCTGGGGGGAAGTGTGTGTACTACAGCATGACTCTTTGCCTGGCTTCCTGCCTCCGCCTGTGGTCTCCTCAGTGCTCGCTTGTGCTCTCCCTCCCCAAGTGTAATTTGATTGCAGGCGGAGCCATGTTGCCTTTTCAAACTTGTAATCAGTGAAGCTGGGCTAGATTTTTATATAGTTTTATCCAGCTGTGTGTGTGAGAGAGAGAAATGAATGGGAGCCTGGGGAGGAAGTCACTACACTTGGGGAGGGAGAGCACCAGTGAGGAGACCACAGGAGGAGGCAGGAAGCCAGGCAAAGAGCCATACTGTAGCACACACACTGGCCCCACAACGTGGCTCTGCCTGCAATCAAACTACTCTTGGGGAGGGAGAGCACAAGCGAGCCAGGGTCCTTCCCTCCAGCCTTTGCCCAAAGCCCTGCACAGCACCAGGAGGATGAAGTTTGAATTCCTCCCCCTCCCTCCAACCCACACGTACCTTTTCCAGCTTTTTTTAACAGTTAAGCAGAGTCATCCACGGTGAGGCAGTAACTAGCTCAGCTTTTTCCTTTTACTTTTTTTTTCATGATGAGAGTGGTGAGGCTGTGCCTCACTTGCCTCACCTGACTGCACGTCACTGGTGTCCAATCACCCTTGGCCAATAAAGAATTATATGCTATGCTATGCTATGCTATGCTATGCTACGCTACGCTACGCTACGCTACGCTACGCTACGCTACGCTATGCTGTGGTAAACAGGAAGCGAGGATAACTTCTGAGAGAAATGCCAAATCTAACAGACAGATTTTAGAAATGACAAAGGAACATATGCTCATAATTTTAATTTAATTTATTTAATTTTATTAAATTTATAGACCGCCCCCTCTCCCCAAAGGGACTCGGGGCAGTGTACAGACCACAGTAAAAACAATATACAAAAATTAAATATTTTTAGAAACCCATAAAAACAGATTAAATAATAGGCTGTACAGTATAGTTAAAAATTAAAACAACCTAAAAACCTACCCCTAAACATTTTAAAAACAGGCTAGAGCAGTGGTGGGCAACCTTTTTTTTCAACTGAGCCAAATCTCGCCAAAACCACGATTGAAATTTATTTTGAGAGCCACATTTTTAAAACCGAAAATACATAGGATGGTACACTGTTTTTAGTTTCAATAAACTCTGGCATTTGAAGCATGCAAGTCTTAAAGCTGTCAAGTTACAAGATCCTTGCACCCCTAACCCTTTAGAAAAAAAAACCAGGGGTCTTCAAACCTGACAGCTTGAAGACTTGTGGACTTCAACTCCCAGAATTCTGAGAATTGAAGTCCACCAAGGGCATCAATCATATTAGCCCAGGGATCTGCAAAATTGGCTCTTAAGACTGGTGGACTTCAACTCCCAGAATTCTGAGAATTGAAGTCCACCAGTCTTAAAACAGCCAACTTTGCAGACCCCTGTGTTAGCCCAAAGCCTGGTGCTGGGCCTTGCTCCCCCATTGGTGAAGCCTCAAGAAGCGAAGAGGGAGAAAAAGAGACGGAGGCCAAGGAGCTTCCCCCCCGCCCCCTCCCAGCAAAAATCTAACCGGGGAGCCGGGCAGTAGCAAATTAGCCAATCATGCGAGGAAAGCGAGGTCTGACCAGGTGGGCAGCGAAACTCCAGGGCTCTCTGTTCTAATTCCCCGTGAAAACTGTTGCCTCTGAAGCGTTTGCTCTACTGTTTGAACCTTTAAGCGTCCCTTTCCCTTTTTTCTTTTCAACCCACAATGATTAGGGAGGATCCTGAAGTCGGGCGGGGACGAGAAGCGAGGAGGCAGAAAAAGAAACGGAGGCTAAGGAGCTTCCCCCCGCCCCCTCCCAGCAAAAATCTAACCGGGGAGCCAGGCGGGCAGTAGCAAATTAGCTGTCCGCCCGGCTCCCCTGTTAGATTTTTGCTGGGAGGGGGCGGGGGGAAGCTCCTTAGCCTCCGTTTCTTTTTCTGCATCCTCGCTTCTTGTCCCCGCCCGACTTCAGGATCCTCCCTAATCATTGTGGGTCGAAAAGAAAAAAGGGAAGGGGGAGCTTGTTTTGAAGTGCCCGAGAGGAGGGAGGGGAGCGGGCGCCCGGCACACAGAAGAGCTGCATTAAAATGTGTAAAGAGCCGCATGTGGCTCGCGAGCCGCGGCTTGCCGACCACTGGGCTAGAGGGACACAAAACTACAGTTAGGCCAGGCCAGCTAAGTTGAACAGGTGGGTCTTGAGTTTCTTACGGAAGGAGCGGAGATCAGTAGTTATTCTAATATCGGGGGGGGGAGGTCATTCCAGAGGGTCGGGCCCATCACAGAGAAGGCCCTGCTCCTGGGCGTCGCCCGCTGGCACTGCCTAGTGGACGGCACCCGGAGGAGTCCCTCTCTGTGAGAGCGAATCGGTTGCAGGGATGTATGAGGCAGGATGTGATCCCGCAAGTAGCTAGGTCCTGTGCCATGGAGCGCTTTAAAGATGATAGTCAACACCTTGAAACGCACCCGAAAAGCCACAGGTAGCCAGTGCAGGCCGCGCAGGAGAGGTGTTACATGAGAGTATCTTGTACCTCCCATAATTGCCTGCGCAGCCGCATTCTGGACCAACTGCAGCCTTTGGGTGCATCTCAAGGGAAGCCCCATGTAGAGAGCATTGCAATCGGGACATCACTAGCGCATGGGTGACTGTGTGCAGGGCGCTCCGGTCCAATAGGGGACGCAATTGGCGCACCAGGCGAACCTGGTGGAACGCCCCCCTAGTCACGGTCGTCACATGGTCATCCATTGACAGCCGGGCATCCAGGAGGACGCCCAAATTGTGTGCCCGCTCCACGGGGGCCAGCTGTTCGCCCCCGATGGCCAGTGATGGAACCCACTGGTTGAACTGGGGCACCGGTAACCACAGCCACTCCGTCTTGGAGGGGTTGAGCTTGAGTCTGTTACTGCCCATCCAGACCCTTACGGCCTCCAGGCACTGGGACATCATTTCGACGGCCTCGTTGGGGTGGTTTGGGGTAGATATGTACAGCTGAGTGTCATCAGCGTACAGATGGTACTTGACCCCGAAACCACGAATGATCTCGCCCAGCGGCTTCATATATGTGTTGAACAGGAGAGGCGAGAGGACCGACCCCTGCGGCACCCCACAAGTGAGCGGCCTCAGGGTCGACCTCTGCCCCCCCCGTCAGCACACATTGCGCTCGGCCAGAGAGGTAGGAGGAGAACCACCGCAAAACGGTACCCCTCACCCCCAACCCCTCTAGACGACGCAATAGGATACCATGGTCGATGGTATCAAAAGCAGCCGAGAGGTCTAATAGGACCAGGATGGAGGAGCAACCCCCATCTCTGGCCCTCCAGAGATCATCCACCAACGCAACCAGAGCCGTCTCCGTGCTGTGGCCGGGCCGGAAACCGGACTGGCGCGGGTCTAGATAATCAATTTCATCCAAGTGGCATGGGAACTGTTGTGCCACCACACTCTTTACAACCTTTGCCAAAAAGCAAAGGTTGGAGACAGGACGATAGTTAGCTAATATAGCTGGATCCAGGGAAGGCTTCTTGAGTAGGGGCCTCACCACCGCCTCTTTTAGGACGGATGGCAAGAACCCCTCTCTCAAGGAAGCGTTGACTAACTCCTGGAGCCAGCCTCGTGTGACCTCCCAGGATGCCAGTACAAGCCAGGAGGGACACGGGTCCAATAAACATGTAGTGGCTCGCAGTCGCCCACGCAACCTGTCCATATCTTCGGCAGCAACAAAGTCAAACTCCTCCCAGAATGGTCCCTCAAGACTCGCCTTTGGCGTCCCTCCTAGACCACTGCAGGAGACCCATTCACTGCGGATCTGAGCGATTTTGTCCTGCAGATATACCCCAAATTCCTCTGCTCTACCCTGCAAGGGGGCTTCCCGCGGCCTCTGTAGAAGGAGGGAGCAGGTCACCCGAAACAGGGCAGCAGGGCGGTTGTCTGCGGATGCAATAAGAGCAGCACAATATCGACGCTTGGCCGCTCTTAATGCCACAAGGTAGGTCCGTAAATAGGCTCTTACCTGTGTTCGGTCAGATTCAGAGCGTGAAGATCTCCATCTACTCTCTAGGCGTCTCTTGTGGCGCTTCATCACCCTCAGCTCCTCGGTAAACCAAGGGGCCTGGGTGGATCGCTGCTGCAGGAGAGGCCGCAAAGGCGCAACCCGGTCTAAGGCCCCGGCAGCCGCACTATTCCATGCGGCCACCAGGTCCTCCATCCGGGAGCGGGTCCGGACTACAGGAAGTGGCCCAAGCTCCATCTGGAACCTATCAGGTTCCATCAGGCGCCTGGGGCGGAACCATCTAGGACATTCCGGTTCCGCCTCCCCGCAAAGTATAACTATACTGCAGAGACCAGATACAAGAAAGAGGTTTGTCTTGTTAGTTGACCACAAGGCTTTTGATTAGCTTACGCAAAATGTAAGGTGAATGAATGTGCCAATACATTTGTTTATTGTAAAAATTCCTCAAAATAAGAAAGAAGCTTCTGTTGGAACTGAATTGAGAGAAACGGTAGTTCTAAATGTGAAAGGAAACAAATCATAGATAGATGATAGATAGATAGATAGATAGATAGATAGATAGATAGATAGATAGATAGATAGATAGATGATAGATAGATAGATAGATAGATAGATAGATAGAGACAGACAGACAGACAGACAGACAGACAGACAGATGTGTGTGTGTGTGTGTGTGTGTGTATTATCTATCAATCAATTAATCTAATCTATCTATATGAAATTACCTACATTGAGGGCACCATGCTTATGTAGCTTATTTACAAAATACACAGCTCTTTAGTCAGGCCAATTCAGGCATGGAATGTCAGGGCATGTTGGGCAGATATGCATATAGATTGCAGTTATTACACTGATGGCTCTAGATTTGTACCACTCATGCTTGTTGTGCTTTTAAGGTGTCCCTTATTTTGTAAGCTTGACAACCCTTGCCAGGTACAGTGATTTTGTTCCAGCATTTCCTAGGTGTTCAGGTCTATGTAAAGTGACTTAACGAAAGCCTTTATTGCAATATTTGTTGTGCCCTCCATGGAACTGTTTCCCAACAGAGTTCCCTGAAAAGAAACTGCTTGAGTATGCATTTGTCAATATATAGATGAATGACCCTTGGGTTCGTGCTCTCTTCAACATGTATGGTCTGATAGTAGTCTTGCTCTGGAGAGAACTTTAGTGTCTAGTAGTTTATCTAGTCCTTGCTACTGTGTGAGCTTGGTTGTCAGTGAGTGTCTAGGATTTCCTTTACTTTAAAGTGATGTTTGACTTCAATGAGTTCAGAAGGAGGGGGAGCTTCAGCTGGTGGCTGTAATGGAGAGGTTTTGGCTGGTTTAATCAGACTACAGTGGAACACAAGATGCTATCTTTCTAATGTTCTTTTATAGCTTAAGCTCAACAGTTACTGGGTTAATAACTCTTGCTAATGGGAAAGGCCTATATATTTCTCACACAGACACACACACACTGTTTCTTCGAAGGTTGCCTAGAGTATAGGTACTTGGTGGAAAGGTATACTTCCTGTCGAATGTTGTAGTTGTTCTGTGGAGACCTCTTTTTGTCAGCATTTTTAACACTTTCCATACTACAAGACAAGTAGTTTGCAATTGTTTTCCCTACTCAGCCAGAGATGCACACTGCAGTGACTGTTGCGGGAGTTCCAATATAGCAACAAAATCCTGGCTGGTGGCAACATGAAAAGGCGTAAAATCAATACTGCTGTGTATAGAATTGTTGCAAGCTACTTTTGAAAAGGGGACGAAGTCTGACCAATTATCCTATTGGTAATTAATATAACATCTGATATATTGTTCCAAGATACTCTTCGTACATTCACAGGCACCAGTCCTTGGGTGGTTCCTAGTAGCTTTAGGAATTCCTGCCAGAACCAGGAAGTGGATTGCACCTCTGGGTCGAAAATAATTCATTGAGGCACTCAATGGAGATGATAGGTGTGTTACAAAAGAGTTTTGCAAGTGTTTATGCAAAGGGGATCTTAGGGCATGCCACAAAGTATATCTGTTCTCCACCAATCTGGGTTTTATGACAGAGTGGCTAGTTGGAAGCCTCTCCTCAGTGCAAAACACATGAAAGCCCACTTGGAGTTTGCAAAAAAGCACTTGAAAGACTCTCTGATGGTGAGGAACAAGTTTTTCTGGTCTGATGAAACTAAGATTGAACTGTTTGGCCTCAATTCTAAATGTTCTTTTTTTCAATTAAAAAGTTTTTTATTAAACATAAATTAAAATGTTGGACACAGTTTAAATCATCCTAGCAGAATCTATGCCATACATGCTAAGATATTCAATTATACATTGTTTTTTTAAACATTTGATCCATACCGTATTTACAAAAAAGAAAAAATCTATTTCCAGCCATGTTGGTTTATGTTTATCTTGTACATTCTCACATTTATCATTTCATACACAATTCTAGTCTCCATTCTATGAATCTTGGCTCATGCCTATTTTCAGCTTTCCCTTTTACATTCCAACCATTGATAAAATTTATCCCAGATCTTATAATATTCTGATTCATCTTTATTCTCCAATTCCTACATCAATTTATCCCTTTCTGCGCAGATCAAGATTTTCCTAATTATTTCCTCTTCATGTGGAGTTTCCCTGTTTTTCCAATTTTGGGCAAAGACCATTATTGCTGCCGTGTTGATGTATACAGTTAAAAAGATAAGCCCCTTGTTGCATTTCTTGTTTATAATTCCCAAGATAAATAGTTCCGGTGTGAATTCTAATTCCTCTTCAGTTATCTCTGTCAACCACTTTAGGATATTCTACCAGTATATTTTGGCGTTTTGGCACGACCACCACATATGGTAATATGGGCCTGTTTCTTGGTTACATTTCCAGCAGTTTGGCAATGAATTTCTAAACAATTTGGCAATTCTTGCAGTCAGAAGGTGCCACCTATAAAACATCTTATATAGGTTTTCCTTATACGGTATTGATAATGTTATTTTCCTGTTCTTTTGCCATCTGTCCAAATGTATATTATAACCAAAGTTTATTGCCCATGCAACCTTTATCTCCTTGACCTGCTCTTCTTCCATCTTGTATTTGAATAAGATCTGTAAATCATCTTTATCAATATATCATTTGTCCCCCAAAATATATCAACTCCTCACTAATACCCCACTCTCTCATATCTTTTGAGTAGCGTGATTGGATTTGGAGGTAAGACCACCATTCCAGATCTATCCCGTTCTTTTAAATCTTGCCTTGATCTTAATCTCCCTTCTTTATCTAGTATATCTTTATAGGTGACTTGTTTTTTTTATTATTAATAAGATTGGGATGCACTACTGCTTCTAGTGTTGCTATAAATTTTCCTCTTACATTTATTCCATGTTTCTAATAATGCCTGTCTGATGAAGTGTCTTTGGAAATATTGATGTGCTACCTGTTTCCCGTACCAGAGGAAGGCATGCCATCCTAAATGCAAATTATGGCCCTCAAGTGTTAACAATCTATTATTTTTTAAATCAATCCATTCTTTTACCCAGGTTAGTGTTGCTGCTTCATGGTATAATTCCCATTCTAATACTCCGAATCCTCCTCTTTCTTTTACGTCTTGCAAAAGTTTAAATTTAATCCTGGGTTTCTTCTGTTGCCAAATGTACTCTGATGTTATTTTATTCAGATTTCCTAGGTACTTTTAATCTAATTTTATGGAGATATTTTGAAACAGGAATAATAATTTCGGAAGAATGTTCATTTTGATCACTGCAATCCTTCCCATGAAAGAGAATCTCAGATTTTTCCACCTCTCCAATTCTCCTTTTATATAGTTTAATAATTTAACATAGTTTCCTTCTTTGATTGATGTGCACCTTGCCATTATATAAATTCCTAAATATTTCATTTTCTTTTCAATCTGGATGTTTATTTCCTTGGCCAGTTCCTCCTTCTGTTTCTCTGTCATATTTTTGACTATCATTTTTGTTTTATCTTTATTGATTTTCAATCCAGCTATCTTCTCATAGTCCTCTAATACCTCCATCAGCCTCTTACCCAATTCTAGTGGTTCTTCAAAAATAAAAACTAAATCGTCTGCAAATGCTTGCAGTTTATAGACTTCTTTCCTAATTTCTAGACCTTTAATTTGAGTTTCTTTCCGAATTGTCCTTGTTAGCACTTCTAAAGGTAATATGAATAACAAAGGAGATAAAGGACACACTTGCCTTGTATCTTTCTGAATTTTAAACTTTTTGGTCACCTCTTTGTTCACTATTACTTTAGCTTCTTGGTTGGAGTATATCGCCCAAAACATGTTTAAAAATTTATCGCCAAATTCCATGTATTTCAATTGTTGCAACATGAATTCCCAATTAACATTGTCAAAAGCTTTTTGCGCATCTAGAAATAACAATGCCACCTGTGTTCCACTATGTTTCTCATAGTATTCTAAGATATCTAGAATTATTTCATATAAGAATTCTTATATTTCATATAAGAATTCATTTGTTGTTTAGGTAGGAAACCATTTTGGTCCATGTGTATAAACTTGTCTAGAAATCTTTTTAGACATTCTGCTATTATTGAAGTGAATATCTTGTAGTCTTCATTTAACAAGGATATCGGCCTATAATTCTTAATTAGTATCTTGTCTGAGTTTTCTTTTGATATCAGGACAATATTTGCCTCCACCCATGATTGTGGTATCTTCGCTTCTTCCAATACTGCATTATATAATTCAAGTAAAATTTCTCCTAGGCTATCTTGCAGTTCTTTATATATTTCTATTGGTAGTCCATCAGGGCCGGATGCCTTGTTGTTGTTGTTGTTTTGTTTTTGAATCGCATCTGTCAGTTTTTTCATCCTTATTTCTTCATTTAACATATTTTTAATTTCTTCCGGAATTTTCGGCAAGTCCCCTTTCTCAAGACATCGTATTATTTCCCCTTCTACCTGGCAATCAATTTCTTTATATAGGTTCTCATAAAACTTCTGGACCATCTTTTTCTTCTCATTTTGGTAACATATATTTCCCTCCTCATCTTGTAGTTTGTTGATCCATTTTTCCTCTGTTTGCCTTTTCAGTTTGTATGCAAGCCATCTCCCTGGTTTGCTAGCATTCTCAAAAGTATTTTGGTTTGTCTTTTTTATCTGTAGTGCCAAGTCTTTCTTTTCTAGCATATTCAATTTATGTCTAATTAAATCTATTTGTTGTTTTATATTTCCTTCCTGCGGCTTATCTTTTTTTTTATTAAAATTTTTAAATAAGTTTTACAATTATTACCCCCCTTACCCTTCCCTCTTCCCCCATCCCTACCCCTCTTCCCTCCCTCCCTCCCCCGACCTCCCAGAGCAAAATACAGGGTATAAACATTTAACAACCATACGCTATCATAAGCTAACTAATTTTAACATGTTACTATTCTTGTGCTTTAACTCTCCCTTTATTAAACTAGCTTTAAATAAATTGTAGCATTCCTTATGCCTTCATTCATAAGCTAACTGAAATTTTTTAGTCCAGTATTTGTTTTGAATATAGTCAGTCCATGTTCTCCAGTCAAGCTTGTACTTCTCATCTGAATGGTCCTTCAGATACGCTGAAATTTTGGCCATCTCTGCTAAGTTTACTACTTTTAACGTCCATTCTTGGATAGTGGGCAACTCTTCCTTCTTCCAATACTGCGCCACCAACAATCTTGCTGCTGTCGTTAGGTTCAAAATCAAATTAGTCTCTATAACAGTACAATCTGAAACTGTACCTAACAGAAACAACTGGGGCGTGAACTATATGCTCTTTTTCAAAATATTTTGAATAACCCGCCATATTTTTATCCCAAATGCTTTAACTTTTTTACAAGTCCACCAAGTATGGTAATACGTGGCACTAACACAATCACATCTCCAACATTTAGATTGTAGATTCGGATACATACAGGCTAGCCTTTTTGGATCTAAATGCCATCTGTACAGCATCTTGTAAAAATTCTCTCTCAGCTTCTCCTTCTTTCGATGAAGGATTTTGGTAGTGTTTTTCTGTTGTTGTTTTTCTTTTTAGTTGCTTTTATAATCTTTTTTTTTTGTCAATCATTGTGTTATAATCTCCCAGGATGCAGATGTTATCATGCAGTATGTTACAGATAGTATTGTGTAATTTCCTATAAAATTGCTCTTGTGCGCCATTTGGTACATAGATCTCAGCCAATAGCATTTTCTTCTGATTTATTTCTATCTCTACTATCAAGATCCTTCTTTCATCATCCTTGTAGATTTGTTTGACCAGGATCACCTTTTGGATGTATAAAACTACCTCTCTTTTTTGTTGTTGTGCTAATGAGGTGTATGCGATCCCTAGTTTGGGATATTCTAGCAGCTACTTTCGTTTTTCTTTTATGTGAACTTCTTGTAATGCTAAAATATCTAAATTTAACTTCTTTAATCTATTGAATGTTTTCTTTCTTTTAATAGATGAATTTAATTCATTGATGTTGAATGATAAGATTTTTATCTCCTCTTGCATTTCCTTATCAGTATCTTGGTTTTGTGCTTCTTCTTGTTCTAATTTCTTTTGTTTGCTGTTGTCCTCTCTCATAGTTCTCCATCATTTCTTCCTTACCTTCCCCTCTCTCTTTGGTTTATGACACACTCTTCTATATCCATTAGTCTTGAGCCTCTTCCTTCCAGATCTTCCCTTTCTTCTGTTTCTTCTTCATTGCTGATGTATGGACTATAAAATTCCTCCGCCTTGTCCACGGCATCTACTCTGTGCCTTCTGTCTTGCCACATGACCATAATGCCTTCCGGGATCAGCCACCTAAAGTTAATGTTATATTTAGTTAATTTGGAAGTCAGGAATTGATAAGGTCTTCGCAGTTCTCTGACTCTTCTCGATATTTGCTTCAGGACTATTAATTGCTTTCTTCTATATTTAATCGGTTCATTTCTTGTTCTGTGTAATATTTCATCACAGATTGATTTCTTCACCAGTCTAGCTTGTATTTCCTTTGGTAGATTATGTCTCCTTGCGTAGTTTGTCTGGCCTCAATTCTAAATGTTATGTCTGGAGGAAACCAGACACCACTCATCACCTGCCCAGTACTATCCCAAGAGTGAAGTATGGTGGTGGTAGCATCATGCTGTGGGGATGTTTTCCAGCAGTAGGGACTGGGAGACTGGTCAGGATTGAGGGAAAGCTGAATGGAGCAAAGTACAGGGATATCCTCAATGAAAACCTGTTCCACAGTACTCAGGACCTCAGACTGGCCAAAGGTTTACTTTCCAACATGACAATAATCCTAAGCACACAGCCAAGACAATGTAGGAATGGCTTAGGGACAACTCCTAGAGTGGCCCAGCCAGAGCCCTGACTTGAACCCTATTGAATATCTCTGGAGGGACCTAAAAATGGTTGTCCACTGACCGTGACCACCCAACCTGACTGAGTTTGAGAGGATTTGCAAGGAAGAATAGTAGAAAATCCCCCAATCCAGGTGCAAAGCTTGTTGTATTGTACCCCAAAATACCAAGGCTGTAACTGCTGCCAAAGATGCTTAACAAAGTATTGAGTGAAGGGGCTGAATACTTATGCCAATGTGATATTTCAGTTTTTTCTTTTTAATAAATGTACAGACATTTCACTTTGTCATTATGGCGTATTGAGTGTAGATTAATGAGAGAGAAAAAATCAACAACTGTAGAATCAGGCTGCTGCATAACAAAATTGACAAAAGTGAAGTAAGCCAGAATACTTTCTGAATGCACTGTACGTGTGTGTGTGTATGCACATATATAGCATATGGAAATGTATGTGCGTGCGTGCATGCATGCATGTGTGTGTGTGTGTAGATAGATAGATAGATAGATAGATAGGGAGGGAGGGAAGGAGGGAGAGCATCAGAATTTCATTTTTTAATGTTTGCCAGTGTGTTCACAAGTCTTAGACTAGACTCAAGAGTAACTGTAAAGTGTTTCTGCAATCCTGAGTGATTAGGATAAGCTGGGGTAATGCAACAGTTTCCTAACCAGAGGTGTTTGTTGTAACAGTACTAATAACCACACCTCCTTTTTTCATCTAATAACTTTCCTAATAGATTTCATAATAAAATACCATCAATGGTTTTTTTGTCAAATTGGAGAGAGATATTGGATGCAAAAGGTACAATATTGCCCTCTCTGTTCCTCAATTTTATTAATGATTTCAATGAAGCAGGTGGAGCAAAACTTTAAATTTGTGCAGATGACACAAAACTGAAATTCCTGATATGCTAGAAGATAATATTCAAAATAACCTTGGTAAGTTTGAAAACTGAACTGAAATTTAATAGGAGCAAGGGTACAAGAAATCACTGCCCAGTTAATTGCAAATCATATTTATGTAAGGTGATTTCCAAATTGCATTAAGTAATTGATCCACTATTTTGCTTTAGTGAGAATGACATCTATATTGTATCTAGTTCTGGGCACCACCCTTGATGGGAAGAGTTTCAAAAAGCAAACAAGAGTAATTAGGTTTCAAGGCTAAATCCCATAAAGAAAGATTGAAGGTGCTGGCTATGTTTTGTTTTGAAAAGATTAGATTTACTTAGTACTTAAAAAAGAATATCACAGCTAGGTAGCATCAAGATCTGTTCTGTGATTTTTTACAACGGCAACTCCCAACTGTTTCCAGGGAGAAAGATTTATCCATGGACATGGGTGGGGTAGAGGTGGTTTTATGTATTGCCTGCATGCCATGGATGGGGCTTTGCTTGTTTGCAAGGCCCGGTTGCTGGCATGTCGTAAACCAGAGCCATTCCATGGATCAGGGGATGGGATCCCTGTTTTACTCTTAATATAATTCTGGATTTAAATTAAAAGTATTTAATTTTATTCTATTATTCTAGATATATTCTATTTATGCAAGATAAAGATAGTCCTCGACTTACAACAGTTCATTTAATAACCAGTTACTACAGCACTGAAAAAAGTTACATGACCCATCTTTCACTTACCACTGCAGCATCTCCATGGTCACATGATCACCATTTTGACCTGACAAGCAAAGTCAATAGGGAAATCAGATTTATTTAATCAGGGTTGCTAACTTAACTGCACTGATTCACTTAACAATGGTAGCAAGAAGGGTCATAAAATGGGGCAAAACTCAATTCAACAAATGTTTTGCTTAGCAACATAAATTCTGGGGGTCAATTGCGGAGTCGAGGGCTACCTGTACAAACAACATTCCTTTTATATTTGAAGGTTATACATTTGTATTAATGTGTACACACGCGCGCGCGCGCGCGCGCTGGTCTTGTTATATTCGGGTCTTTTCCCATGTAAGATTGTTATATATATAATTACAGTCCCTTAACTAGAATATAGCTGGTCTAATTCAGGGAAGTTCCCCGCACTTCTTTCTAGCGCTTTATCAAAGCCTCAGCCATTCAGTTGTCTCCCCGCCTTCCCAGCATGCAATCATAACTCCACCCCCTTCCTTCGACTACCACCTCCTCATTTATATCCACCCGCGACGAGTAGGCTTTCTTTCTTGACGCTTGTTTTCTCCGGGACTGTTTTCTTGCGAAGGGTCTGCAAACATGGCTTTGAGGCAGCAGCTGGGTGAGTTTTGATTGCCATGCCTGACATCTCGACCCTGCTGGTTCACTGTACTGCAAAGTTTTGCTCTTTTACTTTCTCAGCAGCAAATATGCCCCTCTCTTAAAGGAGAAGGGAGCACCGACTGGTTTTTGGTTTACTGGAGGGCTCCGCCCGGTTTGGTGATTAATTTACGGGAGGGCGCCTCTTCAGCCTGGCGTACGCTGTGTGCTGAAGTTTTGTCCGATCTTACTCGTGTTATTCAGAAGCAAGCCTCGTGACCTGCATTGACGCTTTTCCCCGTGTGACTAAAATTGAAGGGAAACCGTTACCAAAAACTATAAAGCTAGGAAACAGAGTATCTGCATGCACTATTAGGTGATTGCGTGTCAAAAATCAATGTGCATAGTTAATCAATATCCTGATAGGTTAAAAGTTTTAACCTAACCCCGTCCAAGTTGCAGGTTAAGGCCCACGAAAATCAGCAGAAGTGAGCGGAATTTCATTCTTGGGTTGAATCCCTTTCAACTATTGGTAGAGGGTTGCCCTTTTCTGCATCTTCTTTGGCTCCCGATGAATGTAATCCGCAACTTTTATCTCTGGTTTGCTGGTTTCTTCTGTGCATATTTTTTTCAAGAACAGCTTGCAAATACGCAGGAATAATTTACAGTGTAAAACGTAAAGTGCAATGCTATCTTCGCTATTTGATTCTCATGATTGTGGTGCAAATTCGCATACTTATTGAAGGATAGAGTATAAAACCATATTTTTAAAAATAGAGGAACTCTTATCCCATTGAAAGGCATCTAGAAATAACTGCTTAGAATGGATGAAAGAGAAATAAAGCAGACAATGTGGCCTAATTACTTTTCTGTCCATGTTTGATTGAAAAGGTCTTCATCCTGAAGCGGAGTGATTCATGGTAATAGAAATATGACTATACTGATTTATTTTTGTAGACACACTTTAAATCAAGGAAAAAAGTTGCAAAGAATTAGCCTTTATCATCCTAAGATAATAAAGTAATCTTGAAAGCCCCATGTTTCATTTAAGTTTACATTTTTCATCCTGACTGTTACATTCACAGTAAATTACATTCACCCTCTTATTTGTGGCTAATACATTTTCTCTTGTGAAATTCCTGGGAAACATGAAATAATTTGAGTAGGAATAAATTAACAAAAGGAACAGCTATAGCAGCTGCCCCATTATTCTCTGTTATCCCAAGCATTACATTAGTTGGAAGGCAGAAGAACATTTGAAAATGTTTTTGTAAAAGACATTATGTAAAAGCTGCAAGGTTGTTATACAAGTCCTCTTCATTCTGATAAAATTTATTCCTCCACTAGTAGTGCCCTCCTGATGTGAATTGCAATGCCAGCAACACTGAAGATGATTTACACTTTAATTCAACATATATTCGAAATGTTGAATTATAGAAGGTTATTGCTGAGTTATGCTGAGAAAAAAATGGCAGTATTTCCATGTAGTGGTAGCAGGAAAGGCAATGTGTGACTGAAACCTACTTAGTAGATCAGTTTGTAAAAACAATTTCCTTTTTCATTGATGATTAACTAGTCCTTAAAATAGAACTATAGTGAATTTAGCTGGTCCTGTATGAATGTAGGGCTTTGCTACATATCTATATTCTTATTAAAGAATTTGTTTTTCTTTCAGCTTTATTTAGTGTCTCAGATAAAACCGGCCTGGTGGAATTTGCAAAATGTTTGACTTCTTTGGGTTTGACTTTGGTTGCCTCAGGAGGAACAGCAAAAGTTCTTCGGGATGCAGGTTTGAATGTCAGGTAAAATAAAAGATTGGACTTGACTGGATCTTACTGTGTTATCTTTAAGCTTGGCCTGACAACTGGGGTGACAAGGCCTCATTTGCTTCTTCCATTACATCACAAATAGATCTTTCTGACATCAGTTCTGGGAAATGTTATTGTATAACTCAGAATTCTGTAGTGTTGAAATTTGCAAGGTGTGCTGATAAAATTGCTCATTGTTAATTGTTTAATTTTCATCCAGGGGAATATTTACTTTGAAAGGTAATGAAGTCCTAATAGTGGTAGGTTCCCAGCTGTCCAAAGCTTGAATGAAGCAGATTATCTAGACCTTTTCAGTCAGGCCAGGCTACATTAATGCTGGTCATTGATCTTTGGAGGGCTCAGGATGAGGATGGCTAGCCTTTTCTGACTCTCCTAGATCTCTTAGTGGTTTTTATACTATTGCTTGGTATTTTGCTGGACCATCTCCAGGGATTGAGAGTGGGAGATGCCATTTTGCAATAATCCCCCCCCCCCCCCCTTTTGTGGCTGATACCAGTAAGTTATGGTAGAAGAGAAGTCCAGCTCTAGGCCCATGTTGGGTTACACAGCTTATGTCTCTCTCCCCTCCTCTAATATCTATATGAAGTCTCTGAGAGAGTTCATCATCATCAGTATCCCATTATACATATCCCATTATATATATCTCAGATGCTGGACAAATTATGCTATTCAGGTACTTGCTCATTGCCTGGAGACTGAAAGGACCTAGAGAGAGAGAAACTCAACCTTAGCAAGATGGAGTGGTTATGGGTCTTGGATGCAGTCATTACAGGACTTGAGCAAGATACTATCAGTATGTTGATGATATTAATATTAATATTGATACAGATAACTATTATATGTGCTAAAAATTACATCAGTGATGTAAAGAGATAACCTTTCTTTCCAAAGTGGTCCATTAAATCAACATTTTAGTGTAAGGTACTCCTCGATTTACAACAGTTCATTTAGTGACCATTCCAAGTTACAATGGCACTGGAAAATGTGACTTATGACCATTTTTCACAGTTATGACCATTGCAGCATCCCCATGTCTATGTGATCAAAATTCAGATACTTGGCAACAGATTCATATTTATGCCTATTACTGTGTCCCAAGGTCATGTGTTCACCTTTTGCGACCTCACAAGCAAAATCAATGTTAAATATTACTCTAAGAGTAAGTATTATATATCTCCCATGGGTAGTTGTTTCCTTCAAAGTTGGGGTTTGCTACACAACTCAAGATTTTAATTCTATGCCCTAGTAATATGTAATGTATACAACATCTTAAAAAGTGGCAAAAATATCAGAAAAGGAAAAAAAGGAAAATTACAGTGTTCTGGAAAGTGCAAAAGAAGTTATGTATCAATAATGGCATCCACTTTGGTATATATATTAGGAGCAACTTTAGTTCTATCAATAATTCTATCAATAATTGCTTAGTAAAGGAAGGAATCTATTATGGTTAAGGCATTTCCAAATGGTTAAAAAAATCTTAGGCAATCTTGGAGAAAGTGAAGAAACTCTAAGAAAAATGGCAGAATTTGAAGTATTAATACATAATCAAAAGAATTTATTAGGCTGCATTTACAAATTGTTATTTAAATACAACATGGAGACAACAAATAAAAATTGATAAAATAGATGCAAAATTTCAAAGGGAAAAACCAGTGGAACAACCTATGGAGCAAATCAATAAAATTTACACCAAGCTATAATCTGAAGGAAAACTGGTACAAAATGTCCCATAGGTGATACCAATGTGGTCAAAAGTATTGACCCCTCCACTTTTTCCCAAGAATCCTAATTTGACATGAAATAAGTTCACACAAGTAAATGGTATCCACCATACTTTATTCCATAGAGTAGATACTTTGTTTTTGATGCATGACTTAATATATTCTTGTAAATAAGAAAACAGTCTAGAGGCAGCAAAATTGAAGCCTAGATGCTAACCCCTGTGTTATATGAATGCTGTAGATGCTACATAATGCTTTTGACTCCTTCCCTTTTGGAACAGAGATGTTTCCGATCTTACTGGCTTTCCAGAAATGCTTGGAGGACGTGTGAAAACTCTTCATCCTGCAGTGCATGCAGGTATGTTATTCTGTTGGGAATAAATTAATATTTATTAATACTTTATTAATTCAAAACAGCTAATTTAGAACAGCTGATAATAAAAACATTCTCTTACATAAAACTGTAATTTGCATGGCATCTGCAAAAGGATGGATTGATTGGAGTTTCAGTTACTGTATTTTTCGGAGTATAAGACGCACCATTTTTCCTCAAAAAAGAGGCTGAAAATCTGGGTGCGTCTTATACACTGATTACAGCATTTTTTGCCTCCCGAAGCCCCACCCCCTTCAGCAAAATGGCTATGCATACCCTTATGGAGGTTTTCAGAGAGCTCCTGGGGGTGCCAGAGGGCAGAAATAAGCAAAAACCGGCCCATTTTTTGCCCCCCCAGCAGCACTCTATAAGCCTCCATAAGGCTATGCATGCAATTTTTTTTGATAAAAAATGGGCCCGTTTCCACAAAAAACAGGCCATTTTTTGCTCATTTCCCCCCCCCCCCAGCACTCTGCAGGCCCCCCCAGGCTATTCATGCGTTAAAAAAAACGGGCCTGTTTTCGTTAAAAACGGGCCGTTTTGGGGAGGTTTGCAGAGTGCAAAAACTTTTTGTTTTGGAAAGCTCTTTAACTGATTGATGAGAATTACATTGATGAAGTGTTGTACCAGCAGAAACAAAGTCTTAGGTGCTGCAGATTGTCAGTGATTTTCTTCTCCAGCACATGGATAAATATACCTGGAAACATCTACCTACCTACCTACGCAGTCTCCCTACCTACCTACTGTATTTCTCTATCTCTCTCTATTTTTCTCTCTCTCCCTTTATCTTCCTACCTAACTACTCTTTCTCTCTCCCTACCTGCCTACTGTATTTCTCTCTCTTTCTCTCCCTCTCTCCCCCTCTATCTACCTACCTGCTTTTTTTTTATTTGCCTCTTCAAAACCTTGGTGCGTCTTATACTCCGGTGCGTCTTATGCTCCGAAAAATACAGTAATCAACCTGTTGCCTTTAGCATCTTATCATTTCAGTCAAAATAGGGATGATAAAGGGATTGAGGATTGAAGTCCAGGGCATTTTCCTGTACGCTGCTTGGAGAGTCCAAGCATGGGTTAAATTCTGCCTGACTGCCCTGGACTGAATTGAAAGATCTTTAGCCACGCCTCCTCTTCCGGCTCCTCAGATTTTTGTCAATTCAGCCTAGCCCAAGGGCATGTTTTAAGTGGTTCCAGAATATCAACAGAAATCTAACCTTAACTTGGACTTTCCAACTGAATTGTTCTTCATTCTGCAAAGAAATAAGGTCTGCCTTTCAGTTGTTGTATTTGAGTCTATTGCTGCTATTTACTGCCGGCGCTTGTCCCGGGCTTCTCCGGGCACGCGCTGTCCCTTTAAATTGTTGGGCGATGTGAGCCAGCTTGGGAGCCGCCGTGATCACCCTTTATCTTCGCGCAGCTGTCAGCGGCGTGAGGACCCAGCCACTTGCGATATACTTGAGCATTTGGTGCGACGGTCAGTGGTGCGAGGACCCAGCCGTTCGCGCCATCGTTTGCAGATTTGAATTTTGGTGCCATTTTTCCAGCAGTTAGTCATTGTGGCGGCCATTTTGGTTAAGGGAAAAACTTCCGGTGGCTGTTTTGTTTGCAGTTTTGCCATGTTTTTCCCTTCCATTAGTGAGTCAGCATTGGAGAGTGGTGGCAGCGCGACTTGTTCTGTCCGGCAATCCGGTAGTCAGTCGCTCCCCCCCAAATTGTTAATTGATCATTAACAGCAAGGTGTTGGTCTTGCCTTAGGCCTCCCTCCAGCTCTTAACCCTGCAGGCACTGGGAGATTGGATCTCACCCCAGAGGTTTCCTCGTGGCAGCACCGGCTTAATTACTCATTTCAGCCATCAATCTTCACGACTCTGAATCAGCAGCTGCAGCTACCCTCACATCCCCAACTGTGTTCCAGGTTATGAGTGGTGCCCAGACTACCCTTACTCACAGCATAATGGCAGACAACACTAATCAAGAGGCAATGCAGCCAGGGCCCTTTAGCAGCAGGAGTCTTACCAGGCAGACTAGCAAAGCAGCCTCAGAGGCCCTCAGTGGACAGAGCCAGGCTGAGGGAAAGAAAGGAACAAAGCCCCAAGACCAAGTTGCCCCCACGTGCCAAAAAGCACCAGAGAAACAACCTGAACAAGCCCAGCAACAACCAGACAACTGATCCTTCATGAGAACCTCGCGGACCGCACCCATTATCCTGCTGTCGAAACTGCTGGGCAAGATGATCTCTTGCCTATTGATAGTACCATGGGTGAGACTACATTCATGACAATTAAAATGGTGCCTTCTACCCCACCAAAGGGCCAAGAAGAGCAACTCCCCTTCCCCGATTCCGGTTCCTCTCTGTCAGGGGAAATTTCACCCTGAGCTAATGAGGTGTAGACGTCGGCTTTCCTAAAAAGTATATCTTCAGAAAAAGCGAAAATAAGACTCGATAACAAGTTCTAATTAAAAACAAAATTTAATATGAAAATAAGAAATAAACAAATCTATCTAATTGTTACATTTTGGCAAGAGCAATTGTCATCCACCTTCTTGGCAGACGAACAGAAGATCAAAAGTAAAGAAGTCTCTGGAATGTGTGATGTATTAAGAAATGTGTTAAGAAGCATGCACAGTAAATCATTGCTGATAAGGCCTATGACCTGCGCAGTAAATATTCAGTTCAGCTAGCAAACAATTAATGCAGTGACACTCTCAAGGTCCAGCAGTCCCTGAGGTGGTGGGATTCTCCTGCTCTGAAGAAGGGCAGTCTCTTCCGCGAGCTGGATTGCCTAACCATCACCACGGATACAAGCCTTTTTGGATGGGGGGCACATCTGGACAATCAGGTCGCCCAAGGCAGGTGGTCTGACAGCGACCTCAAGCACAGCATAAATTGGCTAGAGTGAAAGGCAGTGAAACTAGCTCTCCTTCACTTTCAGACGGCCATCCAAGGCCAGCACGTGATGCTGTTAACAGACAATGTGGCCACCAAGGCACATGTCAATTGCCAGGGGGGGACTCACTCCAAGTCCCTGATGGCGGAGGCAGAGCGCCTGGGGAAGTGGGCGGAGAAGCATCTATCATCTCTTTGAGCACATCTCTGGGGTGAGCAATATCCAGGGGGATTGGTTGAGCAGGGTCACAATCGATCACTTGGAGTGGCGCTGCACCCGGACCTCTTCCTCAAGATCAACAGAGGTTCGGCCGCCCTTCAGTTGACCTGTTCGCCATCCCGGAGAACACTCAGGTACAAGTGCTTCTTCTCCAGGTACAAGTCTCCGAGAGCAGAGGGAGTCAATGTCCTTTGCCGCTGGCCACCTGGCCTGCTCTACGCGTTTCCACCATTGCCTCTCCTTCCCAGCGTCATCCATAAGATTCTCACAGAACAGGCGGAGGTAATTCTCGTAGCACCATTCTGGCCCAGACGGGCCTGGTTTGCTAACCTTGTGAGCCTCTCCATCAACAAGCCTTGGAGGATTCCTCCAGGGGAGGTCTCTCTTGGCCAGGGGGCTCTCTCACATCCGGAGCCCCAATGGTTGCAGTTGGCCCTCTGGCACTTGAGAGGGGCCTCCTAGAGAGGGAAAGGCTATCCTCCAAGGTCATCCAAACCACCCAGGCCATCGACTACCAGAATTTATGAGACCACTTGGGCGGTATTCGCAAAATGGTGGGTACGTAGGCAGAAAAACCCCACTTGCGCCTCTATACCACAAATTTTGGACTTTTTGCAAGATGGATTGGACCAGAGGCTGGCAGCAAACACGCTCCATCGCCATATGGCGGCACTGTCTACCGTCCTTGCTCCCAGCGACCATCTATCCCTAGCACGTCATTCCAAGGTTCGCAGCTTCCTGAAGGAAGCCTCCGACTTGCGGCCCCAAGTCGTTCATCGATATCCGACTTGGGAGTTGAATGTGGTATTCCGGGCTCTGGTTGAGTCTCCGTTTGAGCCCATTCGAACCTGTGACCTGAAGCACCTAACTTTCAAGACAATATTCCTGACCGAGATCACCTCAGCACATAGGTTTTTGGAGATGGCGGCCTTGTCAGTCAGAGAGGACTTGTGTGTCATACATCCAGACAGGGTCGTTCTCCGCTTAGATCCTTCATTTCTCCCGAAGGTCAACTCAGTTTCATTGGAGCCAGATGGCACAAACTGGATGTGCGTCGAACCATTCGCAAATGCATCAAGCGCACTGCTGTGTTCAGGCGATCAGAATCGCTTTTTGTTTCCTTTCAACCTACTACCACGGGGCGCAAAGTCACCTCCGCCACCATCAGCTGATGGTTGCGTGCTTGCATCGCCCTTGCCTATCAGCTCCAGTCTAAGCAAGTACCACACCGAATCACAGCCCACTCTGAACATCAAAGGCTGAAAGTAATATTTTATAGAACAACTTAAAATAGTGTGCTTTGCAGATATTGTTTCTCTAGTAACATTTTTATATACAATTCCTTGGTGCATTTCAAGCAATATTGGGATGGCTACGATTAAAAGAAAAGAAGCTAGCTTGCTTTCAAGAGTAAAACCTTTATTTATTTTTTTATAGGTCCTACTGCTATTCCCCATTGGCCATCTTTAGCAAGGACTTGAAGGGACTGGACTGTCTTACATTTTCTGAGCCTCTCTTTTTTTTCCTCCCACAAAATCTAGGCATCCTGGCTCGTGACATTCCACAAGATAATGCTGACATGGAAAAATTGGATTTCAGCCTTGTAAGGTAAAAAGGGTAGTTGGGGGTTAATAAATAATTATAAAGTCAACCTTTGATATCAATTGATGGAAGTTAACTTGCATAGAGTTTAAAGGTTTTTCATTATAAAGTACCTCTCCTCTCTTTATGAATGCACATTTTCAGAATTGATGGGATTTTTTTTGTGAAAGTAGGGAGGGATTTGTAATTGTGCAAGAGATTGTCAAATCTTGACTTCTCTTCATTTACTTTAAAGCATTGGCAAATATACCCTTTTGAGATTTACCTAGCTTTGTTTGAATTTCAACATTTAAATCAACTTCAGACGTAAGAGGACAAAGTGTCAGGGCCAGTCTTTGATGCTGAGATTTTGGTCTGTTACTTTCCTTAGTCTGCCACTACATAACATTTACCCCTTTCTTTAATCAAATATTGAAAGAAAACATTATACTTGGTGGATTCAGTGTTGGAATCACAAGTATTCCAAGAAAGATATACAAATAAAATGTTTGGTTTTATTAATTAATTAAATGTTTATGTACCCATCTCACTAATACAGCAACTCTGACTGGTTTTCGGTATAATAAAAAGTAAAAAGGTAAAGAATGAAATTAAAATTAGGAGAGTTAATTAGAAAAACTAAAAAACCAAGATGATGGGTAGCCTCAGGCTTGAGATTTTCTCTACCTTGTTAGCTACTCCCAACATAGTACACAGAGCCTAGCTTTCAGGCCCTTCCAAGAGGCTAGGAGTTTGGAAACTTATAACTCAAGGCAGTCATGGTGAAAGTAAAAGTTAAGAGTATGACTTTTCTAATGTTTCAATATTTTCAACATTCTGAAAAAAGTTTTTTTCAATATTCAAAGTCAAATTCATTTGCAGCCAAAAGGATCAAAAGACTTTTCAATAGGTTTAAGCCCCTTAATGTTGGTCGATGAATAGGATCCTATTTGGAATTGCACTGTATCTGAGAAATTATCATTACTGAGACTATTCTCTCTATATTTATGTTCCCTAGTTCACAAACATTCTAGAAACAGCATATAATGTGGGCAGTCTGTTGGTATGAGTTAGGATTACAGAATTTTGCTCTTACCTTGGTTTATTGTAGTGCTCTTCCTTTAGCCATACTTGATACAAATATAAGAAGATCACCAGAACCCCAATGTTTTGAACTGCTTTAAAATAATTCTCGTGATGATTCAGGATAAGACTAGCATAAGACTCTTCATCAGCCACAGCAGGGATAAAATAACAGTTGCATTACATTGAGACATGATAAAAAAATTCTTGTGTTGGCAGAGGGTCATGCAAATGACACTTCTGTGTTTTGAATATAATTTAAAGTTACTCCATGCTTATTTTTCTAGAATTGTAGTTTGCAATCTCTACCCATTTGTCAAAACGGTGGCCTCCCCAAATGTCACTATACAAGAAGCTGTTGAACAGATTGATATTGGTAAGTCATTATGGACTATATATTGCAAACACATTGCTTTGAGTTAGTACTTTGTGGATACCATCACATTTTAAGTGAAAGCAGTCTTTACATATTGTGTTCATATATACTTTCTTCCATTAACTTTCCCATTTTGTTGTGTGATACTCTGCTAAGGAAAGATTTAGAATTATTAAGTTGGAAGGGGCCATGTAGGTCATTGAGTCTAGCCTCTGCTCATTAATGTTTTGCTCAAATCAGAGCATCCCCAATACATGGCTTCATTAAGGTAAAATGGTTCTGCTATTGAACTACTTAACGCTGTTAGAATTGTTTTCTAGCATTTAATTGGAATCTGTCTTCTTGGAACTTAAATCCATAATTTTGCATCCTGTACTGTGGAGCAGAATTTTGGTCTTACCCAGGTATTTGAAGAGCACTGTCATGTCCCTTCTCGGCCTTCTCTTCTCAAGGCTAAACATTCCTGGTTCCTCCAGTCTGTCCTCATTAGCTCTCTTGAGTCTCTTTCTTGATTTGATGATAGGAGATTTAATTCATCCAGAGTCAAGAGATAGTCAGTGGTCATATGTCAGTCCTACTATTGCACCTTTCTCTTTTCCTGATGAAATGGATACAAGTGAACAAAAATAAAGTTAAAAAGTGCTAACTTTTCTTCATTTCCTGAAACAATTTGCCATATTCAGCTCCTTTCATTAACTTCTGTCTACATATTATTCCTGAAATTCACTTTGTTAATATCCAAGATACCTGTTTACATTCAGTTTTGCTTGAAATTTGAATGAAGAAGATTTCTCTACGGGCTCCTCTCCTAACTTAAGAAAGTGAAGGCTCTTGAAATGGAGTATTTCAAAAGGAACATTTTATTAAGAAGAATGGAAGCCATTTAAATTCAAAGGAACAACTGAATCCCCTTAGACAATGCAAGTAGAATTAAAGCAGTAGAGACCCCTCCCATTTGTTAGAATGCAGATTTTAGCCAATACACAAGTGTGAAGATGTTTCCTTTATCAACTGCCCTGAGACCCGAATAAACATACATTCCATGGCTATCTTCCGTTAGACATTAAAGTGAAACGTCTCACATGGCCATTATAAACGTTCCCCCAAAAGGTGATGGGATCTCAAGGCATTTCGACGCCAGGAAACCAGTTGTAAAATATCAGTTGTCATAGGCACTGCTAATAAATCGACTCCTTAGAAAAAAGAGAGATTCGCCTGTGAAAAGATAGAAACAAAAATTCCATCATAGTATTTTAACAAGGTTTGTCAGGGTATTGGGAGTGAATTTTTTTTCAATAAGGTAGGGGCCTTAACACGGTGTTAGCTACCAATTCATTTTGGGACGAAGATAGATGCTTCCAAGCAACTAAGTATTGGGTTTTCCCCCTGTGGATCCTAGAGTCAAGGATTTCCTTAATTTCAAAGTGTTGTTCGCCTTCTATCATGATAGGAACAGGTGGTGTAGGTGCAAGTGTTCTGAGTGGTGAGATTATTTCTCGTATGAGTAAACTAATGTGAAATACTGGGTGGACTTTCCTGAGTGTCTTTGGAAGGAGTCATTCTACTATTACTGGGTTGATGACTAGTGATAGGGAAAAGTCCAATGAAATTTGGCCCTAATTTCTTTGATGGCTGCAATGACTTCAGGAATTTTGTAGATAAGTATACTCTATCTCCAATATGGAAAGGTTTGGGTTCCACTCTTTTCTTGTCATCTTGAATTTTAAAAGCCGCTCTAGCTTCCTCTGAAGCTAATCTAATTACTGCCCATGTGTTTCGTAAAGTGTCTATCCACTCTTTCAGTGAGGGGATAGTGGGTCTTCTGTGGGTAGTTCAGGCATGGGGCTGAAATCCTGGCCTGTTGCTACACTAAAAGGGGTGAAACCATGCTTGAGTGCACAGCATTATTGAAGGCCACTTCCGCAAAAGGTAACAGTTCAGTCCAGTTATCTTGTTGAAAATTAATAAAACATCTTAGATATTGTTCTACGACCGAGTTAAGATTTTCAGTTTGTCCACTAGTTTGGGCATGGTGTGATGAGCTCAACCTTTGGGCGGTGCCAAGTAAAGTTAAAAATGCCCTCCAAAACTTTGAGGTGAATTGGACCCCTCTGTCGGAGATGATTCTCTGTGGGGCTCCAGAAAGGCGATAAATGTGTATCAGGAATAACTTGGCTAGACTTTTGGCAGTTGGGATCATTTGGCAAGGTATAAAATGTGCCTGTTTTGAAAACAGCTCTATTACGACCCAAATGACAGTATTCCCTGCACTTTCTGGTAGTTCAACAATAAAGTCCATAGCAATCTCTTTCCAGGGTGCTGAAGGTTCAGCTACCTTCTGTAATAGTCCTGGGATTTTCCCTTGATGTCCTTTAGCTACCACACAGATAGGACAGCTAGCTACATAGCTCTCTATGTCCTTTTTAGTGATAGCCACCAAAATTGCCTTTTAATAGGTGTAAAATTTTCACAAAACCAAAGTGTCCAGGTAATTTAGAGTCGTGGCACCTGGCCATTAAACGCAGTCTTTGGCTAGCTGGAACCTACAACTTCCCTCCCACCCAAGCTAAGTTATTCATCAGGCAGCTGGCTTTGTGGCTCAAAAACTATTCATCAGTGGCTAAAGCTTGTTTAAAAGTTTGGGTGGTGTCATTGTTCGTCAATGTTTCTTGTTTTGTCTGGGATCTGGTTACTTTAGCGGCTAGTTGATTGTTTTGTATCATGGGTTTGATTAAGTCTGGCTTCATACTATTGTATTGCGGTTTTCTGGATAGTGCATCTGCCAGAAAATTTTTTCCCCTGGGGAGATATCTGAGCATAAAATCAAATCGTTTAAAGTACTGAACCCATTGTACTTGTTTTGGGGAGAGGTTCTTTGGGGTCTTTAAGGCTTCTAAATTTTTATGATCCGTCCAAACTTCAAATGGGATCTTACTCCCCTCTAGGAAATGCCTCCAGGTTAAAAGGGCCCACAGAACTGCATAAGCTGCTGCCCCATTTGTGCTGGGATGAAATGCTGAGCTGAGTCCTGGTGTGGACCCGATCGATTTAAGGAATTCTCTCCAGAACTTAGCGGTGAACTGAACTCCGTGATCTGAAATGATCCTTTTTGGCACCCCATGCAGGCGATAAATGTGTTTCACAAACATTTTGCTAATTTCTTTGCGGATGGCAGGCCTGAACAAGTGATAAAATGTGCTTCCTTGGAAAACAAATCAATAACTGTCCAGATTGCTCTATTACCACTGCTGTCTGGAAGCTCGACGTTGAAGTCCATTGCTATCTCTTCCCATGGTCGGCTAGGGCTGGCCACTTGTTGTAGTAGTCCAGGGGGCTTTCCCGGCTGGGTTTTCATCGTGGCACAAGTAGCACAGCTTTTTACATAATCTTCCACCTCCGATCTCATCTTTGGCCATCAAAATTGACGCCTGGCAAGGTGGAGAGTTTTCAGGAATCCGAAATGACCTCCTAGTTTCACATCATGACTCCGCTGTAGCACTTGCAGTCTCATCTCTGCAGGGACGTACGGTTTGGACCCCTTCCAGGGTACGCCATCATTCATCGTTAGGATGTCCTTGTTGTTGTTGAACCACGGGTCTGTCCGGAGGGCCGCTTTCAGCTCGGTTTTCAGCTTATCTTGGCTTCGAATGGTGACTTGAGCTGTCTTTTGGTGAGAAGGAGATATGATGGGGTGGACAACTTCTTCCTTCTTACTGTCAAACTGGGGGTTTCTCGACAGCACATCTGCTAACAAGTTCTTTCCTGCGGAGATGTGTTTAATTTCAAATTTGAACCTTTGGAAATATTGGGCCCAATGAACTTGTTTGAGGGATAAATTCTGATGGACAAGAAGAGCTTCGAGGCTTTTATGATCAGTCCATATCTCGAACGGTATATCCCCCCCTTCCAGGAGATGTCTCCAGGAGAGCATGCTCCACCTGATCGCGATTGCCTCTTTCTCCCAAATGGCCCCACCTTCTTTCCGTAGTGGTGAGTTTCTTGGAGATGTAGGCGCATGGCAAGAGGTGGCCTTCTTTACTCTTTTGCAGTAGCACCGCGGCGATCACAACATCACTGGAATCCGTTTGGATTATGAATGGTCGCTCTGGATTGGGGTGTTGCAATATGGGCTCTTGGGCAAAGAGCCATTTTAATTTCTCAAAGGCCTTTTGACAGTCCAGTGTCCATTTTAGTGGTTGGTTTGCTTTCGGCTTAGTTGGGGAAGGCTCCATCTTTAATAGTTCAGTCAATGGTAGGGCAATTTCAGCGAATGTCGGAATAAACTGTCTATAAAAATTTGCAAATCCAAGGAAGCTTTGCAATTGTGAGTGCTTGGAGGTTTCCAATCTAACACTGCTTTCACTTTTCCTGGATCCATTTCTACTCCTTCATTGGAGATACAATACCCCAGGTAATCTAGTGAGGTCTTGTGGAACTCACACTTTGTCAATTTTGCGTATAGTTTGGCAGCTAGAAGTTTTTTCAGGACTTGCTGTACCAATTTCACATGTTCTTCCAGGGTCTCAGAGAAGATCAAGATGTCATCTAAATAGACGAGTACAGGTGGTACAGGTGGTCATGTAGCACTTCATTTATGTACTGCATGAATACTGCAGGTGCTCCTTGTAGTCCAAAAGGCATGACTTTATACTGGAAGCTGCCCAGGGGAGTGTTAAAAGCGGTCTTCCACTCCTCCCCTTTCCGGATTCGTATATGGTAATACGCCTCTCTCAAGTCCAGCTTGGTGAAGATCTTGTCTTTAGCCAAGTGGTTTAACATATCTTTAATTAGAGGGAGGGGATAGGTGTAGTTTCCATCTTCCTCACTGAACACCTCCGCCAGATCCCAATAGACCTTTGGGACTTGTTGGATACCTGGAGGTTTAGTGCTTGCTGCAGGTTCTGGATGGGTTGGGTTGTTGGGTTCAATCGTTCCTGGGTGGCCTTTTGGTTCCACCAGTGGTAACGGGCCAAATCCAATAATCAACTTTCTAACAGTCCTCCCACTTTATAGTAGGTGCCCACTTGTCCAACCATGCAAATCCCAGGATAATTGACTCCTGCATTCCAGGGGCCACAATGAATCTGAGGAACTCATAGTGGCGGCCTATCACCAGCTTTACTAACTCAGTGATCTTTGTAGCCGGAGCTCCCCCAATTAGGGTTCCCTCTACTTGCTCAAACAGAATGAAGTGTTTTAGGGGTTTTGTGCGTATACCTAGTTGCTCCACTATTTATATAACCAAATTTTATTGGTTTTACAAAAAATAGTCAAGAAAAGGGACGGTGGATAAAGTTACAAATTTTGACAGCTACATTATGCAGGAAATGGCCCTCCCCCCCATTCTCATAACTTTCATTTATTATTACATTAAGTTGTTACTACTTAATAGTATTTTGTCAGCATATAACCTTTTATGTTCAAATAATTTCAATCATTTTATATCAAACAGATTTTCAGTTCATTTTTGTGATCTGAGTTTTCTCAATGTTGCCTCTTCTCCCCCCTCCGGCAGGGCTCCGGCACCTCCCGTGTCCTGTGTATCCTGTGTAGTGTCATCAAATTTATCTAGGAGGACTTTGGTTTTTTCCATGAAGGCCTCAGCCTCCATAGTTGTGTTGATTCTAACTCTCGTGTCCTCCCAGAATATTAACATACCTTCTGGCATAAGCCATCTGAACCACACCCCTTTCTGGTATAATTTCTTCGCTAAAAGCGAATAATTTTTTCTTTTCTCTCTAACTTTCTTTGGGATTTGTTTCAGAATGGCTATTTCTCTATCCTTGTATTTTAATACTTGCCCCCTTTGTGCACTCAGAATCTCATCTCTTGTAGTCTTTCTGAGAAATTTAACGTGGACCTCCCTTGGAACGTTATGTGTTCTGGCATATGCTGAGTTTACTCTATAGACCAGGTCAATATCCCACCACATCTGTTGTCTGTCTTTTTGGATGTATTCAGCCAGTAGATTTGTCATAATATCCCTCAGGTCTTCATCATCAGCCTCAATTACATTTTGAAATCTAAGAAAAAAAGACATCCTTTCAAATTCCATTTTTATCTGATGGTTCTCAAGTTCTTGATTTCCTCTCTGAACCCCCTTCACCTCCCCCCTCATCTCAGCCGTCCCCTCCTCCAAAAGTTCCAGTCTCTGTGAGTTTTGGATCGTTCGGTTTTGGTTCTCTCTGAGCTGTTCGTTCATTTCTTTCAATTGATTTTTCAAGTCTTCCTGCCCCTTTAAGAGTTGTTGAAACATCTGTTGAAAGTCCACCTCCAAGGGCTTAGGCTGGGACAAAGATGTTAGTGTCCGTTGTCCACTGGGGCTGGACGTTGAAGATGCTGGGGCAGAGCCAGCAAAACCCGGTTTCCCCGGTGGTGGTCTTTTGGGTGGCATTGTAGTAAGAAGAGCTCAGAGATGACTGTGTCAATACAGGGAAGAAACAGTTGTAAAGGTGGATAGCTGAGAGAGATCACGAGGCAGGCAGTCCAGCCAGATAAAGACCTTTTCTAAATTCTAAGTCCAAGCAATAAAATCCATTGTTCCAAGTCCAGGATAAAGTGTAACAAGAGATATCTCTGAGTGTCACGGAGACAAAGACAAAATGCCAGCAGTTTCTGTGGGTGGAGTCAAGTTTCAAAGTACATGAAGACAACGGAAGTGTGCCATCTTGCCCTGCCAGCTCCGGGATCAGAAGGCAGCAAACCAAAAGTTTTCAAAGTTTTCAAAAGAAGAACAGATCATCACCTCATTTTCACAATCGCAGTAAAATAAATCTGCTGTTTGCTATGAGTGTGACTTGATTCCAGGGCTCACCCCCCTCCTCCTCCTCTGGGGGCAGCGAGCAGTTTAAAGCAGCTTATCCAAGGGGGGGGGGAATCCCCCTCCCTCCAGTCACACTTCCCAGGAACGGGTTGAAAGTTTTTCTAAAAAGCTGACAGTCTTTTTGTTTTTCCTTCAGTCAGAAGAGGGAACGGGGGGGGGGGGATTTCCATCTCACAGCATTGCAGCTGTGTCCTTCGAATCGTCAGTCTCGCCCAGCTGCCTCAACGCGAAGACGCAGAAGCGCCTCCCCTTTGCCTCCCAATGCCTAGGGTGATGCAGGGAGCCCCCCCCGGCCGCCGCTGACACAGGGGGTCCCCGCTAAGCCGCCCCCTCGGCAGGAGCCTCTACGGGGCTTCCTGTGCCCCCCCGATCAAGGGGGGCCTACCAGGAGCGCACGGAGCGAGCAAAACATGCCCGTCGCAATCCGCAGCCGGAACCGGAACTTCTAGTTGCTCCACTATTGACATGCTGATTAAGCATCAGGTGCAGCCGGTATCTATAATCACCCCAACTTCCCCTTCTACCACCATTTTTGGTATTAGGAGTTTGGCTTTTATCTGGAAGGGGCGGATAGGTGCACTCACCATTGGGTCGTCTTTGTGATTTCCTCCTCTGAGGTGGCAGGGGCGTTTTCATTGGTATTGCTCTCCGCCTCCATTGTTGTACCAGACGACTCTTTTCTGGTGGTTTTCTGTTGTTGTTTTTTTTCATTGCTCCAGCAGGTGGTTGGCACGTTGTGGAACCGGGGCTGGAGCCCGGCATTTTGATGCCCGATGGCCAAGCTGACCACATCGGTAGCACTTTATTTTGGGGTCCCCGGAACGAGGGGTTGGTGGGAGCTCTTCAGTTTGCTGCCTCTGCGTTCGGTGGGCCGAAGGTTTTTTGGCAGCCAAAGGATTCATTATCTCAGTAATTAAACAGTGGCAAACAGCCAAGCGTTCTGGTTTATTCAAAGGCGTGGAGAGGGGGGGCAGAACTGATATGCATGGAATTCTTCTCCCTTTCTCCCTTTTTCTATGTCAACTTGATAGTAGTCATGGAAATGTTTTACAAGTTGACTTGAAACAGGCTGAGGGTTTCGGAGAATATGCTATTTGCGGATTGAAAGGCTCTTGCTTACATTGGGGTGGGGATTTTTTCCACACTACCTCTGTTCGATACTGGTTCCTGGCCATTATTGATCTCTGCCTCTTCAGCAGTGAGATACCACTCATGTAGATGGTTCGGAGCACCCAGGCCATTCAGGCATTGTAGAGGTCATCACTCAGCCCATCCTTGAACCAGTTTACCAGGATATCCTCTGGCCAGTTCACACGACACATCAGGTCTTGGAATTCTTTGGTATACTTTGGTATACTCTGCCACTGGCCGGCGTCCCTGCTTCACAACTTTAATGCGGTGACGTGTTTCGCAGTTTGTGAGGGAGTCCTCGAAACACCGCCACAGGGCCATCATGAAACAGTCGAAGTCCCACAGTTCTGGTGCATCAGCATCATGTAAGGTCACCACCCATCTGGTAGCACCTCCTTCCAGGGCTAGGGTAACCACTCGCACTTGGGATCCTTGGGTTTGAAAATCACTCCCATATTCTTGCATATATGTGAGCACATGTGCCACAAAGAATCCCATTTTTTTCAGGTTCCCATCAACCTTTACCCCAAGGGAAGGAGTTTTTCTTTCTAATTGCAGGTTTCAGGGTTGGTTGGGTATGGGCCCCAATCCATGTGCCAACTGGGGGGGGGAGGGTTTGCTGGGTTCCCTATTGTTGCTGCTATGCCATCTACTTGATCAGCAGGGTCCAGAGGAGGGTTAGTCCCTCTGGCGTCAACCACGGCTGCTGCCCTTCCAATGCCTCTTGGCTGCTGTTCTGGCTCCCCCTGGATGTTGAGATTTTCCAAAACCTCCATCACCCACTGGGTTACATGTCTCTTCAGACGATCCTCTCTCAGCGAGGCTTCATTTAGCTCCTGCTGGTCAGAGAGGGCTTCTAGCTCCAATTTCCACCCCGGTTTTGGGTTACCACTGGTGAGGGTGACTCCTCTGGTCCTCCCATCCCAGCTGTGTTTTCTCCCGATGCCAATTGACCAGCGGGGCTTTTTTAGGTCCTCCAGGCTCACCTCATCCTCTCCAACAGGGTACATGGAGCAGGCCTCCGGTTGGGGGAAGGGGTTGATGTCTCCCTCCAGCATTCAGCTTCCCCTTGTTCGCTGTTGTGCTCAGACAGTTTGCAGGATCCCCTTGGTAGAGCAAATATTCCTTCTCCGAGTTGACCTTTTTGCAGAGATGTTGCTTTATGTAAGGGCTCCTCTCCTAACTTAAGAAAGTGAAGGCTCTTTAAAGAGAAAATTTCAAAAGTAACCTTTTATTAAGAGGAATGGAGGCCATTAAATTCAAAGCAACATCTGAATCCCCTTAGACAATGTAAGTAGAATTAAAGCAGTAGAGACCCCTCCCATTAGTTAGAATGCAGATTTTAGCCAATACACAAGTGTGAAGATGTTTCCTTTATCAACTGCCCTGAGAACCGAATAAACATACATTCCCATGTCTATCTTCCGTTAGACATTGAAGTGAAATGTCCCACATGGCCATCATAAACCTTCCCCCCAAAAGTGATGGGATCTCAAGGCATTTCAGCACCAGGAAACCAGTTGTAAAGTATCAGTTGTCACAGGCAGTGCTAATAAATAGATTCCAAGCCCCCCCCCCCCAATTGAATTGCAGTATCACTTTTAGGGCTCTGACAATTTCATTCAAGAACTAAGCATTACATGATAACTCTCTCCAATATTCTTCCTGATACTTTCCTAATGGTCAGTAAGAACTGAAGGGTAGCTAAACCTCTTGTGCCTTCTTCAATCTTATGAAAGAGAAAGTTATCACCCGCTTTCTTGAAAGAAACACATTGCAGGTTGTCTTCCAAAATATGTTGTGAAAATGAAAATCATTACTACTTTGAACCTTTTTCAAATATATGCTGATAGTAAAGTATTGCAATAACAATATGAACTCCAGTGGTCCAAAATACCTTTTGTACTTCAGTTTTGGTTTTTATTTTTAATCATTTGCTTGGGTCAGTGGTTCATAGAGAATGGTTTTCTTCTTTCTTTGATCTGATAAATCCTCTCTCATTAGCTGAAGTGTGACCATTCCTTTGACTTTTTCAATAACTTCTATAAGCATGCACATGCTACAAATGTATGCCAGGTTGTATGTATGCAGGAACTGATTTATCCCACAAGCATTGTAGGCATGATGACAGTTTCCCATATCTTCACAGTTGTTATTTCAGATTCCACTAGTACAGTGGTGGGCAACCTTTTTTTTCAACTGAGCCAAATCTCGCCAAAACCACGATTGAAATTTACTTTGAGAGCCACATTTTTAAAACCGAAAATACAAAGGATGGTACACTGTTTTCAGTTTCAATAAGTTTTTATTGAGAATATTCTGCATGCAAGTATCCACATAGGTCGGGAGGATACAAATAACACAACTAATAAAACAAAAACTTTAGAACGATATTATTTATCGATAACGTTAAATTCCGTAAAATTTGCCTTACAATGTAGAGAAAATTACATCCTGACATTGACTGACAAAGTCACAACCACTAATGTGAACATTGGCCTTGCATTTCCTTGGATAGTTTGAGTAAGTCAGGTTTGTATGTTGTTGTTTTTAATTTCATCTCTCTCTCCCACTTTCTTTTTTTCTTTTTCTTTCTCTCTCTCTCTCTGGCTCTTTGTCTCTCTCTCCCTCCCTCCCCCATCTCTGTCACTCTGTGTGTGTGTGTGTGTGTGTGTGTGTGTCTGTCTCTGTCTCTCCCTCTGTCTCTCTCCACTCCCTTCCTCTCTCTCTGTCACTCTGTGTATGTGGGTGTGTCTGTCTCTCACTCATTCACTTAATCACTCACTCTGTGTGTGTCTCTCTGTCTGTCTATCTTTCTCTCCCTCCCTCCCCCTCTCTGTCTCTCTCTGTCTGTCTGTGTGTGTGTGTGTCTGTCTGTCAATCTCTCTCTGATTCCCTCACTCACTCCCTCTCTCTGTTCCTCTCTCTGTCTGTCTTTCTCACTCACACACACACACACACACACTGTGGTCACCTTGTTGAGTGTTCCAATCACATTTGAAACACTCAACAACTGGCCTGCATTTATGGTATTTTGCAGCATTCTGCAGTCATAGGACCAAAATTGGTTGTCACTCGCCCGGGCTTTTGCAGAAGCTTCCCTCCGAAGCCCGAGAGGAGGGAGGGGAGCGGGCACCCGGCACACAGAAGAGCCACATTAAAGGGTGTAAAGAGCCGCATGTGGCTCCCGAGCCGCGGGTTGCCCACCACTGCACTAGTAGAAGGATTTTGTTTGTTCTTGTTCAGGCTAGCCAAGTGCATACAGTTAAATTAGAGGGAAATACCTTCAGGAATTTTGGCAAACTGCAATTAGTGCACCCTGTTTGCTTGGTAAGTTATTGCAGTATGGGCATATATTAAATAGAGACTATACAGTGAGGTCTAGAAATATTGGGACATCGACACAATTCTAACATCTTTGGCTCTATACACCACCACAATGGAGTTGGAATGAAACAAACACAATGTGCTTTAACTGCAGACTGTCAGCTTTAATTTGAGGGTATGTAGATCCAACTCAGGTGAACAGTGTAGGGCTTACAGCAGTTTGCATATGTGCCTCCCACTTGTTAAGGGACCAAAGGTAATGGGACAGAATAATAACCATAAATCAAACTTTCCCTTCTTAATACTTGGTTGCAAATCCTTTGCAGTCAATCACAGCCTAAAGTCTGGAACGCATAGACATCACCAGACGCTGGGTTTCATCCCTGGAGATGCTCTGCCAGGCCTCTACTGCAACGGTCTTCAGTTCCTGCTTGTTCTTGGGGCATTTTCCCTTCAGTTTTGTCTTCAGCAAGTGAAATGCATGCTCAATGGGATTCAGGTCAGGTGATTGACTTGGCCATTGCATAACATTCCACTTCTGTCCCTTCAAAAACTCTTTGGTTGCTTTTGCAGTATGCTTTGGGTCATTGTCCATCTGCACTGTGAAGCACCATCCAATGAGTTCTGCAGCATTTGGCTGAATGTGAGCAGATAATATTGCCCGAAACACTTCAGAATTCATCCTGCTGCTTTTGTCAGCAATCACATCATCAATAAATACAAGAGAACCAGTTCCATTGGCAGCCATACACGCCCACGCCATGACACTACCACCACCATGCTTCACTGATGAGGTGGTATGCTTAGGATCATGAGCAGTTCCTTTCCTTCTCCATACTGTTCTCTTCCCATCACTCTGGTACAAGTTGATCTTGGTCTCATCTGTCCATAGGATCTTGTTCCAGAACTGTGAAGGCTTTTTAAGATGTAATCTGGCCTTCCTGTTTTTGAGGCTCACCAATGGTTTACATCTTGTGGTGAACCCTCTGTATTCACTCTGGTGAAGTCTTCTCTTGATTGTTGACTTTGACACACATACACCTACCTCCTGGAGAGTGTTCTTGATCTGGCCAACTGTTGTGAAGGGTGTTTTCTTCATCAGGGAAAGAATTTTTCGGTCATCCACCACAGTTGTTTTCCATGGTCTTCCGGGTCTTTTGGTATTGCTGAGCGCACCGGTGCATTCCTTCTTTTTGAGAATGTTCCAAACAATTGTTTTGGCCACCCCTAATGTTCTTGCTATCTCTCTGATGGGTTTGTTTTGTTTCTTCAGCCTAATGATGGCTTGCTTCACTGATAGTGACAGCTCTTTGGATCTCATCTTGAGAGTTGACAGCAACAGATTCCAAATGCAAATAGCACACTTGAAATGAACTCTGGGCCTTTTATCTGCACATTGTAATTGGGGTAATGAGGGAATATCACACACCTGGCCATGGAACAGCTGAGAAGCCAATTATCCCATTACCTTTGGTCCCTTAACAAGTGGGAGGCACATATGTAAACTGCTGTAAGTCCTACACCGTTCACCTGAGTTGGATGTACATACCCTCAAATTAAAGCTGACAGTCTGCAGTTAAAGCACATTATGTTTGTTTCTTTCCAACTCCATTGTGGTGGTGTATAGAGCCAAAGATGTTAGAATTGTGTCTGTCACTGTGTTTATTTGGTTTGCCAGCTCTGCCTACATTCTGAATTATACGGCAGAATGAACTGTCTCTTATCAGCAATGATTTACAATCACATACCTTCTTTCCTTTCCTTCCTTTGTCTGTATGCCAGGCAGACAAGGGCTTTGCCAAGATGTAATTATTAGCTTAGTAAGTTTGTATTTTTACTTTCTTTACAATTAAAATGTTTTTCTTAGATTATGCCTCAGGTTTATTTTTTCTTTATTTCAAAAGTATACTTCAAGGTTTGCCAAGATCCATACATTAATTTCCAGGGTGGAATTCACACCCTGACATATGGTAGCACAGAGGATGGTTAATCTATGGCTTTTCCTTGCTAGTTATACTTGAAGATAAATGCCTAGGCTAATTAAGACAGATGATTTATCTAGCGACCGAGATATGCTGATTTAAATCGCTTCTAAGATGCCTAAGTAAAAAAAGCTTAGAATACATTCTGATGGCTCCAGCCTCTCCGATGGAGAAGAGAAAAACATTTTATACAGATTTGCAACTCTTGAAGCCCCCTTTGCTCCAGCAACCGGACCGGGTGGAGAATCTGCTGTGGGAGAAACACAGATCTTACACAGATCTCAATAAGATAAAGCTGCTTTTGAAGGTGATGCGTTCCGACCGAGATCAGTAACACCTCCTTATAATTATGCATGCTCCCAAACACTTCTTAGAAATTTTGAAATGCTCGGTGCCAGGCCAAACCTTTCACAGCCAGAGAAATTTCACTCCCACACAGAGGGAGAAATGTATGATTCTCTCCGAAGCTCTGAGCAAGCTATGAAAAGCTATCGTGATCACATAGAATTCTTTGAACATGAGCTATTTCAAGCTAAAAAGGTCTATTCCATGCTCAAGTCAGAGAAGAGGGATTCGCATGTTTTGCAAATTTCTGAAAACTCCATTTATTTATTTTTATTTATTTTATTAAATTTGTTAGCCGCTCCCTCTCCACAAAGGGACTCGGGGCGGCGTACAATAAATAAAAACACATATTATAAAATTACACATTGTATGGAGGAGGTATAAAACACAATACAATATTATAATAAAATAGAAATATTAAAATAAGTTAAATAAAAACCCCAATGGAAATTACAAGTTTAAAAATTTAAAAATTGCCAGGAGGAATAAAATGGAGCTATGGTTGAGCCAGGCCTGCTAGTTGATAAAGGTGGGTCTTGAGTTTTGAACGGAAGGAGCGGAGGTCGGTGCTAATCCTAATATCCGGGGGGAGGTCATTCCAGAGGGCTGGGCCCATCACAGAGAAGGCCCTACTCCTGGGTGCCGCCCTCTGGCACTGCTTAGTGGACGGCACCCGGAGAAGTCCCTCTGTGAGAGCGAATTGGTCGTAGGGATGTATGGGGCAGGATGCGATCCCGCATGTAGCTAGGTCCTGTGCCATGGAGCGCTTTGAAGATGGTAATCAATACCTTGAAACGCACCCGATAGACCACAGGAAGCCAGTGCAGCTCGCGCAGGAGAGGTGTTATATGGGAGTATCTCGTACTCCCCATAATCACCCGTGCGGCCGCGTTCTGGACCAGCTGCAGTCTTCGAGTGCATCTCAAGGGAAGCCCCATGTAGAGAGCATTACAGTAGTCTAGGCGGGACGTCACCAGCGCGTGAGTGACTGTGCGAAGGGCATCCCGGTCCAATAGGGGGCGCAATTGGCGCACCAGGCGAACCTGGTGGAACGCCCCCCCTCGCCACGGCTGCCACATGGTCATCCATGGACAGCCGGGCATCCAGGAGGACGCCCAAATTGCGCACCCGTTCCATGGGGGCCAGTTGCTCGCCCCCAATGGCCAGTGTTGGAATTAGCTGGTTGAACCGGGGGGCCGGAAGCCACAGCCACTCTTGGAGGGGTTGAGTTTGAGTCGGTTGTCACCCATCCAGACCCGTACGGCTTCCAAACACCGGGACATCATTTCAACGGCCTCGTTGGGGTGGTTCGGGGTGGAGATGTACAGCTGTGTATCATCAGCGTACAGATGATATCCCACCCCAAAACCACGGATGATCTCACCCAGCGGTTTCATATATGTGTTGAACAGGAGAGGCGAGATTACTGACCCCTGCGGCACCCCACAAGTGAGAGGCCTCAGGGACGACCTCTGCTCCCCTGCCAACACACGCTGCGTCCGGTCGGAGAGGTAGGAGCAGAACCACCGTAGAACGGTGCCCCTTACCCCCAGCCCCTCCAGCAGGTGCAGGAGGATACCATGGTCGATGGTATCAAAAGCCGCTGAGAGATCTAATTGGACCAGGATAGAGGAACAACCCCTATCCCTGGCCCTCCAGAGATCATGTACCAACGCGACCAAGGCCGTCTCTGTGCTGTGCCCGGGTCGGAAGCCGGACTGGCGCGGGTCTAGATAATCATTCTCCTCCAGGTGACGTGGGAACTGTTGGGCCACCACACTCTCTACAACCTTCGCTAAAAAAGGAAGGTTGGAGACAGGACGGTAATTGGCTAGCTCCGTTGGGTCCAGGGAAGGCTTCTTGAGTAAGGGTCTCACAACCGCCTCTTTCAAGGCGGCCGGTAAGAACCCCTCGCCCAATGAAGCGTTCACTAGCACCAAGAGCCAGTCTCGTGTAACCTCCCAGGATGCCAGTACAAGCCAGGAGGGACACGGGTCCAATGAACATGTGGTGGCTCGTAGTCGCCCGCGTAACCTGTCCAAATCCTCGATGGCAACCAAGTCAAACTCCTCCCAGAATGGTCTCTCAAGACTCGCTTGGGGCACCCCTCCTAGCCCACTGAGTGGGACCCATTCCCTCCGGATTTGAGCGATTTTATCCTGCAGATATTTCCCAAATTCCTCTGCCCTGCCCTGTAAAGGGGCTTCCCGCGGTCTCTGCGAAAGAAGAGAGCGGGTCACCCGAAACAGGGCGGCAGGGCGGTTGGGCGGTTATCTGCGGATGCAATAAGGGCAGCACAATGTCGACGTTTGGCCGCTCTTATTGCCACAAGGTATGTCCTTAAGTAGGTTCGTACCTGTGTTCGGTCAAGTTCGGAACGGGAGGATCTCCATCGGCTCTCTAGGCGTCTCTTGTGGCGTTTCATCACCCTTAGCTCCTCGGTAAACCAAGGGGCCAGGGTGGTTCGTTGCTGCAGGAGAGGCCGCAAAGGCGCCACCCGGTCTATGGCCCCGGCAGCCGCATTATTCCAGGCGGCTACTAGGTCCTCTATCCGGGGGCGGGTCAGGTCTACAGGAGGTGGCCCAAGCTCCGTCTGGAACCTTTCCGGTTCCATCAGGCGCCTGGGGCGGAACCATCTAGGACATTCCGGTTCCGCCTCCCCGCGGCGGGGGGTAGCACCAGGGAAGTCAAGTCGGAGAAGTGAGTGGTCTGACCATGACAGGGGAGTAATAGCTATGTCCCCTATTCCCAGATCACTCGTCCACTGGTCAGAGACAAAAACAAGATCCAGTGTGTGGCCTCCCTCGTGTGTGGGACCCTGAATTAACTGAGTCAGGTCCATGGCTGTCATGGAAGCGATGAACTCCTGAACCACCTCAGATGCTTCTCCCACCGATGGCAGGTTGAAGTCCCCCATGACCAAAAGTTTGGGGGTCTCAACTGCCATCGTTGCGATCAGCTCGAGGAGCTCAGGCAGGGCCGCTGATGTATAGCGAGGAGCCAGGTATACAATCAGCAGGCCCAACTGTCTCCCTGGGCCCCATCTCACAACAAGGGATTCACACCCGGATGTCTGTGGCACAGTGAACTCTCTCGGCTCCAGGTCTTCCCGGATAATTACCGCTACCCCACCGCCCCTACCCTGGGCCCGTGGCTGGTGGAATGCACGATAACCTGGTGGGCACATGTCCACAAGGGATACACCTCCCTCGTGGCCCAACCAGGTCTCTGTTATTCCTGTGAGGTCCGGCTCCCCCTCCAAAATCAGGTCATTAATGAGGGGGGCCTTGTTAACAACGGACCTCGCATTGCATAACATCAGCCTAAGGCCCTGGCTCTGTAGATCCTGGCCACCTAGCGTGCGGGGATTGGTACAAGCGACCGGGTGTAACCAACAACCACTGTCTCCCAACCGACTGCAGGTTCTTAGTCTGTCCTCGCACCCACCCCTCCCCACAACAGTTGGTATAACAGAGCCCTGTACTGGAATGCTATTATCACTCTCCTCCCCCACTCAGCTCCCTCCCCTCCCGACCACACCTGTTTGCCTGGCTCTACTTTCCCTCCTGGCCTGAATCCCCTTCCCCGCTACCCTGGAACCCCTTAAAACTGTTAAAAATTGATTAATTAAAAACCCCCTTAATTTCCGCTTTCTCCATCTTGCCTTCTTCCCCAAAGCCTAAGACACACCCCCTGGAGGATATTATGTCAGGCAAATCAGAACAGAGAGCTGTGCACACGTCACAATTGCCACGTGATCTCCTTTGTTTTCCAATTGCACATGCCAGGCAGGCAGAAATATTACAGGCAAAAGATGTAACCACAGCACCATCTCCTGGCAGAAATAATTTACTACAGAGAGCTGATATGCATGTTAAAATTCAAGAGCAATTCCAATCACTGCAACAGACTCTTTCACACATGTCATTAGATTACTAAAACATTCAGGCTGAAACGCAACAAGTGCCTCCACAAGCCCAATTTTCAGCGCCCCCTGGTGGTGTTGGAGCCTTCTCAGATGGAACACGACAGTACTTAGTGCAGCTTCCAGCAAGCCATGCTTTTATTCCTGCTCAAGCACCAGCCTCAGCTGTTAGATTTCAGCAACAACAGGTTCAGCAACAAGCATTTTTACCTGCACAGCAAGCTTTTCAAATGCACATTCCTCAACAGGTATTTTCTGTCGCTCCATTGACTGGTGAGTCAAAACTAAAAATGTCAGGACAGAATTATAAGGCCTGGGTCAGTGAGGTTTCACTTTTGCTTCGCAGAGAAGGTATCCATTGTATGGTGTTTAATCCTCCTGCCCAGCCATGGACTCCTGCAATAAGAGACTTAGAGACTAAGGCTTGCACAACATTATTGATATCCATGGATACTGAACTGCAGGTTATTTTTCCGCCTCATGCAACAGCCCAACAAATTTGGGCCCAATTGGAAAATTGATACAGGCCCGTTTCAATCGGATCTTCATGTTTGCTCATGTCTGAGTTCCATGGTTCAAGATTGAAACCTGGTGAACAAATTGGTGGACATTTAACCAAACTGAAAGGAATGAGAAAAGAATTGGGAGAAAGAGGCCATTTTATTGACAATGTTCAAATGATCAGCATTATCATTAACTCATTGAATTATGAATGGAAAGATGCCATTGCAAAGATTAACCACATGCCTATTGCTCAACGCACAGTCGATAATATTTGCAGGTTCTTAATTAAGGAGGAAGCTTTAATTTTAGCCATGCCGCATTTGCGAGGGCCACCCGCGTCGAGAGCTCCAGCGAGACGTCCCTTCCGAGGAAGAGCCTACTCTCCAAGGATGCCAAGATGCTACATCTGTAACCGTGTGGGACATGACACCCAGGATTGTCCCCAACAAGTTCCAGCTCCTGTCACATACCAGCCCAGAGGAACAGACTCCAGAGGCAGACATAGAGGCGGCAGACAAGGTCGTCGTGATCCAAGGCATGATCCGCAAGTTCCACTCGCCACATTGGCCTTAACCAACGATTCACAACCTGATCCAGAGTACGACAGACGGCTTCTGTGGACTTTGGACAGTGGCGCAGCGTTGCATGTTACCTACAGAAAGGAAATCTTCACAGAGATGCACAAGCCTGAACCTGAACTACGTGAACTTTATTCTTTCTCCAATCATCCTTGTAAGGTCATGGGAAAAGGAACTGTTTATGTTGAAGAGCTCGATGCACTCATCCCTGATGTTTATTACATACCTTCAGCAACCAGTAATTTGCTTAGTCAGTCACTTGTCTAGAATGTTAAAGTTCCAGGTACACCACCTCGAAAAAGCAAGTTACATAGTTAAAAATGGATAAATTGTTGCTGAAACTATGCTAATTGGTGGTGTTTATTACATAAAACCAAAACCTAAAACTCAAGCACCGGCAACTATACAAACTCGAAAAGAGGAGAGCACAGGCGCAGAGAGAGATGCTTCAGTGAGAGATCCTGTTGCTACTCCAAAGGCTCCTAAAGCCAACAAACAGAAAATAAGGAAGCAGGTTACTCAGAGCAAGCCTGAGGTTCCTCACAAAAGTGTTAATGTTGAAAATTCAGTAACTGGTAAACCTTTGCATTCCAGGTGTATTCACAAGTGGCATAAAAGATTGGGGCATGCCAGTTACCATCATGTTAGGAAAATGCTGGAGTTCGCAAAAGGTTTGGATCTAAAGGGGTGTAAGGTGTTTTTGGATTGTGCAGTTTGCAGGAAAGCTAAATCCAAAGCAGCAACCATCCCCCAAAACACTGGAAGTCGAGGACTATCTGTGCTTGATTGTAGGTGTGAAAGGTAGTGAACTCTAAATGTTGAATATGATATTTTCTATGCTTCCATTTTTATCACAGGAGGTGTTGCTTTACTGAGAGCTGCAGCAAAGAATCATGCCCGGGTGACAGTTGTTTGTGATCCTGGGGATTATACTAATATAGCAAAAGAAATGAAAAACTTCTCTGATAATGATACCAGTTTGGAAACTCGGCGTCAGTTGGCTTTAAAGGTAAAGTGTACTTATGACAACCTATATAATGTGCCTGTTACACAGAGAATGTTCATATTTTCATTACTTTGATGACAGCTGCATCTTTCTCACACTTCTTATAGGCCTTTACTCACACTGCTCAATACGATACAGCAATTTCTGACTACTTTAGGAAAGAGTACAGCAAAGGAGTATCTCAACTTCCACTGAGATATGGCATGAATCCCCATCAAACTCCTGCTCAACTCTATACTTCAAGGCCTCAACTTCCTCTCTCAGGTAGGAGGCATTCAGAATCCATTTTGAAGGCACTCCAGCAGTATCGTTAATAAATAGCAATATTGTTCAAAATATTATGTTATGTAATAACAGTAATTTTATCTGGTAAGTCACACCCATTGTTTTCATTTTCCTAATAGCTTAAGCTTAAAACTGCCTATGTTTTTGAATTTAAATCTTCAGCACTTGATGAGCAAGTGCTACAACATATTATGGTCTGGCTAAAGTTTTCTTATGTGAAGAACAGAACAAGTGTCCAGAGGACCCCCAGTCTTCTAGGGGACCCTGTGGGAGGAGTCATCGATGGGATATTCTCAGACCCCATTTGCCTTGAGACTGAGGTTAAATTGAGGCCACTCCCCTCTGCCTCACTTCCAGGCTCCCAGTTTAATCTCAGTCTTTCAGCCTAATAGGAGACTTATTTCTTGGCTCCTGGTTTTCTTAAACTTAGTGTGAGAATTTTCCATCCTTGCCTCCCTTGTCTTCCCTGTGTGCTTGTGACTGCACTGGCTAATAGCCAGGCTTTGCAGGGGCGCCTTAAGACTGCTGGCAGTCATTGGGGAGCCTCCGAAGCCAGGCGGCAGGAGATCCGAAGAGGTGCTGCATCACCAGTCCATCGGGGGTCGCTGGAGCTCTGTCGGGCCTCTGGAGGCACTGGTGAGGCAGAGCTCCTGAAGGAATTGGGCCACGTGGTCGGTGGCCGCCATCTTGACCCTGTGCCGGCTTCCGGGAAGACGCACATGGCCGGGGCAGCCATTGGAGCTCCACAGGCGGCCACGTGCAGAGGCACTCTCCCGGTGAATCGGGGAACTGCCTCCAGCTGCTTTTTCTGCGTTCCAACTTCGAGCCGCAGATCGGCAGCACAATCGAGCCACGGATCGGCAGCGCCATCGGGGCTACGTGCACGGAGTCACAGGGTTCATCAGGATCGCTAGCAGCCTAAATTTAACTGAGGAGTGGAGGAGGCTGCAGAGAGCCTTGTGAGATGGTCAGCGGAGCTGTGAGTTCCTGCGGCCTTGGGGAAGCCTTTTTAATGATGGACGCCACGAGACGACCAGGCGCGGCAGCACCGGATTCCCCTGTGGATCCTGAGCATGGCGAGGGAACTTCCAGGGGCCCCTCTACGACCAGAGAGAGGGCCTCGGGCAAGAAGCCCACCTCCAAGTCTGCGACAGCAGGGCGCTCTTACAGGGGCCATGAGGGTGTTTCCACCAGGGCTTCCTTAAGAAGGACCATGGACTGCATTAGCCCTCCCCCCTCCAGGTCCCATTTGCCCCTTAGGCTCATGCCCGTTACTGAATCCCCTCCTAGATCTTGGGGATCTTCTGGGCGGGGTTTCCATGTCCCCTCCTATCACCCTGAACATTCTGGGGAACAGAGAGAGGATCCTTTTGGCAGGCAGGCTGCTGGGGTAAGCAGACCTAGACTTGCTCCTCAAGCTGCTGAGGCAGAGCCAGTTTTGGGGCCTCCCACCTTTTCCCCGGCCTTTCCTGAGCTTCCAGAGAGGTTTCAGCAGATTATTGCCCAGGCAATTTCTCAAGGTATTGCTATAGGCATGCAGCAAAAATCTAGATCCTCTAGGAGGAGTTCTTCTCGTAGGACACCGGGAGGTCATCCAAACCAGCCCGCAACCCCTTCTGCTCGTGAGCATAGGTAGATCTCCCCTTCTACATACAGCCAGTGAAGATTCTGTGTTAGATGAAGGGGGTCAGAAGGATGTTGGTTTTTCTGATGATGAATATCCTGTTCCAAAGGATTCCGTGTTCACTGGTCTTTTCCCCTCCTCTCAATTTGGTTCCCTTCTTCGCAAGGCCAAGGGCATTACTGACTTGCAGGTGGTTCCCGCAGCTGTGGGCACGCCGGCTACCCCGACTCCTAGTACAAAGAAGGGGCTGTTCCACAAGCTACCAGTAGAGAAGGAGGAGATTCCTACTCCCCCTATGTTCATGGAGGTTCTCAAGTCTCAGTCTCTGCGGTCTTTCCTACGATTGCCTTTTTTTTACTTTTATTTAGATTTTTATACCGCCCCCTCTCCCCAAAGGGACTCGTTTTTATAACCTTGATCCTAGTTTCTCCCAGGCTTTACAGATTGCGACAGTAGATACACCTGTGCTGGCTTTGGCGTACTCTTCGTCTCTGGTAGCAGGTGACATCGCCAGCAACCTTAAGGCGGAGGACAGGAGAGCTGAGATGACTCTGCGCAAAAACTTCCAGGCGGCCATGTGGGTGATCATGGCGGTGGCCGCGGCCTCCTTCAATAGGTCTACCTCCTTCTGGCTGACCAGATGCAGGAGAGGGTTCCAGCTACGGAGGTACATCTCTTGCAGGACATCGCAAAGCTTACTGTGGCCGCTCAGTTCTCAGCAGATGCCACGCTTGATGCGATCAAATATGCATCCAAGATGCTCGCCACATTGGTGGCGTCCAGGAGACTTCTGTGGCTCCACAGTTGGCAGGGGGATGATCGGTCCAAGTGGAACCTAGCAGCAGCGGAGTGTTCCGGCGACAAGCTGTTTGGAGCCTCCCTGGATCCTCTTCTGATGGAGGACAAGAATAAGCGTAAGATCCTTCCTTCTACCCGCTTGGAGATATCCAAGCGGGCAGAGCAAAGGTTGACGCCCTACCAGAGGAGGCCTGCATACCAGCCTCCAGAGCAGGACTACCAACAGCAACAGAGGTACCCCCCCCCCCCAGGTACCCTCAGCAGGGGGATAGACAATATTATAGAGACAGAAATCATTACCAACAGCCCAAGAAGCGAACCTTTCGAGGGGGCGGCAGCCATTCCTTCTAGAGGAACAAGTGATCTGGGCTCAGATCTTCCTATTGGCGGTCGCCTTGCCCATTTTGCGGACCGCTGGAACCTCATCACCTCTGATGAATGGGTCCTTCACACTGTTCATTGTGGGTTACATTTGGAGTTTCGTTCTCACCCCCCTTCTCGTTTCCAGCTTTTCTCCTCCTCTCGGAACCCGGTGAAGCACGAGCTTATGCGCAAGGCCATTCAGCACCTGCTGCATATTCAGGCCATGGAATTGGTTCCGGAGGACCAGAAAGGTTCTGGTTTCTATTCCAATCTTTTTGTTGTTCCAAAGAGTTGAGGGGAGTTGGAGAGCCATTCTGTATTTAAAGTTGCTCAACTCTAGACTGGTTTACCGGAAGTTTAAAATGGCTTCCTTGAAGTCTATCTTTGAGGGGATCAGAGTTGGGGATTTCCTGGGCTCCATTGATCTTACGGAGGCCTATCTCCATATACTGATTGCACCAGACCATAGGAGGTCCTTAGATTTTCCTACCGGGGGGGGGGGGGTCCATTATCAGTACAGGGCCCTTCCCTTTAGACTGGCTTCGGCCCCCAGGACTTTCACCAATGTGTTGGCGGTGGTCACGGGTCACCTCAGATCCCTCCCGATCCGAATGCAATGTTATTTGGACAATGTCCTCGTACAGGCGCGTAGCCCTAGGGCTGCGGAGAAGGACCTTTAGGTCACCATCCGGACTTTGCAGTCCTTGGGTTTCTCGGTAAATTTCGAGAAGAACCAGTTAGAGCCCTCTACTTGCAACATCTGGGAACGGTCTTTGACATGGAGGAGAGTAGGATGTTCCTATCAAAAGATCGTAGGGACAGTATCTGTCAGTTAGTCCAGCAGATTCGTAGGGCGCAATCTGTTCCTGCAGTGTTGCTCTTGCATCTGCTGGGGAAGTGCATCTCCTGCATCGCGATCGTTCCGTGGGCCTGGCTTCACTCCAGGGAGCTGAAGTGGCTACTGCTTCCATACCAGAGGGACGGTGCCAGCGACGTGACGTTCCAGATTCCAGTTCCACCCCACGTCCAGCTGTCTCTGCGCTGGTGGACGTCTCCCGCCATGGACAAAGGTGCTCTGTTCAGAGAACCAGACAGGTTGGTGTTGACGACCAATGCGAGTCTCTTCTGTTGAGGGGTGTATCTAGACTCCCAACTGGCCATTGGTCGGCCTCTGACTTGCATCAGAACATCAACTGGTTGGAGCTCAGGGCGATCAGAGCCTTCTGCCATTTCAAGGAAAAGGTCTCTGGACAACACATGCTGGTTCTGACGGACAACATCGCTGCGAAAGCGCATGTCAACAAGCAGGGGGGCACCCACTCGAAAGCCCTTTGGAACGAGGCTGCGAAGTTGGGGAATTGGGCGGAACGTCATCTCCTGTCACTGAGGGCGGAGCATATCTCGGGGGTGGACAACCTGCAAGCCGACTGGCTCAGCTGAGCAACAGTGGACCACGGAGAATGGCAGCTGCTTCCCGAGGTCTTTGACAGGATCTGCCAGAGGTTCAGTAGGCTGGTGGTGGATCTGTTTGCCATGCCAGCCAACGCGCAGGTCCAGAGGTTCATCTCCTGGTACCCAGCTCGGGGTACGGAGGACGTGGACGCCCTGTGGTGTCGTTGACCAGAGGGCCTCCTGTATGCCTTTCCCCCCTCTTCCACTCATTCCCAGGGTTCTCAGGAAGCTGGAAGCTGGAAGCGGAGGGGGCGGAGGTCATCCTAGTGGCTCCTTACTGGCCCCATCGACCTTGGTTCACGGATCTGATACATCTGTCGGTTTCCCCCTACTGGAGGATACCTCGGGAGGAGGTGGCTCTATGCCAGGGAACCCTGCTCCATCAGCCCCAGTGGCTCCAGCTGACCACTTGGCGTTTGAGCGGGAGCAGCTGAGGGCGGCCCAGTTCTCAGCTAGGGTCATTAGGACTATCGAGGCCTCCAGGAGGAAGTCCACTACCCGCATCTACGATGCCACTTGGGCTGCCTTCGTGTATTGGTGCTGTCGCACGCAGGTGGATCCGGCACAAGCCTCGACACCTCAGATGCTGAGTTCCTGCAGGACGGGCTGGACAAAGGGCTTTCTCACAACACCCTCAGGAGGCAGGTTGCGGCATTAGTAACGGTTCTGGGGGGGTTGGGATCCCATTCCTTAATGTAGGACCCGATCATTAAGAGGTTTCTCTGGGGGCTGCTAACCTTAGGCCTCCTGTGGTCCATCGTTTTCCCACATGGGACTTGCCAATGGTCCTGCAGGCGCTGACGGGCTCCTTTCGAGCCATTAAGGACGGTGAGTCTGCAGTTCCTCACCTTGAAGGTGGTGTTCCTGGTGACCATTACTTCTGTCAGGCGCATCTCTGAGATGAATGCACTGGCCTCCAGGGAGGATCTCTGCACATTCCATGAAAACAGGGTTGTCCTCAGGCTGGACCCTTTGTTTTTACCCAAGGTCAATTTCCCGTTCCATACGATGCAAGAGGTGGTCCTGCCGGACTTCTGTCCGGCACCCTCCAGGGAAAGAGAATGCTCCTGGCATTGCCTTGATGTGAGGAGGATGTTGCGCATTTATCTTAAGCATACCTATCCCTTCCAGAGATCGGAGGCATTGTTCGTTTCCTTTCAGCCTTCCACCCTTGGGGCCAAGATATCCTCAGCTACCATTGGTAGATGGATTAGGATGGATCGTCGCCTCCATGTCTTGCGTTTTCAGGCGGTTCCAGGTGGTTAATAAATTTAACATGTACCTCCCTTGGAACATTATGTGTTCTAGCATATGCTGAATTAATCCTGTAAACCAGATCCATATCCCACCACAACTGTTCTTTATTTCTCTTAATATATTCTGCTAAAATTGTACTCATAATATCCTTCATTTTCATTTTCTGTCTCTGGTAGGTTCTGGAATCTGAGAAAAAAGGACATTCTTTCAAGTTCTATTTTTGTCATAAAATTTTTCAATTCTAAATTTCCCTTCCGGATTGCCATAACCTCCTCCCCCAATCCAGCTGCGCCCTTCTCCAAAACCCAAATTCTTTGTTTATTTTCTGTTAAATGTTGTTGTACAGCTCTGAGTTCATCTTTAAGATCTGCCACCTCTTTTAAGCTCATTTTGACCCCTCATAATTTCCTGAAACATTTGGTTAACAGATAGTTCTTTTGAGCTCTCTCCAGGCCCTTCTTCTTGTAACAATGAAGTAATCTTCAGCAGCAATCATAAGTATGAATCAGTTGTCAAGCATCTGAATTTTGATCACATGACCATGGGGATGCTGGAAAGGTTATAAGTGAAAAACTCTCATAAGTTACTTTTTTCAGTGCCATTGTAACTTTCAACATTCACTAAACTAACTGTTGTAAATCGAGGACCACTTGTATTCTTCACAGCAATACAAATATGCTTTGACCTCTCTCCCCCCACCTCTCCATAGTATTGCTCTTCTTTTTATAATTTATCCTGTTTAATCATCACAACCAAAAGTCAAAAGTTCATTTTTTATTTTTATGCAAAAAATCCATAGGAGACTTTCAGTCAGCAATAAATGTAGATAATGTATTTTCTCTAATCAAAGAAGTTAATTTATCCATTTCAGCAATATCTGTCAATTTGATCAATCATTTTTCCATAGTGGATAATGTGGAGTCTCCGAAGTAAGGCATGGGAGGAGTCACATATGGGTATTATAACAGCCCTTTTGCCCTGGGCCGGAGGCAAAAACACTGCTTCTGGGCCGAAGGCTGAGGTAAATCTTGAGGCCACCCCTCCATACCTCCTCTGACCTCCCAGATTAACCTCAGCCTTCGGCCCAGAAGCAGTGTTTTTACCTGACTCTCCCTCACTTCGTAGACTTCTAGGTTTTTTGCTAAGGTTTTTTCCTTTTTCTAGTTCTAGGTTTTTTCCCTAGGCCTTTAGGTTTTTTTCCTTTTTGGTTTTACCTTCGGATCTGCTCCTCTCTCCACCCGTGCTCAGCGCTTCTGGCAGGCAAGCCGCGCCGCGTACCAGCGTGACTCCCAAGCAGCCGGATGGCCGTGTAAAGCGGGAAGTAGCCGCTGCGCCACAAGGTCCATGGGGATGACTACAGGACCTCCAGGAGACCTCCGCAAGGCACCAGCGATCGAGGAACCGGCCAGGGCCTTCCTCCACCATTCCCAAGCCATGGAGGAGATCGGGTCGCAGTTCGGTGGCCATTTTGGATTCCCCGCCATCTTGGAGCACGTGGGAGAGTGCATGACCCTCCCACGGAGGCTGAGAGTGCTCAGAAGACACCGCTGTAGCTGGAAGAGGCTACAAGAGGAGGCCTTAACTTTGCCGGCAATCCGGGGAGGGCCCAGAATCAGCGGTGAGCTGGCAATCGAGGCGCAGAGCGGTGCCAATCCTTGGAAGAGCGTGGGGCTTGGAGGATCAAGCCACATAGAGAGAAGAGGCCGGCAGGGAGAGAGGAGGTGGTACAGTAACCATGAGTACTATGGCAGAGGTGGCGAGGAGCGGGGGTGCCGGGCCTAGATCCCCAGGGGATTCGGATCCAGGTGAGGGGACCTCCAGGTGGGTTCCCCCAGTCCCCAGAGGCAGGTCCCCCACCAAGAAAGGCACCCCCAGGCCCCATAGGAAGGGAACCTCTGGGAAGGAGGTTCGAATTACCAGGGCCTCTGCAAGAAGGTTTAGGGCCACCATCAGCCCTTCCCCTTCCAGATCTCACTCCTCCCGCAGGCTTCCTGTTCTGGAAGACAAGAATAAGCAGAAGGTCTTCCCGGCCACGACCAGAAGGTCAGAACACTGACCGGTCCCATACCCCAGGAGAGCATCTTATCGCCCGCCTGACACGGACCCCCAGAATCAGAGGTACCCGGTTCCCAGGTTCCACAGGCAGGGGGACAGGCAGTTCTCTAGGGACAGATTCAGAGGTCAGCAGGAGAGCAAGCGGCCCTTTCGAAGAGGGGGCAGTCACCCTTTCCGCAGGTTCAAGTGATCCGAGCGGGGATCACCCCATTGGCGGTCGCCTCTCCTTATTTGCGGATGCCTGGGATCGCGTCACATCGGACGAGTGGGTCCTCCAGACGGTCAAGCTCGGGCTCCAGCTAGAGTTCCGCTTGCAGCCCCCAAATAGATTCCGCACCTTCGCCTCCTCCGCCAAGGCCATAAAACACCTGTTTGACATCAGGGCTATAGAGAGAGTACCAGAGGGGTAGAAGGGTTTTGAATTCTATTCAAACCTGTTCCTGGTTCCTGAAAGTTCAGGGAGGTGGAGGGCCATCTTGGACCTTAAACTGCTCAGCTCCAGAGTGGTCTACCGTAGGTTCAAGATGGTCTCGCTGAAGTCCATCCTAGAGGACATCAGACAGGGCGATTACCTGGCTTCCATCAATCTCACGGAGGCTTATTTACATATCAGAATCGCCCCAGAACATCGTAGATTCCTCAGATTCTCCCATGAGGGCAGCCACTTCCAGTATAGAGTCCTCCCCTTCGGACTGCCTCAGCTCCCAGGACCTTTACCAAGTCCGTCTCCATTGCTACCTGGATGACATCCTAGTCCTAGCCAGGTCTCCAGACATGGCTAGGCAGGACCTGGGTCTCACCACCGACACGCTAAGGTCCCTGGGGTTCTCGATCAATCTCGAGAAGAGTCACCTAGCCCCTACTACCAGACTCCCAACACCTAGGGTCCATTATAGATTAGTTGTCTGGAGAGGTTTTCCTTTCCTGGGAACGTAGGGACAGCATCGTCCATCTGGTCCAGGAGATACGCAGGTTACGCTCTGTCCCTGTAGTTCTTCTTTCCCGGCTCCTTGGGAAATTCATTTCTTGCATAGGGATCGTGCCTTGGGCTCATCTCCACGCCAGGGAGCTCCAGTGGTTCCTGCTCCCACACCAGAGAGCCGGAACAAGCGACGCCAGCTTCAAGGTCCGGGTGTCACCCCAAGTTCAGTTGGTCTTACCTGAACTGCATGTCTCGAAGATGGCGTGGGAGTAGTCACTTCCCCCCCGTTAGGGCGCCCCGCACCAGGGGCCTGAGGTAGCTCAGCGGTCAGTCAGGGACCAGGCAGGAAGGATGTGTGTTTCTTATCTGTCCCTTCCTTTCCAGGTTCTTTGCTATGACCATTGGTTAATCTGGGAGGTCAGAGGAGGTACGGAGGTGTGGCCTCAAGATTTACCTCAGCCTCCAGGGCAAAAGGGCTGTGATAATAAATACCATATGTGACTACTCCCACGCCATCTTCGAGACGTGCAGTTCAGGTAAGACCAACTGACAATCTTTCCATCTCTGTGTATACAGAACTGTCACTGCTGTGATTAGATATTGAAACAATCTTCCAATATATGGCTGTCTATTAATCCTAAAAAGAATGTTTCTGGTTTCAATATTAATTTTTAAAATTCTCTGTACCAAAGCAAGTATTTGGATCTAATTTTTTTAAGCTTTTTTACATCAGGAGTGATAAAATGTCCCTTCATGTTGTTCACATTTCAAAATACATTTGAAGTACTGTATTTTTTGGAGTGTAAGACACACTTTCCTCCCCTAAAAGAGGGTGAACATTTGGGTGTTTCTTGGATGTGTCTTGCATCCGTGTGTCACGTTTTCGGGCAGTTCCAGGCGGCGGGGATTGGCGGCAGCCTCACTTCCACTGGATTTTGATAATGAGCAGCACAGATCTTTATATATATTTAAAACAAACCCTATCACCCTATGCACCTTTAACTGAAGCGGGTGGGATGGGGGATTATTTTCATGGGGGCAGAAGAGAGACATGGCATTGAAGGCTCCACTCCCAAGATGCCCCCTTCATCTTAGCTATACCCATAGTCGTTAAAAGCCTGGATTTCTCACAACAAGAAATCTTGTTTGCAACACCGTCAAATGCACAGGTCCAGAGGTTCATCTCTACATTCCCACCTTGGAGAGCAGAGGAAGTCGATGCCCTGCGATGCAGATGACCAAAGGGACTCCTCTCTGCCTCCCCCACCTTCCCCTCATTTCTGGAATCCTGAGGAAGTTGGTGTCGGAAGGGGCGGAGGTGATAGCAGTGGTTCCCTACTAGCCCCAGTGGGCTTGGTTCGCGGATCTCATAGATCTGTTCATGTCCCCCCATTGGAGGGGGGAGGTGACTGCGTCAGGGGACCCTGAGTCATCCAGAGCCCCAGTGGCTTCAATTGACCATCTAGAGCTTGAGCGGAAACAGTTGAGGGCAGCCAATTTCTTGACCAGGGTGATCAGGACCATTGAGGCCATAAGGAAGCAATCTACCACTCACATTTACAATGCAACTTGGTCCTCTTTGTGTCCTGATGACGGCCCACGCGGCTGGACCTGGTGACAGCTTCGGCACCGCAACTGCTGGAGTTTCTCCAGGATGGCTTTGAGAAAAGGCTTTTCCCACAATACTCTTAGGAGACAGGTTGTGGCACTGGGGGGGCTCATTCCTCAGTGCACCATCCGGTTATTAAGAGGTTTTTTCAGGGGGCAGCTAATCTTCGGCCTCCCGTGGTTCATCGATTCCCCACATGGCGCCGGCCCACAGTTCTTCAGGTGCTGACTGAGGCACCCTTCGAGCCTTTAAGGATGATGAGCCTTCAGTTTCTCACCCTTAAGGTAATCTTCATGAATTGCATCTCATTTGGAAACCAAGGACCCAGAGTATGGAGGAAGAATGGAGAGGCAAAATCAAGCACGCTAATCCCATGGTCATTGAACCAGTTTTTGGTGCTTTTGGCAAAAGTTGCTCTCATCAGAAAAGAGGACTTTGGACCACTGAGCAACAGGACTTTGGACCACTCTGCTTCATTAAGACCAGGGTCAACGCAGCCATCTACCAGGAGATTTTGGAGCACTTCATGCTTCCTTCCGCAGACGAGCTTTATGGGGATGCTGACTTCATTTTCCAGCTGCCCACACTGCCAAAAACACCAAAACCTGGTTCAATGATTGTGGGATTACTGTGCTTGATTGGCCAGCAAACTTGCCTGACCTGAACCCCATAGAGAATCTATGGGGCATTGCCAAGAGAAAGATGAGAGACATGAGACCGAACAATGTAGAAGAGCTGAAGGCCGCTATTGAAGCATCTTGGTCTTCTATAACACCACAGCAGTGCCACAGGCTGATAGCTTCCATGCCACGCCGTATTGAGGCAGTAATTGCTGCAAAAGGGGCCCAAACCAAGTACTGAATACATATGCATGCTTATACTTTTCAGAGGTCCAATATTGTTCTATGTACAATCTTTGTTTTATTGATTGCATGTAATATTCTAATTTTCTAAGATGGTGGATTTGAGGTTTTCATGAGATGTACACTATAATCATCACAATTATGACAAATCATGGCTTGAACTATCTTGCTTTGCATGTAATGAGTCTTTTCTCATATATTAGTTTCACCTTTTAAGTTGCATTACTGAAATAAATGAACATTTGCACGATATTCTAATTTTTCGAGTTTCACCTGTATACCATAAGTCTTTCTATCCATTTTAAATCTTTCAGATAACTGTTCATGAGAGAACCATTGGCAACTACAATTAGTCCTTTACTTATAAGTTTGTTCAGTGAGCTCTCGAAGTTAACAACTGCACTGTCATATGATAACATATGACCATTTTTCACACTTAATTACCTTTGCAGCATCCCCATGATCATGTGATTTACATTTGGATGCTTGACAAGTGCTTCATAATTACTGATCTTGCTGTGTCCCAAGATCATGGAATAACTTTTGCAACCCTCTGACAAGTAAAACCAACGGAGAAACCAGATTTATTTAACAATCGTGTTACTAATTTAACAACTGCAGTGATTCATTTAACAGATTTGGCAAGAAAAGTCTTAAATGGGACAGAATGCACTTAACAAATTTCTCACTTAGCAACATAAATTCTGGGCTCAATTATGATCATACGTCAAGGACTACCTCTATATTCTTCTGCTATAGTTGTTTTTTTATTTGATTGTAAATTTCCCTTGATAATTTTCCAGTAAGTCCTTATAATGTCAACCATTTATCTTTATTGGCACTTCTCTCTTACAATATGGATCTCAGCTCGATCCATAAAGGGGTTTTCAGGCACAGTTTATAGCTATTCACAACTGGTGTTCTGAACCTGAATTGATGACAGATATAGTCTACACATGCTTGTGGTGTTGTCTTGCAGAATGGCTTTTATAGCTGAGTGAGCTTTTTCATCTCTTCACAGTTCTGAATGGTTCCCCAGGGTTTATAAATCTATGTGATGCTCTGAATGCCTGGCAGTTGGTCAGGGAACTGAAGCATGCATTGGGCATTTCCGCTGCCTCTTCATTCAAGCACGTCAGTCCAGCAGGTAATATTGAACTTCCAAGTTCTTACTTACCTTTTTCTGAGATGTTGTAAAAAAAACATGTCAGGGTTTTGGCTAAAGAAATTGACTTTCTAATAAAGTTGTGTACAATATAATGAAAAATAATGATGTGCATTTTTTAAGTGGAATAGAAACAATCATGGGTCTCAGGACAACATGTGAAATATTGTTACACTTTTTGATCTCTGAAGAGCGGCTTTTACTGTCTTTCACTTACTAGGTGCCGCTGTTGGTGTGCCTCTCAGTGAGGAAGAAGCTCAGGTCTGCATGGTGCATGACTTGTACTCTACTCTAACACCCTTGGCAACCGCATATGCCAGAGCAAGAGGTGAGTGGAGTCTCAAAAGAAGACCATATTTTCATTTAACTTTTTGGTTAGAATTACTGCTCTTCTTGTCTATACTGCTGGCCAAACTGTTTAAGGCATTTTCTCACATTTCTTTCAGAAATGACGGACAACCTCATGCTGTTCAGTTACTTTATAAATGCCAGTTGCTATGAAGTAGTTGAAAAATACCTGATTTGTCAAGCAGCAAATAAAGAAATAGCTTCTACATATTTTAAAGCTCTAAAGCTGGATCCAGCCTGTGGCAGGTTCCATCCAGTTGCTGTGTTCTTTCTTCTATATATAACATGGGTCTTACCCAATGAGAGTTTCTTAGTTTGAAAACATTACTTTTTTCCAGGTGCTGATAGGATGTCATCTTTTGGGGATTTCATTGCTTTATCTGATATCTGTGATGTTCCTACAGCAAAGATCATTTCAAGGGAGGTCAGTAACTAGCATTTTTTTCTACAGTCATAATTGCAGTTGAAAATAACTATACCAAGGTATGATTGCCCAGAGTAACCTTGTAAATTATTAATAAAGTAAATAAATAAATAATAATGATATTTATTATAGTTAGTTGGGGGACTTCATGGGTCAAAAAGGGTATCTTAAGCTTTGTGAAACATTAATAGATTGATTTTGTCCTCCTCAGTCTCTCAAATAAGGCTAGTTTTTGTCCATACCCGCAACAACCAAAACACAAGCTGTAAACTTACAGGAGATCAGAACATCATGGTTACATACCCTGTGGTTCTAATAATGATCCTTGCCATAGTAATTATGTGCTCCTACATTAGAGAATTAGTCTTACCCTGCTTAGTATTTATAACAAAGTGGAAATTGGGAAAGTAGTGCTTTCAAATATGGAATTGTAAAAGAACTTTATGAAAAGGAAAAGGATGTTGAGAAGAGTTTAATTCTGCAGTGCGAAGTTTAATTAAACAGATTAATAGAGTTGGAAGGACCTTGTAGGTCATCTAGTCCAACCCCCTGCCCAATCAGGAGACCTTACACCATTTCTGACAGATGGCAGTCCAGTCTCTTGAAAGCTTCCAGTTATGAAGCGCCCACAATTTCTGAAGGCAAGCTGTTTCATTGGTTGATTGCTCTCACTGTCACAAACTTTCTCAGAAGACAAGAAATCTATAGTCAGCGGGCAGAGAACTTCTAGGCTGAACAGCTCCAGTGCAAGTTGTGAGGAACCCCACACGTGTATTCCAAGATAGGACTTTGGATCCACAGCCAACAACAAAGGCATGACTTTGCATGGAATACAGCTACTAAGCCACCCCCCCTCATTTGTTGAAGCAAATTGGGTAACATCTCTATTTTGCAAATCTAGTTGCCTCCACTGTTCAACCTACTGTGATGAAGTGAATCTGTGCCATACATTTAAGCAAAATGACAAGATGTTCAGAGTACCAGTCAGTCAAACCTCCAAATTCTTCATTCCATTTCCCGTCCTCTGATTTTTTTCTCTCCTTCACTTTCCATACTCAGTCATACTGGTTCTTTTGAGTTCCTCCTTATTACCAGTAGCATAATTCTGGCTGTTCCTTTGTACTGTACATAAATATTGCTGTTTCTGCTATGTAAAAATCAGTACTCAAACTTTGTTGTCTTGTTCCATTTGATGGTTTAACCTTTATTTTTGTAGGTGTCTGATGGGATTGTGGCTCCAGGCTTTGATGAAGAAGCTCTCAAAATTCTATCCAAAAAGAAAAATGGCAGCTACTGTGTACTCCAGGTCAGTGTTTTATTCTTGAGGATAATTAATTTAAATATGTTGTCAGCGTTCCAAATATCATGCAGAATTAAATCAGAGTCCAAGGCAGAGCTATCCTTAAAGTTCCAATTTAATAAGACAGACATGTTGGCACATCTGTAGAAAATCCCAAATCTAAAGCTTCCTGGGATTCCACCCAGTTGAAAGTTCATGATCTTATCCCCACACCCATAAATCCATCACATGGTCCAATCTTCTTCGGCCACGCTGGCATTTCCACCCATCTAGTTCCGGTCAGATGCAGAGGTGCGGAGACAAAAGATGACTTGATTTCTAGAAAGGAATGACAACAACACATTCTACAATTCTACTCCTTACTATTCCCCCTCCCAATTACTACACTAATGAAACAGTATAGGAAAATAAGAGAGTGTGTGCCTGGCCAAAAATCCTAAAAGGAATATAACTGCAGGCCTGACATGTGTCTTATTTCCATTGTGCCCCTCAGTCTAAAATCTGATTTTTTGATTTGCCATTTCCCAAAGTGTTCATACAAATGAAGCTTAAAAAGATATGAACTCTCATTCTTAAACCTCTTTAAACTGCTTGCAAGGTTTTTTTTTTACTAGAGCATCAAATGTTTTTTACTGTTAATGTAGTACATTTGAATGTCTGATCAGTCCTGATTGATCATCTCTTGGCTGCATGTTCCCTCCCCCAGTACCTCACATAAGCTCCCTAAAACTCCACCTCTCTAGCCTCCTCCCCATCCACGTAGTTTCAGGTCTTTGGGCAAATCTGAATTACCTCTCCTCTGCCCTCAAGCTGGCAATTTTTCCTTTTTAGTTTTCCTTGGGGGGGACTTAAAGGGAAAAATAGGTGCTTTAGGCTTTTGTATAAACAAAAAATTGGGGCTAGAAATTTCAGTCTCATCCATTCTGAGGGCCAAGTGGAGCCCAGAAACAAAAAAACCCTGCCTATCACTCTTGCAGATCAACATGAAACTATCAGTGCCTGCTCTCTGGAATAAGGTACATTGCTAAGATCCAGATGAATCCCACTGCTGTTATTAGGAGGAGCTGTGGAGACCTGACTCTTCACCCAGACTTTTGGTGAAAGAGAGAGAGATCCCTTCTGATTGGTCAATGAATATTGCCATTTTAAAAATATTTTACTCTTATTTTATTATAATTTCTTCATTTGTTGTGAGCTACCAAAGTCATGGGAAATTAGGTAGCATGCACATTTAAAAATGTGTCACATATACCATTGACAGGTGCTAATAGTAGATGTGAGTTGCTGCCAGCATCCTAGGTATCAACCAAGTATCTTCTTAAAATATATGATGTTCCAATTAGTGCACTTTTTTGCAGTTCCACTGGTGTTATTGCAGGAAGCTGCAATTTATTGATGTGTTTTATAAAATTCTTGGATATGGTACCAAGTGCCCCGAAGACAATGGGTCACTGTTACATGTTTCATCCATAGCCATGTAGTTTCGATGGCCAGGTCGCGATATTTTGTGATTTTTTTCTAGTTCTTTTTCTTTGACTCTGGCATCTCCAGGCACTGCCACATCCACTATCCAGGCTTTTTTGTCTTTCTTATCGACAACTGTTAAGTCTGGGGTGTTATGTGGCAGGTGCCTGTCTGTCTGGATTCTGAAGTCCAAGAGCAATTTAACTTCTTCATTTTCTATGACCTTCTCTATTCTCCGTAGGGAATGGGGAAGCCTCCAGAAGTGGTATATTCTCACAACCAATCTGCCCTTAGACTGAGTAAATTTTGAAGCCATGCCTCTCTACTTCCTCTGCGTGACTCCTTTTTCAACTCAGTCTTGCCTGTTGAGAACACCTTTTTTAGTTAGCTCCTGAATTGGAATTGAGAATATTTTTTTCCTGGATACTTTCCTCTCCCCCCATCCTCTCCTCTCCTGGTCTCTGTCTCTTTAAGTGGAGGGAGTCTCCATTTTGATGGGTGGAGCCGAACGCACTGGCAGGTGCTTGGATCGGCTCGTGGAGGCCACGTGCAGCCTGTATGGAGTTGATGGACTCAGCACCCGGGTTTGAAGCCACCAGGACTCCAGGCTTCTCTCTGTGGTGAGCCTGAGTCCCCGTGTGACGGAGGATGGCCTCAGGAGGAGAGCGGAGAGCCGCGCAACAGCTGAGAGGCTTATTTTCCTTTCGGCGTCGGGAGGATCATGTGGAGCCGTTGGAACAGCTGGAGCTGCAGCTGCGCAGCAACAAGAGGCTTCAGGAATCCTCAAGAACTCGTTGATGGCTATTTTGGGGGCAGGACTGCTCCCAGGGAGAGGAAACAGTCACGGAGGCAGCCGGGCGCCATTTTGGGCGCTGCGTGAGTACCGTGTGGTGAGGACAAAATGGCGGACACTGTAGAGCCATCGGAGGAGGCTCCTTCCACTTCGGGCAGTAGGATCAGGCCAGGGCTAGGAAGGCAACCTCTAAGACCTCCAAGAAGAATAACAGCAAGTCCTCAGGGAAGGCAGGGGTGGGGGCTGGGCAGTCCCGGATGGCCGTTAGCCCCTCTCCACTCAGATCTAGATCCCCCCTGATATTTCCCCTGTGGCTGGCCCCTCTTGGAGGTCCCCTGGGCACAGTGCAGGGGAGGAGGAGGAAGAACCTCTGTCCCCACCCCTCTCCCTTGGGGATCCAGGGCAGAGGAATGAGGATCCATTTGCTTGTGGGGTTCGTGCTAGGCCTAGCCTGCCCTCCCCCCCTAATCCAGAGGCTTCTTCAGCCAGTGCATTTCCACCTCTGCCTGAGCTCCCAGAATGCTATAGGCAACTCATAGCACAGGCCATTTCCCAGGGAATAGCTACGGGGCTGCAGCAGAGGCCACAAGCCTCTACTGCTAGATCTCAGAGTGGGACCCCACAAGGTGGCATAGACCAACCCTGTTCTCAAAGTCAGGACAGGCCAGCCTCTCCCTCCTTGGCCAGTGAAGGTTCGTTGGGGGGGGGGGGGGTGAGGGGGCCCAGATTGATTTGGAATTGTCTGATGATGAAGAGAAGAGGATCCAGATCCACTTGCAACTGCAAGACTCATTTCCCCTCAGGTATTCAGATCCCTCTTGCATAAGGCTAGGGCCACTGCTGATTTGGATGAGGGCTCTCCTGCTCCAGTCACACCGCCACCTCCAAAGAAGGGAAAAGGGGGACCCTTTTCTAAGGCTTAGGCCCCTAAGGAGGAGATTCCTACTCCTCAGCTTTTTCTGGACATGCTAAAAAACCAATGGGAAAAGCCAGGGGCATTCCCTACTCCTGGGTCTAATGAGAGGAGGTTTTATAATTTCAAACTGGGGTTTTCCCAGGCATTGTAAATGCCTACTGTTGACCCTCCGGTGGCTGCCCTGGCATCTTCCTCTTCCCTGGTTTCAGGGGATATCGCCGATAGCCTCAAGGCAGAGAATAAAAAGGCAGAACTCATCTTGAGAAAAACCTTTCAGGCTGCATTCTGGGCCATTAAGGTGGCAGCTTCGGCTTCGTTTTTCAATTGGACCACGTTGCTGTGGCTGCACCAGATGCAAGAACATCTTCCCCTGGATGACCAGAGGTTGCAGCAAGACTTAAAACAAAATCATGGCTGCTACCCAGTTTTCATGTGATGCCACCCTACATGCAGTCAAATGTGCATCCAGAACCTTGGTGACGTCCGTAACCTCCAGGAGGCTCCTATGGCTTCACAGCTGGCAAACGGACACCAAACTCAAATGGCACCTGGGAGCAGCTCCTTATGTGGGGACCCAGTTGTTTGGGGCACCACTGGAACCCATTCTTGTCAAAGATAAGAATAAGAAGAAGGTCTTACCCACGGCTGCCAAGAGGTCGGAACAGAGACTTGCTCCATATTACCGCAGACCTCCCTATCGCTAGCAGGGCCAAGAGGTCCAGCAAGCCAGGTACTTTCCTCCCCGTATGGACAGGCAGCAGGACAGGCAGTCTGATAGGTCCTATAATAGAGATAGGTCCCGTTATCAACCCCAGAATAAGAGGCCCTTTCGAGGGGGTGGCGGTCGCTCCTTCCGTAGAGGGAAGTATCTTAGAGTCACTCCTTCCGATTAGTGGCCGCCTCACCTTATTCACGGACAGGTGGCATTCCATCACCACTGACCAGTGGGTTCTGGATACCGTTCAATTTGGCCTCTGTCTAGAATTCCTCTCCCACCCCCCGAACAGGTTTAGGGTTTTCTCTATTTTGAGGAATCCCATTAAACAGCAGTTCATGAGGGTGGCAATGAACCCCTACTGGAGATTCAGGCTGTAGAGCTGGTCCTTTTGGACCAGGAAGGCCAGGGGTTTTACTCCAACCTGTTTATGGTTACCAAAAGTTTGGGGGTGGGGGGTGGAGAGCGATTTTAGATCTCAAACTTTTAAATCACCACATTGTCTACAGAGGTTTAATATGGCATCGTTAAAGTCTATCTTGGCTGGAATTAGGCCTAAGGACTTTATGGCTTCTGTGAACCTGACAGGCCTACCTCCATGTCCTAATATTCCTGGAGCATAGGAGGTTCCTGAGGTTTTCTTATGGGGGTGTCCTCTACCAATATAGGGCGCTTCCCTTTGGTCTCGCCTCAGCCCCTAGGACTTTTACCAAGGTCTTGACCATGTTGGCCACCCATCTTCGTTCAGTTCCGGTTAGACTTCAATGCTATTTAGTGGTTCAAGCGTCATCTCTCCAGCAGGCTCGGTCCCATCTGGCCTTGACCATCCAGACCTTACAGGAACACGGGTTTTCAGTAAACTTTGCCAAGAGCATCCTGGTTCCATCCACTAGACTACAACATCTCGGGTCAATTATAGATGCCACTCAGGGTAAGGTCTACCTTTCCCCAGAGCATAAGGAAAGCATTACCCAGTTAGTTAGGCAGGTTCGTAGGGAGCGGTCTGTTCCTGTCGTCCTTCTGTCCAAGCTGCTAGGAAAAATGATTTCCTGCATCGCCATAGTGCCATGGGCCCGACTCCATGCCAGGACACTGCAGTGGCTGCTCGCATCAGCGACGTATCCTTCAAAGTCAAGGTTCCGGCACAGGTTCACTTGTCCCTTCGGAAGGGATCGGTCTTCAAGGATCTGGCGCATCTCACATTAACAACAGATGTGAGTCTCTTCGGCTGGGGAGCGGTGCTGAACTCACAGTTGGCACAAAGTCAGTGGTCCCCGGCAGACCTAAGACACAACATAAACTGGTTGGAACTGCGTGCGGCCCACCTAACGCTCAAACACTTTGCTTCCCAAGTGGCCGGCCAGCATGTGTTGGTGCTGATGGACAATGTTCATCAACAAACAAAGGGGTGCACACTCGATGGCACTATGGCAAGAAGCATTCAGAATGGGGACTTGGGCAGACCGTCATCTCCTGTTGCTCGTGGCAGAGCACATCTCCGGAGTGGACAACGTTCAAGCGGACTGGCTCAGCAGGGACACGGTTGACCACGAGAGTGGCAGTTCCAGATCCAGCCATTCCGTCAGATCTGTCAGAGGTTCGGCCAGCCGCAGGTGGATCTCTCTGCATCGCTGAACAACGCCCAGCTGCTGAGATTCATCTCCCACTTCCAGACTTGAGGGGCAGAGGATGTAGATGCACTACGTTGCCAGTGGCCGGCGGGTCTCCTGTACGACTTTCCACCCCCTTCCCCTCATTCCCGGGGTTCTGAGGGGTAGTCACAGAGGGGGCAGAGGTAATTCTAGTGGCACTCTTGGCCTCGCAGGCCATGATTTGCAGACCTCCTAGACCTCTCCATAGAGCCCCATTGGAGGATTCTGGAGGAGGAGGTCATCCTGCACCAGGGGGCCCTGTTCCACCCGTAGCCACAGTGGTTCCAGTTGACCGCCTAGCACTTGAGCAGGAACATCTAAGGGCGGCCAATTTTTCTGACAGGGTGATCGGAATCTATCGTGGCCTCGCGGAGACAGTGGACTACATGTATATACAATGCTACGTGGGCCTCGTTTGTGTCCTCGTGTGGTCAGGCGCATGTGTCTCCCACCGAGGCCTCAATCCCTCAGGTTTTAGAATTCCTGCAGGATGGGTTGGAGAAAGGCCTTTCTCACAACACTATCCATAGGCATGTGGTGGCACTATTCACTGTGCTTGTGGGGGAATCACTTGCCCGACACCCGGTGATCAAGTGGTTCCTTAGAGGGGCTGTTAATCTCTGGCCACCGGTTGTCCACAGGTTTCCCATGTGGAACCTATCGCTGGTGCTCCAGGCGTTAACGGAGGGTCCCTTCGAACCTCTGAGAATGGTCAGCACTCAATATCTCACCCTCAAGGTGGTATTCCTGATAGTCACCTCCGCCAGGTGGTATTCCTGGTGGTATTCCTGGTCACCTCCGCCAGGCATATCTCCAAATTAAGTGTCTAGGGAGGATATTTGCGTGCTCCACACAGACTGGCACTATGGCTCCCCAGATCTAAGTGCTACCTTTCATCCCTTCTGAAACTACCTTAAGGGTGGGACCTGGAGGCTTCCCCATCCTACGAGAATACAGTTCAGGTAAGTTCAAGTGTCATTCTCTGTAGGGAATGGGGAAGTCTCCAGGAGTGGGAGATGCCAAAGCTACCCGCCAAGGGAGGGAAATTAAGAAGCATGAGAAGGCCGGGCTTCCAAAACCCTCTGCAAAACCCTGCGACCAAATGAAGCTTCAGCCGAAGCATAGACATCAAGACGGTAGTGCTTGAGGAATGGCGTAGGCGACGCCCAGGCAGCCGCTCAACAGATGTCTTCGAACAGAACCTGCATGGACCAAGCCACTGAAGGTGCCGCACTCCTCGTCGAGTTGGCATCTGCACACCCCTTGCCTAAAAAGCAGTGGAGATAGCTGCCCTAATCCAGCTCCCGATGGTGGAAGGGGTAACCCTGGACCCTAAAGAGGAAGGCCGGAAGGATACAAACAGAGCCTCCATGCGTCAGAACGACACGGTCTGCCGAATGTAAATGCGCAGCGCCCTTCGGAAGTCTAGTCGATGCCATGCGCACTCCCTGTCCCTGTATCGGGCCGGGGAGAAATCCGGCAGGACCACCTCCTGAGCCCTGTGAAAGGGCATGTTAACCTTTGGTAGGAAGGAAGTGTCCAATCTGAGCACCACACAGTCATGCCAGAACTAAGGCACTTTAAATGGGGAATGGCCAAGAGCCAGGAATGCAACTATGGTGTACCCGAACAAACTATAACACATATAGTTCAACAATGTACCCTCAGGAAATTTCAAGGCACCTGGGATGATATCACTGTAGCCACATCAGAAACAGTTAGATGTGTAGCTTCCTTAGCTATCAAATCATAACATCCATCCCATTACAATTCTATGGCTCCATATTATAGTGATTTTATTATGGTTTTATCTTTATATTATTTCCTATGTTGCATTGTCTGTCTGTCTGTCTGTCTGTCTGTCTGTCTGTCTGTCTGTCTACCTTCCTATCTATCCTAACACTTTATTTTGCCATATACTAAATAAATAATTGATACCAAATAATGAGTCAAGGATGTGCAATCTTTTTCTGATTTTAGATGGATCCAACTTTTGAGCCAGAGGAAAATGAAATCCGTACACTCTTTGGATTGCATCTAATGCAGAAAAGGAATGATGGTGTGATTGATCAATCACTATTCAAAAACATTGTTACTAAAAATAAAAATGTAAGTAGGAAAAAAGCTTGTTTTGATATTCAGTATCTGCAAGTTAGGTATCTAATTGGTATGTCATCTTGAATGAAAGTGGGATTAATTCCCATAGGAAAGCTTAATCTGCTGTTAAAAGTATCTCTATCAACAGGGCTGTTAACAATCATGTCTCAGAAGTGAGGCATGGGAGGAGTCACATGCGGGTATTAACATGGCCCATTTGCCCGGAGACTGAGGTAATTTTGAGATCACGTCCTCTACTTTCTCCTCGTGACTCTCCAGATTAACCTCAGTCTTCGGCCCAGAAGGAGTGAAATTCGGACTCTCTAGTGGTTTGAGATTTCTTTGGTTTCTAGATTGGTCTGTTAGTGTTTTTTCACTTGTATTCCTCCCACCTCTCTCCTTGCGTCTCTGTGTCAGTTTAAAGATTTTTTTTCTCTGCACAAGCTGGGCTTGCTGCATTACAAGGGAGTATCCAGGCCGCTGGCCGGTTGAGAGGGAAGTTCCAGGCCGCGCGCTATTGGGCACTGTCCGAGCGATCTCATGATCCATCGGAGGGGTTCACGGAGCAATCAGCAGGTTCCTGAAGGAGCGGCTCGGTTGGAGCCGGCTCGGCATCAGACGGTCGGCGGTTGCCATTTTGATCAGCGGCCATTTTGAATGCACGTGGAGGGGCGTGGAGATCGGCGGTCTTGCTTTCCAGCTGCCGCAGACGCCCAGAGTCACCGCCAAGAGAGGGACAAAGGATTTTAGGGCCTGTGCTCCGCCAGTAGTCCGGGGAGGGGTCCTTTGAATAGGCGGTGGGTTGGCCTCTTCGAGCCATGGATCGGCAGCGTGGCTGCAACAGTGCCGGTCTGAAGGAGCTCTAGACCGCGTGTAGAAGCCCAGGCTGGCCAGCAGAGTGTGGAGGTGGGAAGGCAGCAATCGTGAATAGAGGTGATGGTGGAGGCTGCGAGGAGCGGGGGGGCGTTGCCCCCAGATCACCAGGGGATTCAGATTCGGGTGAGGGGACCTCCCAGGGAGCAACTCCCATTGTGAGGGGGAGGCCTACCTCTAAGAAGGCCACCTCGAAATCAGTTAGGAAGAGATCTACTAGCAGGGAGCCCCGCATTACCAGGGCGACTGGCAGAAGGATTAGGGAAGAGATCAGCTCTTTCCCATCCAGATCACGTTCTTCTATCCAGCCTTTACCTGTACCAGAGGCCCATCTGGGTTCCCCAGGTTCCCCATGTGGCACTGCCAGGGAAGCTAGCCCTCTATCCCTTCCGTTGTCTCCTGCCCAGTCTTCTGGACACTGGGGAGATCCCTTTGGTCGTATGGCTGCTGGTTCCTCCAGACCACGCTTCGCTCCTTTATCTGCAGAACCTCCTAGCCTTTCCCCAGCCGATCCAGAACTTTCTGAAAGTTTTCAGATTGCCCGTGCCATTGCTCAGGGCATCTCATCGGGCATGCAACATCAATTTCAAGCCTCTAGACGATCATCTCATGGGACCTCACAAGGTCATCCAGACCAGCCCCAATCCTCTGCAGCTAGAGAGCGCAGATCGGAGTCTCCTTCCACAGCTAGTGAGGGGTCTGGATTGGAGGAAGAGGGGCAGAAGGATGTGGCCTTTTCTGAGGACGAAGATTCCCAAACTACAGAGGCCCCCACCATTACTGGCTTGTTACCTCCTGCCTTATTTGGTTCCCTGCTTCGCAAAGCAAAGACAATTGCAGATCTGGACAGCACCTCCAGTTGCTGCTACTCTCCACCTCTAGTGGGGGGACCAAGAAGGGGCCCTTTTATAAACCGCAGATTGAAAAGGAAGAAATTCCCACTCCTGATTTATTCATGGAGGTGCTTAAGTCACAATGGGATAAACCTGGCACATTTCCCACTCCAGGCAGCAATTGCCCAAAGCGTGTATTCCGTCCTTGAAGATGAACTCCATCATGAGTCTGAAAGCTCAGAAGAGTACATCTCTGTTCTCCTGTGCGCTGCTTGGAGAGTCCAAGCATGGGTTAACACAGTCTAACTGCCCTAGGACTGAGTGAGTTTTTCTTGACCACGCCCCCCTTTGCCTCGTGCAATTCAGTTCTAAAAACTCAGTCCGCCTGGCAGGCGGACATGAAGACCAAGTGGAAGCTAGCTTCCGCCCCCTTCAAAGGGGGACAGCTCTTTGGGGAGGCTCTGGACAAGTTTGTCATCGAAACGAAAGACAAACAAAAAATCCTCCCAGCCACCCTAAGGAAAAATGAGCGTAAAGGTTCAGGTTCCTTTAGGAAGCAATCCTTTAGAGCACAGGAAACCGTCCAGGCTTCCAGCTCTTCTTCTTCTTACCAGAGACCCTACCCACAGACGGGATAGGGGCCAGGACAGAAACTCTTACGGGTCAAGGGGGAGGCAACAACACCAGCATTCCTTTCAGAAGTCCTTTCGAGGCAGCACCAACTCCCGCTAATTCCGCAGAGGGAAGTGACCATCACAGGATCCCTCCCATAGGGGGTCGGCTACAGTTATACGCCGACAGGTTGGAGGAGATAACCTCAGACACCTGGGTCCTCAACACGATCAGGAGGGGCCTACTGTTGGAGTTCCTATCCTTTCCCTAACGGAAATTCATCCGTTGCCCGACTCCCAAGAATCCCCAAAAAAGGGACCTCATGCAGAAGGAGATCCTCCATCTGCTCAGCATAAGGGCCATAGAACCCGTCCCAAAGGATCAGGAAAAGCAGGGGTTTTACTCCATCCTTTTCCTCGTTCCGAAGAGCTCTGGGGGGTGGAGGTCCATCTTGGATCTAAAGTACTTAAATCAACATCTGGCCTACAAACGATTCAAGATGCAGTCCCTCCATTCCATCCTGGAATGCACAAGACGGAGACCTGCTCACATCAATAGATTTGAGGGAGGCTTACCTGCACGTCCCCATCCACACTGCTCACAGAAGGTTCCTGAGATTCCACTACGACGGGAGGCATTACCAGTACAGGGCTCTCCCCTTCGGCCTCTCGTCTGCCCCCAGGACCTTCACAAATATACTGACAGTGGTGGCAGCCCACCTCCGGAACCATCCGATTTGTCTAGAATGCTATCTAGATGACATCATCATTCACTCCTCCAGCCACGCCCAGACCCGAAGGGACGTTCAAGTGACCATACAGGCCCTATAATGCCACGGTATCTCGGTGAACTGAGAGAAGAGCCACCTAGAACCAATCACTCGCATCCAACATCTTGGCACCATCATAGACTCCACCTCCTGCCAGGTATTCCTGTCCCCAGGCAGGTTGAAAAATCTTCAAAACAGACTTCGTCTATGCAGACTGTCCAGGTCAGTGCCGATCATACAACTTTCCCAACTCCTAGGCATCATGATATCTTGCCTGAAGGTGGTTTCCTGGGCACGTCTTCATGCCAGGGAACTACAGTGGTTCCTTCTGCCAATGCAGAGGGCAAGGGCCAACAACTCACCGTGGCAAGTGAAGTTACCACCAAAGGTGATCCGCTCCCTATCTTGGTGGAAAACAGCGGCGGTCCAAAAAGGGTGCCTCTTCAAGGAACCCGAAAGACTGGTTGTGACAACTGATGCCAGCCTGCAGGGATGGGGCGCACACTGCCACGGCCAGCTCTCTCAGGGCAAGTGGACACAGAGGGAGGCAGCCCACAGCATAAATTGGCTAGAGCTAAGGGCGGCTCGCCTTGCCCTACATCAGTTCGTGTCTCAGATTGTGGGCCATCATGTACTGTTACTAACAGACAATGTAGCAACGAAGGCCCACATAAACAGGCAAGGTGGCACACACTCCAAGAGCCTCATGGGGGAGGCGGAGTCCCTGGGCTGATGGGCGGAACGGCATCTGGCGTCCATAAGAGCGGACCACATATCGGGAACCAGCAACCAGGAGGCAGATTGGCTGAGTCAGCAGACGATCGACCATTCCGAGTGGCGGCTGCGTCCGGACCTCTTCAGTCAGATCTTGAGGAGATTTGGAAAACCGCAAGTAGACCTCTTTGCCACCCACAACAACACATATTTGCCCCGCTTTTTTTCTCGTTACCACTCACCACTGGCGGAGGGGACAGATGCGCTGGGGAGCAAATGGCCCTCAGGACTTATGTACGCATTTCCCCTCCTTCCGCTCATCCCACAAGTAGTGGCCAAACTGCTAGCAGAAGGGGCCGAAGGAATTCTTGTAGCTCCTCACTGGCCCAGAAGGTCCTGGTATGCAGACCTTGTCAGTCTCTTCATTCAAAAGCCTTGGAGAATCCCTCAGGAGCAAATCTCCCTCAGCCAGGGATCCATCTGTCATCCGGACCCCCAGTGGCTACAACTAGCCATCTGGCACTTGAGGGGGAACTCCTGAGGAATCAGAATCTTTCAGACAAGGTCATCAAAACCATTCAGGCGTCCAGACGGCCTTCCACTAATAGAATTTATGAAGCCACGTGGGCCGCATTTTCGAACTGGTGTCAAAAAAGTGGTGTAAAAGATGTTTCGGCTTCTGTGCCGCAATTACTTGACTTTCTCCAGGAGGGTCTGGACAGGGGACTTGCGCCCAACACGCTCCGAAGGCAGGTGGCGGCCCTGTCCACCATTCTCACTTGTAACTCTTCTAGACCCTTGAGTCAACATCCACAGATCAAGAGTTTCCTGAGGGGAAGTGATTCTTCCCAACTTTTGTCCTAAGCCTACACATCCAAGAGAAAAACTCTGGCATAAGTTGGATGTAAGGAGGGCAGTCCGTATTTACATCAAAAGAACCAAGGATTTTCGACGTTCCGAATCCTTTTTTGTATCATTTCATCATGGGTCACTTGGTTGCAAGTTATCGTCCCACACAATTGGGCGTTGGTTGCGGGCCTGCATCAAGCTTGCCTATGAGCATCAGGGCAAGGTTGCACCGCGCCGCGTGACAGCACATTCAACAAGGAGTACCGCTACTTCAGCAGCATGGGCGACCCAGGCCTCCATCATTGATATTTGCAGAGCAGCCACGTGGGCATCACCCACGGCATTTATCAAAAATTGCAAAATTGACACCTTTGCCTCAGCCGAAGCGTCTTTTGGAAGAAGGATTTTACAAAAGGTTGTGGAGGTTCCGGACTCTAGACTCTACCCGCCCTGGGACACAATAGCTTGGGTATGTCCCATGCTTGGACTCTCCAAGCAGCGCACAGGAGAAAGACCGTTGGCTTACCTGAACAGTCGTTCTCTGGGCACTGCGGGAGAGTCCAACCCCACCCAGGGTCTGCTGACAGGTCAGGTCTATGATCTTGAATGGACTAAGGAACGGCTGTCCAGTATGGCTTTCTTTGTTTTTAAAACTGAATTGCACGAGGCAAAGGGAGGCGTGGTCAAGAAAAACTCACTCAGTCCTAGGACAGTTAGACTGTGTTAACCTATGCTTGGACTCTCCCGCAGCGCCCAGAGAACGACCGTTCAGGTAAGCCAATGGTCTTTCCTAGTGACCGATCCAAATTTGATTTCACATCATTATCCTGAAAGACATATATTTGCCTTCATTCATGAAAAACTATCCTACTGATTTCCCATAGTGATGATAGTTGGAGAATCTTAAACCATTAGCTATGACAGTGATGACTAACCTTTTCCTCCTCACGTGCCAAAATCGTGTGCGCACGGACACCCACAGTGCAATGCGCCCAGGGGATGTTTTCGCCCTCCTTAGATTCCAGAGGCTTTCCTTGATCCTCCGGGAGGGGGAAAACAGCCTGGCCGGGTTCTGGAGGCTGGAAACAGGCCGATTTCCAGATCTTCCGGGAGGCCTGTTTTTCACCCTCCTCAGGGTCCGGAGGCTTTCTTCGAGCCTCCGGGAGGGCGAAAACAGCTTCTCCCGGGCTCCGGAGGCCCTGCCTGAAACCTCCTGGCACCAAAAACAGAGCGTGGGGAGTGTGCCGCAATTCCCCCTTCCACACATAAGCCTCGCATTCGATTAGCAAATGCCTGGACGAAAGTAGGGAGTGATCCCATTCAAGGTACGAGATTCACTCCCACAAATCCTCGGGATATGAGTGGAATGGGCAGGCTCCAATGCATTTATAACTCGAGGATTATCTGTATTTGGAATAATACAATTTGGGTATGCTGATGAATGATACAATTCAAAGTCAGGGGTCAGAACAGCCTCTAATTAATTGCCCATTGTCTGTCCATCAGCAGGATAACTCTCTGAAACCTGAATAAGAATGGGACACATTTGGTGTACAGAGAAATCAACAAAGAAAAGGTCAAATCTGAAAATGGTGTAGATCCAGCTGGGACTGAGGACAAAACAATTGGGGAAAAATAATTTAGTGTAATCCTAGGTGACATAGAACGTTGCTGATATTTATAATAGTGCTGAGTCTTCCGTTCTGAACCTCATTCCCCTTCCTGGTCAAGTGACCAGAGAAGGGCTAATATTAAGGAGTTGGAAAGAATTCCAGAAACCAGGCCAGCATGTATTCCTGATTTTGAGAGTTTTTAACTTACAACCAAAATTGGGACCGGAATCCTGGTTGTTTAGTGAAGCAGTCATTAAGCAAGTTGCTCATGTGACTGTTTCCTCAAATGACTGCAATCCTAGTGCTCCCACTTGTTAAGTGATCTCCTGGGTCATTAAGTGGATAGAGTGAAAGTTTCCTGCAGAAGGATTTTAGCTCTGTTTCTGCAGCCTGCCAAATAATTTCAGCTCCTTTCCCCTTGGCAACCTTCCTTCCAGCTTCCTTTTGATTTCCTGAGGAAACTGGCAGAGAAGATTAAAAAAGGTGATCACATGATCATAGGGTGCTTGGCATGGCAACTAGTTGTAAATGGGAGTTGATTGCCAAGCACCTGAAATACAGTTACATGGGTGCCCACATTTTTTGATGGCTAGAAGTGCTTCATGGCTGTAATAAACCACTTTTCCAAGGCCATTGTAACTTTGAAAAGTTGTTAACTGACTAATCATAAGTAAAGGACTATCTGTAGCCAGGTGATGTTTTCATTTCCCTGTAAAGACCCAAGATGCCTTTGTAATAATCTTTCTTTGTTTCAGTTGCCTGATTCGGCTATCAGAGATCTCATTGTTGCCACCATTGCTGTTAAATATACTCAGTCTAATTCCGTTTGTTATGCCAAGAATGGACAGGTATGTACATGGGGACATTTAGAGGAGTGTTTTATTGTTCTTCCTGATTTAATATTCAATTTTAAAAGTGATTGCTATCAAAACAGATCTTACTGTTACAAAATTGTTCCTAACATTTCTAACGTATAAATTTTTATCCTGGACAACAACAGTTTTCATCTTGTGAGAGATGGTCTTCAAGAACATGAAGAGTGCTATGATATCAAGCAGTGATAAGAGCATTTACAGATTCTATAAAAGCTCATAATTTAAGAAAATGTAATCCATGCAGATTCTAACTAGCATGATCTATATTCATTTGTTCAGTGTTCAACAACATCTCACCAACATCAGATTCTCAGATCTGAATTAAGTATTTTTACAGACATTGTTAAATGTTGTGTAAAAGTACAATGCTTGTCTTTCTGTTACAAGGCTTCATCCATATTTTGAACTACTGAATCATCCGTCTGTACATTCTGAAGTTGTGGACTTCCTAGCTTCCAGTAGCTCAAATCTAACTGCACTCATTAATCTTAGTCTTCTCACCATCTTTATATAGTGATCCTGGGACATTAACTAGGTGAAAGACAGTTTAGTTTTACCTGTCCTGAAAGCTAAAGCTGTTTACATCATGGTAGATTATGTGAAGTTAAGCCATTCTTGGTTTAAAGAGTAATTTCATGAATGTATCCAAATAATTGGGTTGATAATTGGCTTGCCTCATTTATTGAAATGAAAATAAAATTATTCTTAAGAAAGGATGAAGTGCCAAATTGCAAAGAAGAGAAAAGGAGGACCTGAGGTACTACAGATTTCTGGTATTATCTAGGAAGATTCTGTGTCAGATCATGTAGGGGTTAATGATGCACAAGGCCCTTGAATACAGTAATTGCTAGACAGCAAAGATGGGTCAGAAATAAAATTTAGATTAGAATTGTATCTATTTTTTTAAATAAGAAAACTTATTTAATAAATAGTAGGTGTACTGTATCTTGATGTCAGCAAAAATGATTGATGAACCCACAGATCTTTAATTAGCAAGCTAATTGGGCACTGAATTGAATGGATGTCAGTCAAAAAAACATAGTTGGTTTGAAAATAACATTCATACATAAAAGGGATGCCTTTCAAATTAGAGAAAAATATTAAGTGGGTGACAATAGGTTCAAAAATAAAGTATGTAATGTGGAATATTGTGCTTGACAATCATATTTGTGAAAAAGATCTTAAAATACTAGCGGATTGCATATTGAATTATAATATATATTATAATTGCTTTTTTAAATTCTTTTTTGTGGCTCTTTTTATAATTCCATCTCTAACTTCTTATATTCCTCTTCTAGTTTCTTTCGAGCTTGTCTCTTTTTTTATTCCTCTTCCCCATATACATTATAGTAAGTCCTCTAATATATGCCTTTGCTGTGTCCCATACATTCGGTAATGTAGTTTCTTCTTCTCTATTCTCTTTAAAGAAAAAGTCCAATTCCCTTTCCATGTATTGTATAAATTCTTTATGTTTTAAAATTGTTTGATTCACTGTCCACCTTACTTTCTTCTTTTGTCTCTTCCATACAACTTCTATCAGGTTATGATCTGTCCAAGTATTTATTTCAATATTTATCTCTCGTATATTACATATTAATTCAGCTAATATCCACATCATGTTTATTCTGGACAAAGACAGTATATCTATTTAAGTAAAATATATATTGACTTTTCTCAGGGTGCCTTCCTCGGCAAGCATCTTGAATACCTAATTTTTCCACCATTTTACAAAAGGTTTTTGGAAACGTTTGTCTATTTTTTTGTTTATTTTTCTAGTCTTGTTATCCAAATCTGCATTCCCAATTGCATTAAAGTAACCTACAATGCATATATTTTCATATTCCAATTCTATTATTTATTATGCAATTTACTATAGAAATCTTATTGATTGTTATTCACTGCATATATTGCCCCTAAAAGCATTTGTTTATCCTCCCTTCCTCATCCATAAAAATTTGTTTAGCCTCTAATGTCTCTTTAATGTAAAGGCTACACCACTCTTGCTTTGTTGTGTAAGAGAGGCATGTAACTTCCCCATTTTTGGATATTCCAGTACTTTTATGTTGCTTTTTAATGTGTACTTCTTGTAAACAAATTATGTCCAATTTTAATTTTTCTAATTTATTGAAAGTCCTTTTCCTTTTTATTGCCAAATTCAATCCATTTATGTTGATTGACTTTAACTTTATTTCTTCTTCCATAACTTTAATAATAATCTCTTGTTTTTTTCCCATCTTCTCAATTTTCTCATCTAGTTTTCCTATTCTTTCCTTCATATCCTCATGAAAAGCTTGTATCATGGTTTTTATCTCTGCTTATGATATGTTGCTGAATCAAAACATCCAATGTTCTCTGGCTGGCAGAGCTAGTAGTTGTAGACCATGGGTCGTCAACCTGGTCCCTACCGCCCACTAGTGGGCGTTTTGGGATTCCAGATGGGCGGTGGGGATTTCGGAGGTTAAAACCTCCTTTTGAACTAACGCGCGCGAGAATGCGTGCGTTAGGGATTTCGGAGGTTAAAACCTCCTTTTGTGCTAGTGGGCAGGCGAGCGCAAGCATGTGCACAAGCAAACACGTGGGAAGAGGAAGGGGAGGAAACTTCTCCAGTCGCGCCTGAGCTGGTGGAGCGCAGGCAAGCGCCGTCCCATCGCCAGGGAAACAGTGAGTGAGGTGAATCACGTGGTTGCTCAGATCACACGGGCGCAGCCCGGGAAGACATTTCTGAGAAGAGAAACTGTGATCTGAGCAACCACGCGATTCACCTCACTCACTGTTTCCCTGGCGATGGGACGGCGCTTGCCTGCGCTTCACCAGCTCAGGTGCGACTGGAGAAGTTTCCTCAGTGAAGCTCCTGAAAGGGACACAGGCTCAGTGTGCCAGGCTGCCACCGCTCCACTGAAGACATTTCTGAGAAGAGAAACTTCTCCGGTCGCGCCTGAGCTGGTGAAATGCTAGAAGGGGGGGGAGGAGGAGCAGAAAAGACAAAAAGAATGAAAGGGAGAAAGAGGAGGTGGGGGATAGTGGGATCCTTGCTGCTTTCTGAGCTTGGGGGGGGGGGGAGGAGCAGAAAAGACAAAAAGGAGAAAGAAAGGGAGAAAGAGGAGGTGGGGGATAGTGGGATCCTTGCTGCTTTCTGAGCTTGTGGGGGGGAAGGAGCAGAAAAGACAAAAAGGAGAATGAAAGGGAGAAAGAGGAGGTGGGGGATAGTGGGATCCTTGCTGCTTTCTGAGCTGGGGGGGGGGAGGAGCAGAAAAGACAAAAAGGAGAAAGAAAGGGAGAAAGAGGAGGTAGGGGACAGTGGGATCCTTGCTGCTTTCTGAGCTTGGTGGTTTTCTTACAGACATTTCATTACCAAACTAGGTAACATCATCACTGCTAGAAGGGAGTGGGGTTGTGGGGAAAGGAGGAGGAGGAGAAGTCGAAGGACAAAACTGGTGGGCGGTAAGGAAATTTTTCCATCAAGAAAGATCCATTAGTGGGCGGTAGGTAGAAAAAGGTTGACTACCACTGTTGTAGACAATGACACTGAGGATGTGCTGATGTTGCTTTCCTCATGTTGTAATGTCTTAGTATTTGTAATCCACCAAGTATAAGTAATATAATTCAATTGTAATCTAAATGAAGGGGGGGAAATTATAATCCAAATCCGAATCTTATCATTGCTGACTACAAGGGGGGAGTCAGAGAGACAAAGAGGACTAGGTAGTGGCCCTTTAACTTCATTTCATTTGAACTTCTCTGAGGCTGGTGATTGGAGCTGTTTTCTACAAGGGGGGAGTCACAGAGATAAATGTAGGGGCCCTTTAACTCCATTTCATTTGAACTTTCCTGAGGCTGGTGATTGGAGCTGCTATATCTATAAACCAAAATAGTAATAATACATTCTGGATTAGTGCGCTTGAGATTGTGATTTTATTTTATTTCAAAATGACCGGCTTAGTTCAATGTAATAGCTGTTTTGCACCTGTCTTTCACAGTACTCTTTTCAAATTTGGATACTCTCCCCTTTGTAAACAAATTACTAGTCTACATAGACAGATTACCTATCTAGAATCTCTAATCTGTGCTCTCCAAGCAGAAATTAGGTGCCCAATTCGGCCATTCCACTCTATGGAGATGCCACGCTATCAGCCTCCTCTACTGCAAAGATCCTGCAGGAGAAGAGCAGTCTGGACAACCATGGGATCTGGCAGGGTGAGAGCTGTGAACCATAAACACAAAGCTTTTGCTGTGACCTGGCATAACAGATATAGCACCTTAATGGGGACACTAAAGAGACAGGTCAAGGTAGTTGTGATAATGATGACTCAAATAAACAGGGGATTGTGGTCCAAAATGAAGAACTTTCTTCGGAAAGGCAAAATGGGGACCCAGGTATCACACATCAGTCGCACAAGAAGATCAAGGTATGCAAAAAGAGAAGTCACCTTCTGGTTGGTGATTCAATCGTAAAGGATGTAAATTTAGGAAAGGATATGGAGGTTTTAAAAGAGGTCAGGTGTCTGCCAGGTACTACTGCCAGCAGAGACAAGAGGCGTATTCTTAAGATAGTCAAGAATGCAAGTAAGGACTATGACGTTGATGCTATTATACATCTTGACACAAATGATCTGTCCCAAAAAGATGTACTTTCTGTGAATAATGATTTCCAGAGCTTGGGGTATGAACTTAGTAGTATAGGTTGTAGGCTTATCTTTTCAGAGGTTTTACCAGTATATAAGGAACAAAAAGGGAAGGGCCAGTGTGTAGCAGAGTTTGATGTGTGGCTAAAGGAGTGGTATAAAGAGGAAGGCTTTGGTTTTATTAGTCATGATGCCTGCAGCTGGTCCAATGAAAAACTGTGCAAAAGAGATGGTTTGCACCCATCTAAGAAAGGGACTGAGTTACTTGCCATTAAATTCACAGATTTTCTGGATAAACATTTAAACTGAACAGCGGGGACAGAGAATTAATTGATACAGAACATTTCTGTCCCCAGCAATCTAAAACTCATAGGGTTATTAGTGCATGTAACATAGATGTTTGTGCGGGTAAGATTATCACTTCTGCTGCCAAGCAAAACCAAGCATTTAATAGTGAGTGCCATACCATGTGCATGAATCATAGAAGTGGCAAAAAAATTGGGGCAGTCAGGCATAACACAGGTTATGTAGACAGGGTCAATCAAAATGGACTCAAATGTCTATACATAAATGCACAGAGTATGAGGAATAAACAGGGTGAATTAGAAATTCAAGTAAATGAGAGCAGATACGATATAGTTGCCATTACAGAAACTTGGTGGCATGAAACCCACAAATGGAACATACAGCTAGAAGGATTTAAATTATTTAAAAGAAATAGACCAAATAAAAGAAGAGGTGGAGTTGCACTATATATAAGAAATAACTATATCTCTACAGAAATAGAGCACAACAATGATGATAACTATCTTGAATGCATTTGGGTCAATATTAAAAGTTGGGGGGGAAATGACATTGCCATAGGTCTATACTACAGGCCACCCAACCAAGCCGAGGAAGTAGATGAACTTACTGCTAGTCAGCTAACTAAAGTATGTAGGAAGCACACCACAATAGTAATGGGGGATTTTAACTACCCTGACATCAACTGGGAAACAAACTGCACCAAGTGGAAGATCCAACAGGTTCCTAATGAACCTAGCAAATAACTTTGTTTCCCAAAAAGTAGAGAAGGGAACAAGAGGATCGGCCATATTAGACTTAATTCTCACTAACTGAGAGGAAATTATAGAAGGTATTGAAGCCATAGGAACTCTGGGGGCAAGTGACCATGCAATATTGGAATTCAACATTATGCAAACACAAGTAATAGAACAAAGTCAAACTAGAGTCTTGGACTTTAAGAGAGCTAATTTCAATAAACTTAGAGTTTAGGAAGAATTCCATGGATGAGAATCCTCAAGGGGAAAACAACTCAAGAAGCTTGGGAAATTTTGAAAAATGAGGTTACAAAAGTCCAGTCTAGCACAATACCAATGAAGAAGAAAAATAACAGCTCCCAAAAGAAACCAGCATGGCTGCATAAAGAACTGTCTGATAAATTGAAAGACAAAAAAGATAAGTATAAAAAGTGGAAAGACATAACTAAGGCAGAATATCAGCAAATAGCCCGAGCCTGTAAAGATGAAGTAAGGAAAGCTAAGGCTCATAATAAAGAAAGGCTTGCCACAAAAGTAAAAAACAACAAAAAAAGCTTCTTCCAACATGTTAAAAACAAGAAAAGAGTTGAGGAAACAATTGGTCCATTGCTGGGAGAAAGTGGCAAGAAGGTGACAAGCAACAGGGAGAAAGCAGAACTATTTAACTCATTTTTTGCATCTGTCTTTACACAAAGGGATAAAACAGTCCAACCTATCAAAAGCAGCACCACAAAAATCAGATTAGGAACACAAATTGAAATAGGGAAGAAAATGGTAGGTGAGTACCTGTCTACCCTAGACGAGTTCAAATCACCAGGACTGGACAGATTACACCCCAGGGTTCTGAAGAAACTGGTGGATGAGATCTCAGAACCACTGAACTATATCTTTCAGAGATCCTGGAGCACTGGGGAACTGCCAGAGAACTGGAAAAGAGCTGATGTGGTTCTCATCTTCAAAAAAAGGGAAAAAATAGATCCTGGAAACTATAGATCTATCAGCCTGACCTCAATACCAGGAAAGATTCTGGAAAAGATAATCAAGCAAAGAATTAGCGAACACCTAGACATAAACAAAGTAATAGCCAATAGCCAACATGGATTTGTCAAAAACAGATCATGCCAAACTAATCTTATTGCATTCTTTGATAAAGTGACAAAATTAGTGGACCAGAGGAATGCCGTCGATATAGTTTACTTGGACTTCAGTAAGGCATTTGATAAGGTAGACCATAACCTACTACTAGATAAAGTAGAAGAATGTGGGTTGGACAGCATCACCACCAGATGGATTCGTAACTGGCTGACCAACCGCACTCAATGTGTAGTCCTCAATGGAACTACATCTACATGGAGGGAAGTATGCAGTGAAGTACCCCAAGGCTCTGTTTTAGGCCTAGTACCTAAATGTGGGAATAAATGGGGAACTCATCAAATTTGCAGATGACACCAAGCTGGTAGGAATAGCCAACACTCCAGAAGACAGGCTTAAGATACAGAAGGATCTTGACAAACTTGAACATTGGGCACTATCTAATAAAATGAAATTCAATGGTGAAAAGAGTAAGGTTCTACATTTAGGCAAGAAAAATGAAACACACAGGTACAATATAGGTGGTAGTGGACAACCATTTAAATATGAGCCAGCAGTGTGCAGCAGCTGCCAAAAAAGTCAGTGATTATTGCATTTGAAAATAGAACAGGGTTTTGAATCTGCAAACATATTTTACGGGTCTAAATGGAGCCAAATGCAAAATGTTTGTGAATCACTTACATTGTGATATCACTATTGCCACCTTTCCTGATTATAATCAGGAACTTTCATATGAGCCAGCAGTATGCAGAAGCTGCCAAAAAAGCCAACACAGTTCTAGGCTGCATAAACAAAGGGATAGAATCAAGATCACATGAAATGTTAATACCACTTTATGATGCCTTGGTAAGGCCACACTTGAAAAACTGCATCCTGTTTTGGTCGCCACAATGTAAAAAAGATGATGAGATTCTAGAAAGTGCAGAGAAGAGCAACAAAGATGATAAGGGGACTGGAGACTAAAACATGAAGAACAGTTGCAGGAACTGAGTATGTCTAGTTTAATGAAAAGAAGGACTAGGGGAGACATAATAGCAGTGTTCCAATATCTCAGGGGTTGCCACAAAGAAGAGGGAGTCAAACTATTCTCCAAGGCACCTGAGGGTAGAACAAGAAGCAATGGGTGGAAAGTAATCAAGGAGAGGAGCAACTTAGAACTGAGAAGAAATTTCCTGATAGTTAGAACAATTAATCAGTGGAACAGCTTGCCTCCAGAAGTTGTGAATGCCCTAACACTGGAAGTCTTTAAGAAGATGTTGGATAGCCATTTGTCTGAAACAGTATAGGGTTTCCTGCCTAGGCAGGGGGGGTTGGACTAGAAGACCTCCAAGGTCCCTTCCAACTCTGCTATTGTAAAATTGTAATCAATTTGTATAGGAAGGAAAAATAAATGAATATGACTCTACTGTCATGGCATTTATTGATACATAATGAATAAGCATATGCAAAGATTTTCATATGTCTTTTAATTATTTTGTTCCATGTGTTTTAGGTGATTGGAATTGGGGCAGGGCAGCAATCCCGTATCCACTGTACCCGCCTGGCTGGAGACAAGGCAAATTTCTGGTGGCTCAGACATCACCCACGAGTGCTTTCCATGAAGTTCAAAACTGGAGTAAAAAGAGCAGAGATTTCCAATGCTATTGATCAATATGTTACTGGAACCATTGGTGAGGTAAAGCAATCAATAGAAACAACTCTAAAATCATACGTGGACTTCAACTTCAACTCCCAGAATTTTCCAGCCAGAATCGTGAGAAGCTCAGCTTCAATTCTGGGAGTTGAAGACTACTCATCAAAGTTGCCAAATTTAAAAAACACTGATGCATATCATTACCATTTGTTCCTAATTATCATTGCCATTTGTTCCTAACAAAAGTTTTGACCATTGAAATTTGTTTTCTTTTTTTCAAAAATATGTTATGCGTATCCAAAACAAGCTTAGGGATCCATTATCCCTAATGGTTGTGCTAGATTAGGATCAAATGGGAATGAGTACTTTTGAAGTTAGTGTGTTTTTTCAAAGGTTTAGAACACTATTGGATATTACTTTTTTCTACACTGGGGGAGAGTCTACAAGGTCTCCCTCAAGACCATTATTTTGGGCTGGTTCTGGTCCTTCATAGCAGCTAAATTCCAGAAGTGATGGGTAACTGGTAATTTTTGTCATATCTTCCTGGAAAACTTTATTCATGTTTCTGTTTATTTAACATAACTTTGGAAGGATTACTATAAGAGAATAATATTGGGAGTACCAGTTTCATAGCTTTTCTATATCAGTCCATAAAGGCTGTTGATGTTGCTAATTACTGAGATTTTATCTGGACTGCAAAAAAATGTGTCTGCCTTTTAAAAATGATGATTGAGAACATGCTAAATATGGGTAATCCTCGAGGTACAATTGTAATGAAGGCTACCCATTATGGTCATAATGTTAACTCAATCACATTAAATAAACAAACACCAACCCTCCCCAATTCATATGTTATATCGAATGATGGGTACTTACCATATTTTTTGGAGTATAAGACGCACCTTTTTCCCTCAGAAAAGGGTGAAAATCTGAGTGTGTCTTATACACTGAATACAGTATTTTTGACCTCCCGAAACCCCGCCCCAGGAGCATTCTATAAGCGTCCTAAAAGTTATGCATGCCCCCTTTTTTTTTTTTACAGAAAACAGGCCTGTTTTTGCAAAAAATGGGCTGCTTTTTGTTTGTTTTTGCCCTCCCAGACCCCAGTAGCACTTTACAAGCCCGCCTAAAGGCTATGCATGCCCCCTTTTTTGACAAAAAACGGCCCTTTTTTTGCAATAATCGGGCCTTTTTTGGGAGGTCTGCAGAGTGCAAAAACGTTTTTTTAAAATTTGCCTCTTCAAAATCTTGGTGCATTTTATACTCCAAAAAATACGGTAAGTGCACATGGGGTTCCTCGGGTAGCAAAGACCATGGCCTGCAACATCACATGGTCGCTTCCCACCCCATGGGGTCTCCACTGCTGCTTGTGCCTTCTCCACACCAACCGCCTATTTAGCAATCACTTGCCTTTTGAAGTTCTCCAAAGCTCAAGCAGACTGGGCCATGCAGATGTTGCCAGAGCTGTTTTTCCCCTAACACTTGGGTTCTTACACGCACTCATTTTTGAACACAGATGGAATAGTCTGTAAGAAGATCTATCACATCCCTGTAAGCCATCTTTGGTTCCAGCCTGGGCAGTGCCACAGGCACCTTCTATGTCCTGCTGGGTAACTGATTTAAATGAGTCGCTTTGGGATTGCAGCCCAAAAGCTAGTTTAAACTGAAGGAGGCGGGACGTGGGCAGTTGGACAGCCAGCCAGAATGGGATGGGAAGAATCAAGTCCCTTGTTGTTGCAGGGATGGCCAAACCCCTCACAGCAAGCCAGGTCTCAGCAGCCACCAAGCCATACCTGGATCCCTGTACTGCCTTCGTTTGCTCATCTCTGATGTCTTGGATGCTGGACCCTGGGCAGCACTCCCTGGCAGCAGTGGGAGGGCATCCCCATAACTGTCCGCATTCCCATGAGAGCCCCCTCACTCAGGGAGACACCTGCATCTGCAGACACTTCTCCTATGTGCTGCTTGGAGAATCGAAACATGGGTTAAATTCAGCCTATTAGCCTCGAGACTGAGTTGAAAAAATCTTTTGTCCTCCAGAAGCCAGTTTTTTAACTCAGTCTAGCCGAAACGAGATGCATTCAAGATTTCTCCAATTCAATCTTTTCTAAATTGGTATTTGAAGCATCTAGAACTACAGTTAACCTGGATTCTCCACAGTATTACAGGTCATATGTTATTGAAGGATCAGAGGCTGTTTTACAGGTCTGCCGCCTAGCCGCGGGTGAGTGCGCTGGTTTTTCCCGGCCCGCCAGAAAAAATCACCACCACCACCTTTCGTTCCATCAGTCTAGGCTTATAGTGGAGCTTCTAAGGATCATGAGTGTTGCGGAGCTCAAGTGGCTGGAGCTTTTGCCCGATCATTGGGCTAGCCTCCGTTGGTGGTAGGGAGGTAGTCGCTGGTGCTGGGAGAGATCATCGGGCTAGCCTCCGTTGGTGGTAGAGAGGTGGTCGCTGGTGCTGAGACAGCTGGTTTGCCGCTTCCACGCAATGATTCCCCTTGTTTTTCAAATGGTTTTACGCCTGCGGTTTGAATTGTGTACCTGTCATTTCACACCTAATTGTCTCCAATGCAACCATTGCCTTTGGCGCCGAGAGAGCTGCTCCACTGCGCATGTGCTGGGTTTTTTTGCTCGTTTTTTTCGGTGGAGATTGCTCGGTGGTGCAGTTCTCCGTAGGTAATGGGGAAGCATCCAGGATTGAATTATTCTCACATCCAATCTGTCCTGACACTGAGTTAATTTTGAAGCCACACCTCTCTGTTTCCTATGCATAGCTCCACTTTCAACTCAGTCTGGCCCAAGTGAGACATACTTTTTGTGGTTCCCAGATTGGATTTGAGAACAAAAAAAATCCTGAACTCTTCCCTTTCCCTCCTTTCCTTTGCTGGCTTTCCTGTTACTGGCTGTTCATCTAGCCATAGGATTCAGTGGGGGTCAAAGGCACCAGCAGGTGCTAGCTTTGGCTGCGGCTGGCCATATGGTGCCTATTGAGCCGCTGGACTCAGTGCCTCTCTGAGACATCGGCAGCTGCACCGGCGGTCTTTAAACTTGCTGGGGGGGTGCAGAGCTCCCATGGAACGGGGGATGGCTCCTGAGCGAGGCAGCAGGTCTGCAGGCGAGTGGGGACCTGCTGCGAAGCCACGCGGCATCCCAGAGTTGCGGCAGCTCAATCTGAGTTCGTCGGAGGCAGGAAAAACTCTTGTGAGACTCTCTGAGACTTCGGTGGCTGCAAAACGCTTCCTGGGAAGCTCAAACAAAGCCGGAGGTTTGGCTAGAAGCCGAAAGGAGAGGTCACTATCACGGAGGAAGCTGGACGCCATTTTGGGCGCCATGTGAATACCGTGTAGCTGAGGAGGTGGAAGGATTCAAGATGGTGGACGCTGCAGATCGTCCAGAGGAGGCCCCTTCCCCATCGAGCACCAGGGCTGGGCCCACAGCCTTTTCTAGAGCTAGGAAGGCAACCTCAAAGTGCTCCTCCAGGAAAAGCAGGAGCAAGTCCTTAGGGAAGAAGGGGGAGAGGGCTGAGCAGTCCCAAATGGCTAGGATTAGCCCTTCACCGAGATCTCGATCTCCCCCTGATATTTTACCAGTGGCTGGTCCCTCTTGGAGGTCCCCTGGGCACAGTGCAGGGGAGGAGGAATCTTTGTCTCTCCTTCTCTTTCCCCTGGAGATTCAGTGCAGGGGACGGGGGTCCTTTTGCTCATGGGGTTCATGCTAGGCCTAGGCTGGCCCTACAGGCCCCTATTCCTGAGGGTTCTTCAACCAGTAGTTTTCCACTTCTGCCCCAGTTCCAGAATGTTATAAGCAGCTCATAGCGCATGCTATATCCTAAGGTATAGCTACGGGGTTGCAGCAGAGACCACAAGCCAAGTATAGACCAACCCCGTTCTCAAGCATTAGCCAGGATAGGCCAGCCTCCCTCTCCTTGGCCAGTGAGGGCTCGGTGGGGGATGAAGGGCCTCAGATTAATTTAGATTTGTCTTGATGAGAAGGAGGAAGAGGCCCCAGACCCACCTGCAGCTTCAGGTCTCTTTTCCCCTCAGGTGTTTAGATCCCTTTTGCGCAAGGCTAAAGCCACTGCTGATTTGGAGGAGATATCTCCTGCCCCAGTCACACACACACCTTCCCCCAAAGAAATGGAAAGGGGGACCCTTCTTCTAAGCCTCAGGCCCCTAAGGAGGAAATTCCAGCTCCTTAACTTTTTCTGGATATGCTAAAAAAACCAATGGGAAAAACCGGGGGCATGAATGAAAGGAGGTTTTATAATTTGGAACCGGGATTCTCCCAGGCATTACAATTGCCTCCTGTTGATTACTCTGGCATCTTCCTCTTCCCTGGTCTCGGGATATACCTGATAACCTCAAGGCTGAGGCTGTATCCTGGGCCATTAAGGCAGCGACTTCAGTTTCATTCTTTAATCGAACCACATTGCTGTGGCTGCACCAGATGCAACAACATCTCCTCCTAGATGATCATAGGTTGCAGCAAGACGTGAACAAGATCATGGCTGCTACCCAGTTTTCCTCAGATGCCACTCTTCAGGCAGTAAAATATGCGTCCAGAGCCTTGGCAATGTCTGTGACCTCCAGGAGACTTTTATGACTTCACAGTTGACAAGTGGACACCAAATCCAAATAAGGTGGCAGCTCCTTATGCGGGGACCCATTTTTTAAGGGCCCACTGGAATTTATTCTTGTCGAAGACAAGAATAAGAAGGTCTTACCCACGGCAGTCAAGCGGTCAGAACCGTGGCCTGCTCCGTATTACTGTAAACCTTCCTTTCACCAGCAAGACCAGGAGGTCCAGCAAGCCAGGTATTTCCCTCCATGTGGCGATAGGCAATCAGATAGGTCATATCATTGAGGCAGGTCCTGATACCAACCCCAGAACAAGAGGCCCTTTCAGCGGGGAGGCGGTCGCCCCTTCCGCAGATGAAAGTAATTCAGAATCGATTCCTCCAATTGGTAGCCACCCTCTCCTTATTCGCGGACTAATGGGATTCCAACACCACCAACCAGTGGGTTCTCGACACCGTCAGATTTGGCCTCCTTCTACAACTTCTCTCCCACCCCCCGAACAGGTTTCGGATTTTCTCTTCTTCAAGAAATCCCATTAAGCGAAAACTCATGAGGGTGGCCATTCAACATCTTCTGGAGATTCAGGCTGTTGAACTGGTTCTTAAGGACCAGGAGGGCCTGGGGTTTTACTCCAATTTGTTCGTGGTTACCAAAAGTTCAGGGTGGGTGGGGGTGGAGAGCAATTTTAGATCTTAAAACTATTACATTTTCACATTGTTTATAGACGGTTTAAGATGGACTCCTTGAATACCATCTTGGCAGGGATTAGGCTTGGGGACTTTATGGCATCTGTGGACCTGACTGAGGCCTACCTCCATAGCCTGATATTTCCTGAGCATAGAAGGTTTCTGAGGTTTTCCTATAGGGGGGTCCACTACCAGTACAAGGCACTTCCCTTTGGCCTCGCCTCAGCCCCTTGGGCCTTTACCAAGATCCTGGCCATGTTGGCCTTTGTTCAGTTCCTGTTAGGATTCAATGTTATTTAGATCACATTTTAGTTCAGGCGTTATCCCTCCAACAGGCAAGGTCTCATCTGGCCATGACCATTTGGACCTTGCAGGTGCACAGGTTCTCCGTGAATTTTGCTAAGAGCAATCCGATTCCTTCCACTAGGCTGTAGCATCTTGCCGTGATTATAGTTGCTTCTCAGGGTAAGGTTTACCTTTCCCCGGAGCATAAGGAAAGCATTGCCCAGTTAGTTAGGCAGGTCCGTAGGGAGCGGTCTGTTGCTGTCCTCCTTCTGTCCAAGCTGCTGGTGAAAATGATTTCCTGCATCACCATAGTGCCTCCATGCTAGGACACTGCATTGGCTGCTTCTGTTACATCAACACAACGGCACTAGCCACGCGTCCTTCAAGTTAGGATGCCGAACCAGGTTCACTTGTCCCTGCGGTGGTTGCTGTCTCTGGCTCTTCAGAAGGGATCAGTCTTCAGGGATCCAGCTCATCTCACACTGACGACAGATGCAAGTCTCTTTGACTGGGGAATGGTGCTGGACTCGCAGTTGGCGCAAGGTAAGTGGTCCCCGACAAACTTAAAGCACAATATAAACTGGCTAGATCTGAGAGAGGTCCATCTGGCGCTCAAACACTTTGCAAGTGGCAAGCTGACATGTGTTGACACTGACGGACAGCGTTGCAGCCAAGACCCACATCAACAAGCAGGGGGCACCCACTCGGTGTTGCTGTGGCAAGAGGCGCTCAGACTGGGGACCTGGGCAGAATGTCATCTTCTGTTGCTGACGGCAGAACACATCTCTGGTGTGGACAACGAGCAGGCGGACTGGCTCAGCAGGGCCACCATCGACCATAGGGAATGGCAGTTTCAGGCCCAGCTGTTTCGCCAGATCTGTCGGAGGTTTGGTCAGCCGCTGATGGATCTCTTGCATCACCGAACAACGCCCAACTTCCCTGATTCATCTCCCGGTTCTCAGCTCGAGAGGCAGAGGATTTGGATGCACTATGCTGCCAGTGGCCAGAGGGTCTCCTGTACGCCTTTCCCCCCCCCTTCCTCTCATTCCCGGGGTGCTGAGGTGGGTGGTCACAGAGAGAGCGGATATGATTATAGTAGTACCCTTCTGGCCTCGCAGACCATGGTTTGTGGATCTACTAGATCTCTCCATAGCGTCCAGAGGAGGAGGTTGTCCTGTGCCAGGGGCGTCTGTTCCATCTGGAGCCACAGTGGCTCCAGTTGACCGTCTGGCACTTGAGCGGAAACATCTAAGGGCGGCCAAATTCTCCGATAGGGTGATAAAAAACAATTGTGGCCTCATGTAGACAGTTGACCACGTGCATATATAATGCCACGTGGGCCACATTTGTGACCTGGTGCAGCGGGCGCATGTGACTCCTATTGGAGCGTCGATCCTCAGGTCTTAAGAGTTCCTACAGGATGGATTGGAGAAAGGCCTTTGTCACAATACCATCCGTAGACAGGCACTATCTACAGTGCTCGGGGGTGAGGGATATATATCCCTTGCTCAGCATCCAGTGATCAAGCAGTTCCTTAAGGGGGCTGCTAATCCCTGACCACTGGTTGTCCACATGTTTCCCACGTGAGACTTACCACTGGTGCTCCAGGACCTTACTGAGAGACTTTTCAAGCCAATGAAGACAGTCAGTACTCAGTACCTCACTCTCAAGGTGGTTTTTGTATCTCGGAATTGAGTGCTTTATTGTCTAGGGAGGATCTCTGCATGCTCCACACAAATTGTGTGGTGCTTCACTTGGACTCTTCATTTCTGCCTAAAGTTAATACATCTTTTCACAGGACTCAAAGAGGTAGTGCTGCTGGACTTTTGCCCGGCTCTTTCCAGAACCAGAGAGCAGTCGTGGCATAGGCTGGATGTTCACTGGGCATTGCACATTTACCTTAGGCATACCGCTTCTTTCCGATGAACGGAAGCAGTGTTCATTTCCTTTCGTCCATCTTCCTTTGGGGCTATAGTCACCCCTTCCACCATTAGGCATTGGATTAGGTCAACTATCTCCATCACATATCAGGCAAGGGGTGTTCAGGTTCCGGCTGGCATAACTGCCAACTCAACAAGGACTGCAGCAACCTCGGTGGCTTGGTGTTCACAGGCTCCATTTGAAGACATCTGTTGTGTTGCTGCCTGGGCTTCGCCCATGCCATTCATCAAACACTACCGCCTTGATGCCTATGCTTCAGCAGAGGGTTTTGCAGAGGGTTTTGGAAGCCCAGGCTGCTCATGCTTCTTAGTTCCCTCCTTTGGTGGGTAGCTTTGGCATCTCCCAGTCCTGGATGCTTCCCCATTTCCTATGGAGAATGACAATTGGTCTTACCTGAACTGTATTCTTGTAAGATGGGAAAGCGCCCAGGTCCAACCCTTAGATTGTTTCTGCATGGCTTAGGGGTAGTATGTATGGCTGGGGAGATGGGTGCCTTTCCCTTCTGCCTTGTTTACAGTTGTTTTCCATTAACTCAGTCTAAGGGCAGATTGGATGTGAGAATAACCCAATCCTGGACGCTTCCCCATCCTACAAGAATACAGTTCAGGTAAGATCAGCTGTCATTTTCTTCAGCTCGTCTGCCTTCAGTCTCCTTCAGTGTTTGGTGCTTATCACTAATTCATTGTGGTCAGGTTGCAGCTGCCCCACTGCCTTTTACCGCGGCGCTTTCCAGCAGCGACCGTTGAAGTTCGTGTGGCGTCTTGCCTCCCGGTCCAGCAATTTTTGAGCATTGCAAGATGGCGGATTGTTCTATTCAGGCAGCAGCGGTGCAGCACAGTCATCTCCCAGCTAAGCACTGTCTACTGAGGCCTCCAGTTCCAGACCTGGCAGGGTTGAGGCAAGGGCCCTTTCCACCAGGGCTAAAGCCAGCAGATTCAGCAGATCTAACACCTGTTCCACGACAGTGTCAGCTGCTAAAGGCGCCGAACAGAGGCAGAGGACCTTGCCACCACAGGTCTCCAGGGCCATAGAAGGGGCAATAAATCCTAGTCCCCTCTTCCCTGGTAGCCAAAAGAGGGTGCCCGGGATCACGTGCTATTTCTCCCCCTATGCTAGAAACCAACAGGTCTTATCACCAGATAATTCCTGGGGCCTAGAGTTTTCTGGGGCTGATGTTGGTCTAGGGCCTGATCGTGAGACATTGTGCCCCTGAGGCTACTGCAGCAGGGCTCCGATCAGAGGAAGGTCAGGGCCTGGTCCTCCCCAAGGAGATTAAGGACCTAATTTCCACTGCCATTTCTCTGGGAGTAGATTCTGAGATCAAATGCAGGGGGCAATCACTCCATCCATTGAACACTTCTACGGCTCTAACGGATCCAGCTGGGGATCCACCTTCACTGCAACGTTCCCTGCACAGTGAGGCCTCGCTGTTGGGAGATGAGGAGTTGGGTGAGCAGGAGCTGTTGGAGGATGAGGGTTTGACCCCCGACAGACCTGCATTCTCGGGACTGTCGCACGGCCTTATTTAAATCCCTTTTCTATAAGGCCAAGGCCACTGCGAACATAGGAACATCAGAAGTCCCAGCCGAGGCTGCCCTAGGCTTGGACACCACTGACGTCTTTCTTCTGAATTAGTCCCTGAGCAGGAGTCACTCCTCCCCAAAACTCTTTTTGGATGTAATGCAAAGGCAGTGGAACCAGCCAGGCTCCATTTCTCCTCCCAGTAACACTGATAGGAAGCTTTATAGTTCGGGGCAAGAGTTAGAAGGTCTGCTCCAGATCCCTTCTGTGGACACTCCGGATATCACTCTATTTTTTTTAAATAAAGTTTTTTATTTTTTGTTCTCTATATACAATTATAGGTATACATTCACATAATTATTATTCTTTTTTTATATTCATAATTCTTATACATTTGTCATTCCATTTATAGAATTGTAATATTCCATTTGGGTTGTTTTATTTACCATCCCTCGCCTATTTTGACACCACCTTCTTCTCCCTTTCTTTTCTCCCTCCCTCCCTTTTCTACTTCCTTCCTTCCTCCTTTCCCTTCTTTCATCCCTTCCCTCTCCCCTCCTACTATCTTCCCCTTCCCCTTCCTACCCTCTCTCCTTCTCCCTTCCATCTTCCTCTCCTCCTCTCTATCTTCCTTCCGTCCTCTTCCTCTCACCTCCACTCCTCTCTTCCTTTCTCTCCCTCCCTCCCTTCTCTACTTTCTTCTTTCCTCCTCTCCTTTCCCTTCCTTTTTCCCTTACCTCTCCCCTACTTCTCTCTACCCCTTCCCCTTCCTACCCTCTCTCCTTCTCCCTTCCATCTTATTTTCCTCACCTTCTCTCTTCCTTCCCTCCTTCTCCTCTCATTTCCTTTCTTCCTTTCTTTTTCTATTGCTGGAGGTGTCTCTTCCAGCTCTTAATTTCTGTTTTCTTAGGGTGGTATTTCCGCAAACCCAAAAATCTTTGTATATCATTTCTTGTTCCTTTTACTTCTCTCTCTCTCTCTCTCTCTCTCTCTCTCTCTCTCTCTCTCTCTCTCTCTCTCTCTTTTAAAGAATATTTTTCTTTTTTGGTCAAAGACAGACAACACATAACACATAGAACCTTCTTCAATCACGTACAGCATGTCGTTTGGTTGCAAAGTTTTTGTGCATCACTTCCATAGTCATCACTTTCAAATGTATGTAAGATCACAAATTATCAATCTAGTATATATGTATACATTATTATCATTATACATCATTTATTTGACTATCATTCCTTCATTTTGAACAAAATATTCAAGGTATTGGCTTCATTTATATTATAAAATAAATCCTATACCTTGTAAAATTGTTCATCATCTTGTTCTCAAATTTCAAATGTCAATTTACTCATTTCAAACAAATTCTCATATAATAAATCCAGTATATTATATAAAAATAGTGGATTCCTGATGACAGGATAGCCCTCAGCCAAGGGGCTCTTCTCCATCCAGAGCTCCAATGGTTGCATTTAGCCCTTTGGCACTTGAAAGGGACATCTTGAAATGGGCTAATTTCTCCATAAAGGTTATTCAGACAATTCAGGCGGCCAGGCGCCCTTCTACCACCACAATATACAAGGCTACGTGGATGGTGCCGCAGACAGCTAATAGAACCACAGTTGGCTTCAGTTCCGCAGGTTCTCGATTTTCTTCAGGCCGGTTTGGACAGAGGACTAGCATCTTCTGCTTTATGGAGGCGGAAGAGATCTGCAGAGCAGCAATGTGGTCCTCCCTGTCGCCCTTCATCAAACATTATAAGGTGGACAAGTTTGCCTCATCCGAGGCGTCCTTTGAGCGATGTGTACTGCAAAGAGTTCGCTCGGACTCCAGGACCTTAGATCAGGACTTTTCCCGCCCATGTGACTCTTAGGTTGGGTATATTCCATACTTGGATTCTCCAAGCAGCGCACAGGAGAAAGTCCATTGGCTTACCTGAACGGCTGTTCTCTGTGAGCTGTGAAAGAATCCAATCCCGCCCTGTGTCCGGGTTTATGGGCGAATCTATCTTTGACACCTACTTACCGTCATATTGAACATCATCTTACAGCTGTGCCTCGTTAAAAAACTGGCTTCCAGAGGACAAGAGATGCGTGGCCAAGACTTTTTCAACTCCGTCTTGAGGCTAATAGGCTGAATTTAACCCATGCTTGGATTCTCCCACAGCGCGCAGAGAACAGCAGTTCAGGTAAACCCAGACCCAGTGCTTGTGGAGACCCAGCCGGGCAAGATGAGGGCGGGGGGGGGGGGAATAGACAGGGACCATGTCGTAGCATCTCTGTGGTCATTTGTAAGGGCAACATACATAACTTTGGGACCAGAAAGCACTTTTGGCAAGGATGTTGTAACTTTGAACCATCACTAGATGAACTGTCATAACTCGAGAACTATCAGTAGCAATTATTTAAACTAGTTATATGTTTGAGAAGGAAACCCTTTTGTAGAGCCACCACTAAGGATTGAAGACAAAAACATTCTGACCGGATTAGCCTTAGACCAATAAAGATGCCTATGTATGTGAAATCTAACTTGACTATAGTAGATGCAAATTATTGTAAGACACATATTTGTGGAACTCTTTTGAAAAATATTTGGAAACTCACGGATATTCCAAAGGTTTTTGATCAACATTATTTTTTGCACCAATATTTTGTGATTTCCCCATTAGTACCTACTACCATACGCCTCCCTTTCTTACTAGCACTGTTCTTGGGGGCCAGGTGCAGAGTCCTCAAGAATATTCTGCTTCATGCAATATACATGAGGCCTCAGGGTTTCCAAATATATTCTCCTCCAAAGAAGGCATAGGGGTACCTGCCATGGCTTATGGAATAACAATTCATTCTTTTTTTTAAAGTTTTTTATTTTATATAATAATTCAATTTTTAATTAAACTGTGTTGTCTGGGTACAAATAGTTTTAGGAGATAGTAATCAAAATATTTACAACAGTATTCATTACATTAGTATTGATTCTATATTAATAATAATAATAACAACAATAATAATAATTAATAATAATGTTTACTTATCCATTTTAACATACCTCCCTTATATCATTGATTCTTTCCTTATATTTCCCTCTTTTTAACTCCTGTTTTTATCAGCTAACCCTTGATAAAATAAATCCCAGATCAAAAAGTATTCAGTTTCTTTCTTTTCCTTAATTGTAAGTGTTAGCCTGTCCATTTCTGAATATTCTAATATTTTTAAATCATATTTTCATCTGTAGGGATCTCTTTACTTTTCCACTGTTGTGCAAATACAATTCTAGCTGCAGTCAATTCATTCTGAAGGACTCCACAGAGTGCTCCACCAGAAAGAGCCATGTCTTCTTTTTTAGGAATACAGTGGCACATCTGATAACCAAATATGACAGCTTGACTCCCTACTTAATATATTTCATTGTAGAACTGATAGTAACAGGACTGTTAATCTATTTGAGCATTCTTTACCAGAAAAGTTTATGTTGATAGAGAGAACACTAAAGCACAGTAAATGCTATTGTTTCTGCAGATATGATTATAAGGCAACCAAATGTTCTTTATCTGAAAAATAAGTCACATTAAATGAAATTGATAAAACAAGTCAACCAATGTTCTTGAAGCAATTGGAAGCTCATGAAAGTTAAAAAAAAACTTACGACATTTGGCTTAAAATAATCATACATTCCAACCATAAAAACTGATGCTGCAGCTCTTAGAACAGCCCTGTTTCAAATTATGGGACTAAGAAAAAGGAGGATAAAACAAATTGCCACTGTATTTGCCATGTTTACATGAATGAGATTTCCTCCATTTAGCAGATGATTAAAAATACATTTTTACAGGGTGAAGATTTTGCAAAGTGGAAGGCACAATTTGAGGAAGTCCCCAGTTTGCTTACTGAAGGAGAAAAAAAAGCCTGGATTGGAAAATTAAATGGTGTCTCACTAAGCTCTGATGCATTTTTCCCTTTTAGGGATAATGTAGATAGAGCAAATCAGGTAAGATCTTTTGTTAAAATCACATAATAAAAGATGTTCTTGTTTAATCTGCTACCCATACTCTAATGGAAATGTTTGGCTCTTTGAAACCCACTTAAAACAGCAAACAAGCTAGATTACCACACACTGGGGGTGATTGTGGACTAGTGTTAATTAGAGAATGATCAGTAACATGTATCTCAGGCTGATATCTACATTGCTTCCTGCAATTCCAAATCAGGTTCCCTTAGTAGTCTCTCTTTTCACAATTTAGCACTAATACAAAATGCAAGTTTCATTTCATCTTCTGAATTTCCAAATTCACAGTTCCTTGGTTAAGGAACTTAAGACTTAAGACATCTAACTTAAGACATTAGTGAAGTTTTTTTTAAAAAAACAACCATGTTACCAACTTGGACTACCCCTTTCAAAGGAGATGAAAGAAAAGCTCATTTCTGTCCTCCCCAGCCCCCAAGAGAACTTTGCAAGTATCCCAAACCCTCCACATGTCCATTTTTGCAAAGCAGGTGGGGTTTCGGTAGGCCAAAAAATGCTGTATTCAGTATGTAAGACGCGCCCAGATTTTCACTCTCTTTTGGCGGGGGGGAGGCGCGTCTTATTACAGAATCAGCATATTGTCCCCAACAATCTAGGTCCTCATTTTACTCACCTCGAAAGGGTGGAAGGCTGAGTCAACCTTGAGCCTGGTGAGATTTGAACTGCCAAATGGGCAGCCGATAGCAGAATAGCCTGCAGTACTGCATTCTAACCACTATGCCACCACAGCTCTTAAGATATGGTTTTTCTTCCCAAAAAGAGGCAGTGCTTTGACTACTCTTTTCAGGAGGTTGCTTGTTCTGGGCCAAAATGCAAATATCTTTTTCTGGGTAAGGGAATCCAGAAGAGGGTGGTGATCCAACTGAAAGCATTCTTAGAGACAAGTAATCCTGTAAAGCCATGACGTGTTTCATCTGGGTTATGTGAAAAAATTGGCCTTGATTTGGTTGACTTTTACAGGAGAGAAACAATCTGTGTGTTTCTCACTTGATTTTCCTCTGGCTTTTGAGTCAATTTGCAAAAGTATCCCCTTTGATCAGCTCTATGAATTGGGTGGTACGTTTATGTAATACTTATGCTTTTAATAGTATGTTCCCAAGTTTTGTACTAGGAGACTGTGGGTTGGAGTCTGGAGTCTTACAATGTCATGCCCCAAGATGCTGTCTTTGATAGTATTCAATGTTTATAAGAAACTACTGGGTGAAGTCATTAGGGAATATTGGTTGAAATGTAATTGGTATATTGATGTTACATGCCTGTTTCTTTGTATTGTCTGAATGGGGAGAGAAGTGTATCACCTAACTGGGCCCTTGAGTTGAGTACAGATAGTCCTTGACTTATAACAGTTTGGTTAGTGACTGTTTGAAGTTATAATGGCACTGAGAAAAACGACTTACGACCATTTTTTTACACTTACAACTTGTTCTATCATCCCCATGGTCACTTGATCAAAATTCAGACACTTGGCAACTGATTCATTTAGGTTGGTTGCAGTGACTCAGTGTTATGTGGTCCTCTTTTGAGATCTTCTGACAAGCAAAGTCATTGGGAAAGCCAGATTCGCTTAATAATCATGTTACTAACGTAACAATTGAAGTGATTCATTTAATAAATGTCTTTTCCTTTCTCAGAATGGAGTCCAGTTCATTGTTTCCCCGTCTGGTTCTGCTGCTGACCAAGTTGTGATTGAAGCCTGTGATGAATTGGGAATAACTCTTATTCATACCAACCTTCGCCTATTTCACCACTGATATTTTAAAATCAGTATTTTTGAAGCATATTCTTTACACAATCTGCTAAAAACTACATATGTTGAGAGTTAAAAGACATAAAAATTATGAAAATTTCTTGAAAAATAAAAATGCAAAAACTATCAATAGTGAAATAAAAGTGACATAAAATCAATCACTTACTGCTTTTTATCATTTTCAGCTAAGGATTGTACATATTGGAAATTTGTTTTTAAATTAGTGAACCTGAGATGTTCATTAACAGTAGAATGGAAGTTTCTCCTGAAATTGATTCCATGTGGATAGAAATATGATTATTTCTGGATGCAACATTTGTCATTTGAAAGCAGCGTAAGAAATGGGGAAGGAGAATATTGGAATCACTTTGGTATTATTTGTAGATGTATCCATCTCATCTGAAATTGGTGCCCGAAAACTACAGGTCAACGCTAACCTGAAGGTACACACACAAACACAACAAACCCCTATTATTAAACTGAACTGTATGATGGGAGCCTTATGTAATAATTGTTCTATATTGTTCTTTTGCCATTTTGACAGTGGGATACATAGTGATAGTATTTGGAAAAAGGATTGTATGTTATATTGACTTTTTTGTCTTGCTTTTAAAATCTTCATTGTGCATTCTTGTCCTTTGACTAATTAAAACAATGTTTTAATAAATGTTTTAATGAATAGGTAATACTTTGAAAGATGGATTCAAGATCCAGAAGCACCTTGACAGAGTTGAATACTGGGCCTTAAGTAGTAAGATGCAGTTCAGTGATAAGGAAAGTTCCTGTACTTAGGAAAAATCAAATGCATAAGTACAGAATAGGTAGTACCTGGCTGAACAGTAGTAACTGTTCAACAGTTTCAATTTAGCCTAATTAGCACAAGGGGGGGGGGAAGCTGCCTCTGCCTCCTAGCATTTACACAAGCAGCTGAATTAGTTGTTTCAGGCTGCAGGGATTGCCATAGCCAATTGCCATCTCCGCATGCCCCATTTTTACCCTCCACATCCCATTTTCAGCCCATTCCGGATTAGAATAGGCGGAAAATGGGCACGCGGAGGCAGCAATAGGCAATGGCAATCCCTTCAGCCTGAAACAGCTAATGGTGGGGAGGCCGATCCAACCCACAATCAGCTGCTTGTGCTAATCAAGCTATGCTGAAGCTGAAACAGCCCGTTTGCTGCAAGGAGGCAAATGGATGGGAGGCAGAGGCCAAAGGGTGGGAGCCGATGGGTGTGCGTGACTACATTTGGTGTATAAGACGCACCTAAATTTTCACCCTCTTAGAGGGTGAAAAAGTGCATCTTATACTCCTAAAAATATGGTATGTGTCCTAGTGGACCATTATATATGTATAAGCCAGCAGTGTGCTACAACCCCCAAAAGCCAATGCAGTCCTAAACTACATTAACAGAGGGATATCATCAAGATCACAAGTGATAGTACTGCTTTATATTGCACTAATGAGGGCACACTTTGAATACTGCATTCATTTCACCACAATACAAAATCTATGTTGAGATCCTGGAAAGAGTGCAGAAAAGAGCTACAAAGATGATAAAGGATAAACAATGGAGGTTAATATTGAGGGAATGACAGTTGGTCTTACCTGAACTGTATTCTCTTAGGATGGGGAAGCATCCAGGAGTGGGATATTCTCACAGTCAGTCTGCCCTTAAACTGAGTTAATTTTGAAGCCACGCCTCTCTGCTTCCTGTGCATGGCTCCTGTTTCAACAAAGATCACAGCTCCATGGAAAAAAACCTGCAAAGGAAGGGAGAAGGGAAAGGCACCCGCCTCCTCAGCTCTATTTGTGACCCTTAAACAAAGCAGAAGCTACCTAAGGGTGGGACCTGGACGCTTCCCCATCCTATGAGAATACAGTTCAGGTAAGACCAAGTGTCATTCTCCGTAAGGAATGAGGAAGCATCCAGGAGTGGGAGATGCCAAAGCTACCCCCCAAAGGAGGGAACTAAGAAGCATGAGAATGACCATTGTCTTACCTGAAGGGTCCATTTCAGGGCGCTGCAAGGGAGAGTCCAAAGAAGGGTTAAACACAGCCAATCTGCCCAGAACTGAATTGAAACTTTAAGCCACGCCTCTGGTGCTGACTATCTTCAGATTTATTCAATGAAGACGTGGAACAGTTGCGCGCTGAAACTTCAACTGGAGGTCTAATATGGAACAAGTCAAAAAATAGTCCAAACAACAATAACAGAAACAACAAAACAACACTGACTTACAAACACCAGCGGAGAATAGACCCCAGGGCGAGGTGGACTCTCCCTTGCAGCACCCTGAAAAGGACCCTTCAGGTAAGACAATGGTCATTTTCCAGGGCGCTGCTCTGGAGAGTCCAAAGAAGGGACATGCCCAAGCTAACTGTCACTAGGGCGGGAAGGCTCAGCCATCAGGGTCGCTCCGCTGGTATGGATGCCCTGAAGAACACGTCTCCCAAAGGCCCCCTCCGCCGATGCAAAACTGTCCAGTTTGTAATTTCGGACAAATGGAGACAGAGAAGTCCAGATGGCCGCCTTGCAGATCTCTTCAACCGGTGCCTGTGTAGACCAGGCAGCTGTGGTGGCGGCGCTTCTAGTCGAATGTGCTGTGATATTGCGAGGCACAGGAACGGACTGTAAAACGTGGGCAAGCGCAATGCAGGCTCGCAGCCATCCGCCGATGGTAGATGAAGAGACCTTCTTGCCTTGAGAAGCTGGTTGAAAGGAGACGAATAGAGATTCAGATTTCCGAAAACTGGCCGTGCGCTTGATGTATCTGCGAATAGTCCTGCGCACATCCAGCATGTGCCAGCGTTTTTCCCTCGGGTGCCGAGGATGCGGACCACCTCCTGCGCCCAATGAAACCAGGAATTGACCTTTGGAATGAAGGAAGGATCCAGCCTCAGGATTACTCTGTCGTTACGAATGAGACACAAGTCCTCTCTGACTGACAAGGCAGCCAGTTCCGATATGCGACGAGCAGACGTGATAGCGACCAGAAAAACCGTCTTGAATGTGAGGTGTCTGAGACTGGCCGTCTTAAGTGGCTCAAACGGGGGCCCGATGAGGGACCACAACACTACATTGAGATCCCAAGATGGGTATCTGTGGACCACTGGGGGTCTCAGGTTGGTCGCTCCCCTGAGAAAACTGCGGATGGTCTGATTCCAGCCAAGAGATGCGTAGCCCTCAACTGAGAGGATGGTTGACAGGGCTGCCGCCTGGCGCCTCAGGGTGTTAGGTGCCAGGCCCTTGTCTAAACCTTCCTGCAGGAAGTCCAGGATGACAGGAACCGAAGCAAGGGGCGCAGACGTACCATGAGCAGTGCACCAACTGGCGAAGGATTTCCAAGTGGCGTCGTAGATGCGCGTTGTGGACTGCCGTCGTGACGCTTGGATGGTGCCAATCACTTTGTCTGAAAACTTGCCTCTGCTTAGGAGATCCCTCTCAAGTGCCAGACGGCCAGCTGCAGCCACTGGGGCTCTGGATGTTGAAGGGCCCCCTGGCTGAGAGAGATGTCCTGTGGAGGAATCCGCCACGGTGGTGTGATCGAAAGACTCACCAAGTCTGCAAACCAGGTTCTCCTGGGCCAGTACGGTGCTACCAGCAGCACCTCCGCCTCCTCTGCTAGGATCTTCCTGATGACTGGGAAGAAGAGGTAGCGGGGGGAAAGCGTAAAGCAGACCTTTCGGCCACGGGCCGTGCAGCGCGTTGACTCCTTCCGCCCTTGGGTCGTGGAACCTTGTGAAGAACCGCGGAAGATGCGCATTGGCCGCGGTGGCGAACAGGTCCAGGCTGGCATCCACCGTGTATAGCTTCTTGTCATGGCTGCTGGGGGTAGCCATGGTAGCTGGCTGCGCCCACTGTCTTTGAACTAAATTGAGGAACATCTTGGGCACAGGAACTATTTCCTGGACCGAAATGGGTTCCTCAAAGAGATCCCCAGATAGATCATCAGGGTCTACAACCTCTTGAGCTGGGGGGGGTGGACCCCATGCAAGTTGAGATCTTAGCCTTATCTAAAATGGTTTTGAAATTATCCAAATTAAATAAGCCTGAAAAGGCCGGCTTTTTGGCGGGGCTTGCCTCATCCCCAGAGAATTCAGCTTCCTGCCTAGGAAGAAAATCCTCTTCCTCCTCCCAGTCTGACTCATCGGAGGCCACTGAAGAATGCAGGGACGGGGGTGAAAGGCTAGGAGCCATCTCTCTGGAATCCTCCTGGGGTTGCAAATGGTGGGTCTTGCGAGTGCGCTTGCCACATTTTCGCATGCCTGCCTCAATGCCCTGGGAAATGGCCCTGTTAATTATTTCCTGCATTTCAGTGGATAAATTAGGCCCTTGGTCCTCAATGGGGCGAACCCCTTGAGTGGGCCCGGAGATCGGCTGTTGAGGGGCTAAGGGCCCCATTGGAGCTGGTCCCTCCTCCATATCAGAGGGACAGGCAAAGAGATCAGCCTGATCAGCCATGGAATGGCCTGGAGAAGTTGCCATGGCCAAGGAATCCCCTTCCTCTTCACTATCAGAAATGGGGCCTCCCTGGGCTGGAGGAATTTCCCTGGAGGGCTCCCCAGGAGACACCGAAAGGGAAGATTGGGCCTGCTGTTGGTCTTTGGAAAACTGTTTTTCTAAGGCCTTCTGTCGCCTTAATGCATATTTGTCTAGGCCTGAGCCCTGCTTGGGGCCATGCCTGGAGTAAGGCTTACTCCCTCTAATGGCCTCCCTGGCAGCTTTCCCGGCCTGTCTTACAGGGGCTCTGGAAGAGACACCCTCAGAACTCTCAGGGGCCTGATCTGCCATGGTAACAATCACTGGTTGGGACAGTAGGGGGATGGGAAAAAACCACCACTCACCACCTCCAGAAAGCCCACCGCAGCACGATGCTCCTGAGGAGACAGAGAAACTGCAAGGCCTGAAGTAGCTTGGAATCTTTAGGCGCGAGCAGAATTTGCTCCCAGCGCCTGCAGGAGAGTAAGGGAAGCGACCCAGCAGGCCACGATCCCACGCCGCTATCCCTTGCTTGGATTGGGGCCCAGGTCGCCGGTCACACCGGCCAAGTCTGACTCCACACGGCTCCTGCAAAGAGCCAGGCACCAGGCAGCTGCGGCAAAAAACTTTTAAAAGTAGAAACGGAAGGTTGCGCAATCCAAAATGGCGGCCGGAACTCACTGCTGCTTTGCGCGCCAAATTTGAAGAGGGAAGAAGCCAAAATGGCTGCCCTGGAAGCCCACGCTGCAATTTGACTTGCTAGAAGCACAAATTGCAACGGAGGGCTTCCAGCGGGAATCGGCCCCCAGTAGGGGTGCCCCAACAGCGCTGGTGTTGGCACTCCGACCCACGCGCTTCCCCCAACAGCTGCCTGCGGCTTCCAGGAGCCAGAGCAAAGCCCTGGACTCCAGGAGAGCCGAAAGGGTGAGAAAAAAAAACCAATTAAAAAGGGGAAAAAAACAAACTTAATTTAAAACTCACCAGCCTGCTCTAAAAAATCCTTAATTACACCATTTTAAAAGGTATTCTTCCTCTGGAGAGTCCAAGGAATCAATCTTAGAACTGGAGAAAAATTTTAGCGCGTCCACTGGGCTAGCTGAATTGAAAAAATCTGAGGATAGTCAGCACCAGAGGCGTGGCTTAAAGTTTCAATTCAGTTCTGGGAAGATTGGCTGTGTTTAACCCTTCTTTGGACTCTCCAGAGCAGCGCCCTGGAAAAGGCTGGGCTTCCAAAACCATCTGTAAAACCCTGCAACCATACGAGGCTTCAGCTGAAGCATAGGCATCAAGGTGGTAGTGTTTGATGAATGGCGTGGGTGAAACCCAGGCAGCCACTCAACAGATGTCTAAACAGAGCCTGTGCGGACCAGGCTGCTGAAGTCGCCACACTCCTCGTCGAGTGGGCAGTGATGCCAGCTGGCACCTGAACGCCCTTTGTCTGATAATGCGGTGGAAACTGCTGACCTAATCCAGCACCCGATGGTGGAAGGAGTAACCCTAGCCCCTAAGGAGAAAGGCCTAAAAGACACAAACTGGCTCCATACGTCAGAACGAAGCAGTACACCGAAAGGTAAATGTGCAGCGCCCGTCGGACATCCAGCCTTATGCCATGACCGCTTTCTGCCTCTGGAAGGAGCGAGGCAAAAGTCTGACAGCACAACCTTCTGAGCCCTGTGAAAGGATGTGTTAATCTTAGGTAGAAAGGAGGGGTCCAAGCAAAGCACCACATGATCCTTGTAGAGCACCCAGAGATCCTCCCTAGACGATAAGGCACTCAGTTCCGAGCTACATCTGGCGGAAGTGACTGCTACCAAGAAGTCTACCTTGAGGGTGAGATACTGAGCACTGACTGTCCTCAGCGGTTCGAAAGGTTCCTCTGCAAGTGCCTGGAGCACCACCGGTAAGTCCCATGTGGGAAATCTGGACAACCGGTGGCTGGAGATTAGCAGCCCCTTTAATGAACCACATGATCACCGGATGCTGAGCAAGTGATCTGGACCTCTCACCCCCAGCATTGCAGATAGCGCCACCACCTGTCTACGGATGGTGCTGTAAGAAAGGCCTTTCTCCAACCCATCCTGTAGGAACTCTTAAGACCTGAAGGATTGAGGCCTCGGTGGGAACCACGTGCCCCCCTGCACCAGGTTACAAAAGAGGCCCACGTGGCATTGTGTATGTGTGTGGTCGACTGTCTACGTGAGGCCACGATTTTTCCAATCACCCTATTGGAAAAATTGGTCACCCTTTGATGTTCCTGCTTAAGTGTCAGCCGGTCAACTGGAGCCACTGTGGGTGGAACAGGACCCCCTGGCACAAGACTACCTCCTCCTCTGGAATCCTCCAATGGGGTGCTATGGAGATGTCTATGTCAGGGGAAATTTCACCCTGAGCTAATGAGGTGTAGACCGTCGGCTTTCCTAAAAAGCATATCTTCAGAAAAAGCGAAAATAAGACCCGATAACATGTTCTAATTAAAAACAAAACTTTTAATATGAAAATAAAATAAAACAAATCTATCTAATTGTTACATTTTGGCAAGAGCAATTGTCGCCCACCTTCTTGGCAGACGAACAAGATCAAAAGACTGGAATGTGTGAGCAGGCGCAGTACATCACTTGCTGATAAGGCCAGTGACCTGCGCAATAACTCTTCAGCTCAGCTAGCAAACAACGCAGTGACACCCCTTCTTTTGCTAGTTGGGCTGATGTCATCAAATCATCAAATAAGGCACATCTTCTTCTGCAGATACTCATGTTGAGCTGCTGGAAGTGATTTGTTGAACATGTCAGCAATCTGATCATGTATGGAAACATTGCAATTTAACAAAACCTTGCTTAACTAATTGCTTTGTGTTTTGATAACGAATGTCAATGTGTCTGGACCTAGAACCTGTAAAATGTGACTCAGAAATATAAACCACCGATTCATTATCTTTCATCACGGTGATTGGTCGAATCGGACGTATCCAGATATCTGTGATCAAAGCATCAAACCACATTAGAGAATTACATGCATCTGAAACACAAGCATATTCAGCTTCAGTAAATGAACATGAAACAAAACTTTGTTTTCTCACTTGCCAGTAAACAGGACATCCATTCAGGAACATCATGTAACCTGAAGTACTTTTGCGTGATTTCTTATCACTTGCCCAATCAGAATCGGCATAACAACATAACTTTGCATGATCAGTGTGTGTTGGTTCTAGCAATAACTTCATGTATTTAGTGTGTTTCAGGTGTTTCAATAACTTCTTAATGCATGTCCAATGAAATTGTGTTGCCTTACCTACGTGTCGTGATAAAAGATTAACACTAAGTGCAATGTCGGGTCTGGTCCAACTACTAATGTATAATAGTGACCCAGTGACTGAACGATATAGTGTTTGGTCCTCGAATTCAGGACTTGGTTCATGTGTTAAGTTGTGAAAATCTGTTTGCATGGATCTCTTTGTTGTGTTAGCATCTTTCATGTTGCAATGATGCAAAATGTGGTCAATTTTCTCTTGTGAAAGACTAAACCCCTTCTGTGTTTTGTCAATCTGAACACCTAAGTAAGTGCTAATATGACCTAAAGATTTCAATGTGAAGTATCTCTGCAAAGCTTTAGCAAAAATCTCACTCATTTTCTTATTTGGACCAATATAAACGATATCATCAACATAAACAAGAATTATCTCATATGCATTGTTAGATCTTTTTGTGAACACGCATTCATCAGTTTCAGACTTAATAAAGCCCATTGAATTTAGTTTGTCAGTAAGACATAAGTACCACATTAAACCTGACTGTTTCAGACCATAAAGACTTTTGTTCAGGAACCAGGTATCCCCTTCTTGCTTTCGGAATCCTGGAGGTCCTCTCACGTAGATCTCATCATCTAGGTCTGCATGTAGATAAGCTGTGTCCACATCAAATTGGGGCTTGGGGTGGAGCCCCAAAATTCATTTCCTTTCCCCATCACAATCTGAGTTGTAAAGGTACTCAATTTATGATAGTTGGACCAGATTTTTTGTTGCTGAGCAAGATGGTTGTTAAGTGTGTGATGCCTAATTTTATGACATTTTCCCCACAATCAAGTGAATCACTGCAATTAAGTAAATCATGCAATTGTTTACTGAATTCAGCTTCCTCTATTGATTTTGCTTGATTTTGAAGGTCCACTTGTGATCACATAAGCATTGCAGCTGTTGTAAATATATGCTGGATGCCGTGCTCCACGTTTGATTGTGAGACTATGGGGATGGTACATGGTCATAAGTGTGAGGACTGGATCACAAGTCACTGCCTTTGTACATTTGAAGTGACTAAACAAATCATTGTAAGTTGAGGTCCACCTGCAGTCCTCTCCTGTTGTAGATAACTAGGCTAAGCTTGAGGGAGGGGTCAAACATGTCATGAATCTCAAGTCCCCTCAAGAGACAGTTCAGTCCAATCCACCTTGAATTCCATTAACTCTTATTTTCTGCCAATTTGCTTTGATGGTACAGATTCTTGCAATTAACCTTTATATTCATTTGAACAGATACAGCTATGTACTATAAATTAGGTAGAATATATGTACATGAGTCACAAAGTCTGTTCCCCCTCTTCAGTCAATCAAACCTGCTGATGGTGAGAGTCCAGAAAATGTTTGATTCCCTCACCTTATACATAAATGGGAAAGGATACTGAAACATAATGTTGTAGGCAACTTTTCCAAATTGATATATTCCTCCCAACAGATATTTGTTTTATCAAGGGATGTGAAGCACCTTCAAACTGAGGTGCTTTGGACTGAGCATTGACATGTATACTGTTCCTGTCAAGGTCTCTCTTAAAGAGACTGTGTTTGCCTTCATAACTGCACAGTAGGCTCAACCTCTTGAAGGCTGCTTTCAACCAAGAAAGAAAAGTGGTCATAGTCACAGTCACATCTAGTGCAAGGAAAAGGGCTAGGTTACAGAATCTTGGGCACTGGATATGCATACTGTCAGGCCTGCAGCTAGGTTTATTTTGGATCTTTGGCCTGCCACACTTCTATTTACTATGCTGTTTCTATAGTGGGGAAATGGGAGGAGATAGTAAACAGTAGGATGTGATGTAACGAAAATAAAATTCCTTTTAGATTACCAAGGTCATCCTTTGTCTTGGTACCTCTGCATCTGACCAGAACTGGATGCGTTGAACTGCCAACATGGCAGTGGAAGATTGGACCATGTGATGGACTTGTGGGTGTGGGGGCAAGATCTTGAACTTTCAACGGTATGGAAAACCAAGGAGTTTCAGATTCGGGTTTCCCAGATGTGCCAACATGGCTCTCCTAATAAATTGGAACTTTGAGCAATACTTTGCCTTGGACTCTGATTTAATTTTGGATGCTATTTGGCACTCTGACACATACTTTATCTCCCATTTATAGGTGAATATAATAGCCCTATCCATCTACGATCCCAGAAGTCTAATAATTCTTAATAATTTGCAAAAATTTACTTTTCCATTCTGGATGAACCAAAATGTGGGTGTTTAAAAAGTGGGTTAAAACTTACACACAAATGGAAAGCTCACTGTGCAATAATGGGGCAATAATCTTTTATCAATCTAATTTCCTTTGGAGTTTTATTTTGAGAAAACAATTGATAGGAAATTAAAGAATTTAGCAACCTTTCTATGGCTTTCTATAATACCTAATATTGGTTCTCTTTAGTTCTATTCTGTTTCTGTGGGCTGCTAAGTATAATGGTGTCAGAAGTGATTACAGATTGCTGAGCTCAGGTTAATTAGAAAAAAAATCAGACAATAGTTCAAAAAAAGACAATTTGGTGAAACCTTTTATTAAAAGAATTGTCTCTCACAGCAGAAAGCTTTGGCACTTACAGTATAAAAAATAATCACTGTTCATAATTATACCAATTTTTTCTGTCCACAGTATACTAAATGTCTTTAATGTATTTTCTTGTAGAAAAATATAAGGACATTTAGAGATGGGGGGGGGGAGGTATAGAAGGAAATTGATGTTGATAAATAACAGTATAAGATACATATATACTGCTAGGAGAAAAATAGGATCATTTATAAAGATCAAGGCTGTGAATATTATAAATATCACAGTAATAGGATATGTAGTTCCTATTGACGCCTGCATGGTTAGCAGAACATATTTCTTTCTTGGATTTTCATTTGAATATTCAGTATTTTCTCTCTCCAATTTTTATGGTCCCGGGGGTGTTTACAAATGGCTGAGCGTTTATTATTAGCAATAGTTTCTTTAAGGAAAATATTGAAAGACTTTGAGAAAAGAATGGACAGCATGTATGCTTCGTAGCTGAAAAGAAGAATTGAAATACACCAGAACAGATCTCCTTTGGACAAGCTGTAAACTGAGCAAAAGTGGAGAAGTGCAGCTGTTGTAAGGCTATCAGGCCTGGGATAGGAAAATCCAGATGACCACCAGAGGGCAGAAAAGAATCTAAAGTGTTTTGTATGTCTTTGCTACAAACTTGTGGTCATCCAGATTTTATGGAGCCCAAATATAGCTAAATGCTTTCATTACCACAAGATAAGATAGATCTGCTTTCTCCTAGCAGAATTTATAGTGATAGTCTTGGCTGCAACCTCTTTTTGCTTGATGTTGAAATCTTGATAATTAATCTCCACGTTGGTTCTGTGCATCTGAATGTAGATGTAAGGGATAGAAGCATTCAATTGGACAGTGGATATTCTGCTGGAGGAAACATGGATAAATATAATTAGTAGTCATAATGTTAAAAGGCAGCAAGTATCTTACTGAAAGTGTGGATAATCTGAACAACATTTATACTGTAGGCTCTTCATGAAAAATCTTAAAATGATCATTTGATTTCAGAACAAAAATTCAGTGTCTCACCATCTGCAACAACCTGAGATTAGATCAAAATACATGTGACATTATATGATGTAAATTCTGCCCTTCTGTACTTAGTCCCTGATATTTTGCCCAAATACATAATCACAGACTTTGCTTTTTTAATGCATATTTTATCACTTGACACCTACAGACATCTATGCTAATGTAATTGATGCTTGGGACTCCATGGAAAAGTACTTTGCATTTGTTTTATATTTTGTTTAAGCCTTACCTTTTCTAGTTTATATTACTGTGATTCTATCATGTAGGATGCAAACAGATCCATATAATTTACCAAAGAAAGTGAAATTATTTGATATCTAACAGCTCAATGTTACTTATGTTGGGGGCGCCTGTGATGACCTGAGCGCTCTGCCAGCAAAAACGGGCTTCTGGGCTCTGTTTTTGGCTGCAATGGCTTCTTGCAGGCACCATGGGCCAGTCCTTCACTGTTTCCAGGGCGGCCCCGCAGGCCAGATCTAAGCACCCTGCAGGCCAGATCCAGCCCACGGGGCTTGAGTTTGACACTCCTGCTATAAATCATGTTAGGAAGCTGTGAAATTTGCTTTAGAATATATGCTCCACTATTTTGGCAATGGATAAGGCAAAGGAACTCTGAGCACTAAACACAGAATTTCATATTTATTCTTATACAGTAGAACACTCCCATTTCACAGAAAGCAAATGGGTGAAATTGTGAGGAAAAAAAATACACAATAAGATATTCACCCATCATCCAAGGACAAAATATGCAAACATAGTGCCTGCAGAATCATAAAATCTAATTAGTAGAAAAATACTTTATTCTTAGTATTGATTAAAATTTAAGAGCCACATATGAACCTATAGAAGGCAAATGTTCACTTACCGTGTTTGTGCTTTGTTGCTCTCTCTGTAAAAAGGTTTGACTAGGAGAACCTTCAGACACACCAGGTCTACGGCAATTGTCACAACGCCAGCCCTGTACAAATTTTTAAAAAAATCCAAACCTGAATGTTCTTGAGGGTATTTTCAAATGTTGTTGGACTTCATCTCCTTCTTGACCTGGGTCTTTGGGCTGGGAATCTTGGTAAAGATTCCAAAAGCATTTTTGGAACAGAAAGAATACCTGCTTTGATGCCCAGATTTAAAGGAGGTGGCTATACAATGGGTTATGGAAATAATATAATTTTAACAACTCCAAGATAAGCAGATTTAATTCAAAGTTTTTATAGCTGCCCATTCAAATATGTCTTATGGGCCGTTCTTATTAAATGTTGCTGCAAATAACAATTTATGAAAATAATGGTTTTATGTATATACATATCATATAAAATAACATACTTTTTAATTTTTCATTATCATGTTTGATAATTTTATCTGATTTACCATTTCTCATAGGTCTGTTTTGAAGATACAGTCAACCCTGTGAATATGAATATTTTTATGTACCAGATCAATTTAATTACTTGGCTGGTTTCTACTACTCACAAACACAGTCAAATGTATCTAAATTTTAAAATTGACATTATCTTTAACTTGATTCAGAGCAGTTTTAAGTGCTTTAAGCAAGAGCACGAGATTATAAAAATTGTCTGGTTAAATAAACAAAAAACATGACATAGAATGGAAATACCTACCTGTTGCCCTCCATAGCAAGTACATGAGCAGATGGCCCCAAGATATTCTTTCTGCCACTGCTCTCCTACATGATACATCTTGCCATCATCATAACAAGTTGCTTCATCTGCAATCGATTAATAAATCTTTCAAAAATTGGAGGACTACCAATGCTTTGTTAACTGATGTATGCATTATCATTATCTCCAATATTAGTTTCATCCTAAAACATTGCCAAATTATTCTTAAATAATTAATTCTATTGCTTTCTACTATGAGCACATTTTTGCAGATTCTTTCCCCCCCATAATTATCTATGAAGAAAACATTTCATAGAGTTGAAAATAATTACAGAAATCATTGAATCCCTCTCCTGCTCAGTCAAAATATTAGCAAAGATATTTTGTGGAAGCCTGTTCTACTGGTTGATAGTTCACTCTGTTCTTTTTGATATCTATCCTGATCTCTTTCCTTGTAGCTTGAACCCATTGGTACTAGTCCTGCCCTTTACAATGAAAAAGAAGTTCCCTCTGTCTTAAAAAGTTAGAGGGAAAAGGAAACCTAATTCTCAAACTCTTCAAGTTTGTCAATAGTGTTCAGTCTGGTACTCCAGAGCCATATGTGGATCTCAAAATTCCTCCATTTCTGATTACATCTACCTGTCAGAAAGCGCCCTAGTCCACAATTTTACCCACCAAGTGGCAGTCTTTAGGATGTCATTAAAAAATTAGGAATCTGCATTCCATAAAAATGTTGTATTCCTGCTGCAATTCAAGGGTGAAGGAATTTTAGTCCCATAATGACTGTGAGGATAGTTATAGGGACACTAGCAGTGTATCAGAGCATGATCTGCTGACTGGCTGTTCTTCTATTACAGTAGGGATTGTTTTATAACTTTTTATATTTAACTATTTGAATTCTGCAAAATAATCTATATATTTCTATTTAATATAGGTAGTCCTTGAGTTACGAATGAAATGGAGCCTGCCCATTCCATTCATAACCCGAGGATTCGTAGGTGTGAATTGCGTAATTTGAATGTGATCAATTCTTCATTTCACTCACACATTCGCTAATTGAATGCAAGGCTCATTAAGTGCACATGAGATATCTCAGGGTGGGGAAGACCATGTAGGGCTTAGTGATAGAACAGGTCTTCTTATTAAGATACCTTATTCTCCCTCCAATGGGGTCCCCAGAATTGCTCTCCCCATATCCTGCCATGCTGGGTCACTTACCTTATGAAGAGCTGTCTCTCCAGCCTGTTTTTTTTTTGTCTGCTCGCTCCTTTCTTTTTTTTCCAAACAAAGTTTTTTATTTTTTGTTTTGCTCCCTCCTTTCTTGTCAGCAAAGCACTTGATGAAGCCTTAGGCGACAAAAAATGAGGTGCAGAGGGCCACACATGCCCTTCCAGTCCTCCTTTCTCCCCACTGAAGTGCTTGATGAAGCCTTTGGTGACAAGAAAAGAGGTGCAGAGGGCCTTTCCGGGCCTCCTTTCTCACCGCCAAAATGCTTGAGGATTGAGGCGCTGTAGGCTTCAGCAGCCTTTTGGAAAAAACCTTTGCTGGTAGGAAAAGAGCTTCAGAGAAACACACCCATTCCTCCCAACCTCCACTGGGAGCCAAAGCCTACAGGAACGCAATCTGTAGACAGCCTTCGGCAAGAAAATGGCAAATGGAGGGAAGGCCTAAAGGACCGAAGCCTTCCCTCTGTTTGCAAATGTGCAGGCCTCAATTCACAGAGAAAGAGGCCTAAATTGCAAGATCACGCAAGATCAGTAGCATGAGATCTTGCATGATCTCATGCTATGTTTAGGCCTCTGTTCTCTGCGAATGCACTGAAATCCTGAAGCAACGAAGCAAGCAAAAAAACTGTGACAGTCTTAGCAAAGGAAGTCTCCACAGGCGAAGTGTCTGGTTGGGGTGAGGTGGGGGTGGAATAGGCAGAGCAAATGTTGCAGAGCTTCTGCATCATTTTTAAGGGTGAACAACTGCCTTGGTGCTGCAACATTTGTAATTTCGGGACTTGTTCGTAAACACTAGGGAGCGCCTGTTGTATAACTTAAAACGTTCACTAAGGGAACACTCGTAATTCAAGGATTATCTGTACAACATAAGTTAGAGACACTATTCATGAAAAATACATACGAGGGTCACACTTGAATTCTCCTTTTCCATTTCCAAGGCAAGTGCAGCTCATCACCTGGCCATTCTCTCCATGCCTATCCCACTTCTCACCGATCTTATAGTTCATCCCATTGTCATGACACCACTCTGAATGAAACAAAATAATAGTTGGAAGTTGAATGATTTGCAATTGCATAGCTTTTAATACAAGTTGATTTTTGTACTACTTGTCCCCTGAAACTGATTTATTGGTGGTAGGAAACTTCACAGAGCAACATCTTAGTTGAGAAAGCAAGAACTCTGCTCCAGGGCCACTGAAATAAAATGACAACTTAATCATAGTTGGACATCTTAAGAAAGCCTCACCAGCTCACTATTTTATAATATAAAATGAAATAACAATGATGTAATGAATAATGGATATAAATATAGATTGAAATACCACATGGATTGATAATTAATAATGGAAAATTATATTTGGAGTTGTGGATGACTGAAAATTCTATGGTTAACGGAAAGTAGAAATGTGTAATATGAATCAATGGGAATTTTTTGACTTAATCTTTATTCTTATCTCTTAGAGATTGGCGATATAATTTTATAAAGAACTATTGTTACTTAATAGGCAATTATGGATGTAAGGAAACAAGGGTTGTCACAAATGAAAGAATATTAATGGTAACTTGAACACACAACGCTCAATGAAATACTTAACTATGTTTAATGGATAATCAGTGACTTTATTCTTAACTGTAAAAACCGTTGCACAAAAACTTGTAACCAAACGACATGCTAGATGAAATTGTGTTTTTTTTCCTCCTTGCTCTTGTTCTGTATGTGTTGTTTTGTCTTTTTTTAAAAAAATAAAAATTTATATACAAAAAAAAAAAAAAAAAGAAAGCCTCACCAGCTCAAGGTTGACTCAGCCTTCCATTTTTACGAGGTTGCTAGAATGGGGACCCAGATTGTTGGGCGCAATATGCTGACTCTGTAAACCACTTAGACTTAATGAGTGTTGTAAAGCACTATATGTCTATTGCTATTTATTATCAACATTTCAGACATTTCCTACACATTTCATATTTGCAAGTGTGAATTCTAGCTCTAAGGTCATGGCAATGTAGTAGTTGTGTTGAAGGACCCCGATTCAATGTTCAGTGTCTTCCAAAGTCCTTCAACACAACTACTACGTTGCCTTGACCTTAGAGCAAGAATGCCTAGAAAATCCCTGTTTGAGCCCCAGAACAGCTCCTTCCAATGAGCTCAGTGACTCAATGTGGGTAAGATTCCCACTATGACCTCTACTCAAATGTGTAGCAATTTACATAGCCACATCCTAGGGTCAGCCAAAATTTCTTCCTAAAATTTCATCTCAATACCTTATTTACTATTGGAACATAAAATGCATCATATGTAATACATAATTCAAGATTATTTTTGTTGTTTTAGCAAGCTTTTTTACTCCACAGGGTTGAAAATATAGGGGAATAACTCCTCAGCTATAATCCACAGTATGAATGAATCAATCAATTAAGGTTTCAAGGTGGATTCTAATAATGTCTGCAAATGCTTACAGATTGGATTGTGTGTCTGGATATAGTGATGGATTACATTGGAGGAGGGCCCTACATTGAAAGTAAATCATAATTAGGCAGAGGTAATTTTCTGGCTAGGACCATTGTATTCTCAAGAGCAGCAACATAATCTGAAAATTCTGATAAAATTATAATGTTCATGGAATTGCATGTGACAAACGTGAATGGGTAGGTTGAGTGATATAACAATGACTGGCTCAAAATTCACCTAGTGAAGGACTAGAAGAACAGTTGGTCTTACCTGAACTGTCTTTCTCGCAGTCTTGTGGGAGGGTTCAGAAATGGGTATTATCACATCCAATCAGCCCAGAGACTGAATTAGAATTGAAGCCATGCCTTCCTGTTCTCTCTGCCTGGCTCCAGTTTCAATGAGGTGGTAGATACCTGGAAGGTAAGGGTAGAAGAAACTCCTCCTCCCAGTCCACTGACTGACCTAGCTAACAAGGACCTATACTGCCTGGCTCAGGTCAACAAGTACTAAAATCCACAATGACTTGCATTTAGGGTGGGCCTGAACCCTCCCACAAGACTCCAAGAAAGACAGTTCAGGTAAAACCAACTTTTCTTCTCCAGAGTAGCTTGTGGGAAGGCTCAGGAATGGGACACACCAAGCTGGTGTCCAAGGATGGGAATCTACGGATCCTGAGCTGCCAAGGTGTCTAATACCTGTTGCAACACCCTTCTGCTAAAGGATGCCTCAGCTGACGCATAAGCATCCAGCCTATAATGCTTTATGAAGGGCAATGGGGATGCCCATGTAGCCACCCTACAGATGTCTTCAATTGAGGCTTGAGTCAACCAAGGTGGCCACACTCCTTGGGGAATGCGCTGTTATGCCAGCTGGCACTTGGAGATTCTGAGCTTCGTAAGCCCTGGCTATGACTGTCCTTATCCACCTACCAATAGTAGAGGGAGAAACTCTTGCCCCTGATGTAGACTGCTGGAAGGAGATGAAGATTGCTTCCGTCTCCTGACTGGTGAGGTGTGCTTCAAATAGATGCGCAGAGACCTCCTAACATCCAGGTGATGCCATGAACGCTCTCTCTCCCTGGAGGGAGCCGGGCAAAAATCAGGGAATACCACCTCTTGAGCCCTATGAAAGGGGAAATTAACTTTCGGTAGGAAAGAGGGATCAAGTCTGAGAACTACTCCATTGGCATGGAAAACACACAGGTCAGCCCTGGAGGATAATGCGTTGATCTCCAAAATGCATCTGGCAGAAGTAAGTGCTACCAGAAAAACTACTTTTGAGAGTTAGAAATTGGAGACTCACCGATCTTAGCGGCTCAAATGGAGCCCCAGTAAGAGCCTGAAGGACTGTAGGAAGATCCCAAGTGGGGAATCTATGAAATACTGGGGGTCTAATGTTGGCAGCGCCCTTAAGGAATCTTTTGATGACCGGATGCTGGGCCAAGGAATGAGTTTCTTCCCCTCTGAGGAGGGGAAGCTGATCCAGCTGCGCTGACTGGGACCAGGTGACAAAGGTAGACCACGTGGCATTAAATATCCGCATGATGGATTGCCTCCTAGAGGCCTCTATGGTCCTAATCATGTGGGCTGAGAAGTTAGCAGCCGCTCAATTGTTCCCGTTCAAATGCCAGGCGGTCAACTGGAGCCACTGAGGAATCCTCCAATGGGAAGACACGGACATCCACACTAGATCTGCGAACCAAGGCCTCCGAGGCCAATATGGGACTATCATGATCACCTCTGCTCTCTCTGCCACTATCTTCCGTAGGACCCCCGGAATGAGAAGAAGGGGAGGGAAGGCATAGAGAAGCTCCTCCAGCCAACTGCAACGAAGTGCATTGACGGATTCTGCTCCCTGGGATGGAAACTGGGGGATGAACCTGGGTAGTTGTGTGTTTGTTGATATCGTGAACAGGTCCACGGATGGTCGGCCAAACCTCGGACAGATCTGATCGAAGAGGTTGGGATGCAGTTGCCACTCGCCATGGTCTACTGTGGCTCTGCTGAGCTAGTCAGCCTGATGATTCTCCGCACCTGATATGTGCTCTGCTCTTAGTGACAGAAGGTGCTGCTCCACCCAGGTCCCCAATCTCAGTGCCTCATTCCATAGAGCTAATGAGTGGATACCACCCTGTTTTTGATATGTGCTTTGGTAGCCACATTGTCTGTTGGTACGAGGATGTGCCGGCTGCTGACTTGTTCTTTGAAATAACGAAGTGTACTGCCCTTAGCTCGAGCCAATTTATGTTGTGTCACAAGTCCGAAGGGGTCCACTGACCTTGGGTTAGTTGTGAGTCCAGAAGTGCTCATAGGATGCATAGAGGCTTGCATCCGTGGTCAGGATCATCCAGGCCGGATCTCGGAGCCCAGGCTGGAGATGTCCACCAATGGAGAGACAGGAGGATCTGAGGCGGCACATGAATCTTGAAAGCGGCATCGCTGGTAACATTCCTTTGACGAGGAAGTAGCAGCCACTGCAGCAGTCTTGCGTGATATCGAGCCCATGGGACGATTGCGATGCAGGAAATCAATTGTGGAGGTAGGCCTCCGTGAAATCGATCAATGCAGTGCTGGGTTGCGGATCCTGTTGCAACAGGTACGCTGCAATGGGGCTGGGCTTCCACCACACGCACGCGTCCGTGCGTACTTACTGCCTGTGACGCTTCAGCTGCTTGGTGGAGCATATGCAGGCGCTGCACGCTCCATGCACATAAGCCCCGATCGGCTCAAATACAGGTAAGAAGAGTGGGTGGGCGGGCGGGTCCTCTGGAGCACCATACCAGAACGGTACCTGGTGCTCCCAGCAGGCACCGGTATGCCCATACTGGGGCGTACCAGTTGTATCCCACCACTGGATTGATGCCAATTGATCACCCTACCTGATCCCCTCTAGAATGGACTTCAAAGACCCATTTTGAACTTTCAGTAAACTAGATGAAAATTAAAAAAATTTAGATCAAGAATAGCCCTCCATCACCCCCCCCCCAAACTTTTAGGCACCACAAACAGATTAGAGAAGCCAGAGCCTTTCTGCTCCTCTGGAACAAGCTCAATTGCATGGATATCCAGCAGATGCTGGATAGCCTTTCTCATAAGCTGATGCTTGCTCTTGTTCCGGGATGAAAAGAATGTCCTGAATCTGTTCAGGGGTGGGAGAGAAACTCCAATTGTAAGCCAAATCAGTGTGGAGAACCCATGCGTCTAAGGTAATGGAACCCCAACTATCTGCAAATAAGGAGAGGGGGCTGCCTATAGGTTGATTTGATCCCGAATCAATTCCCCCTGCAGAAAGAGCGGCCTCCATCCCCTTGAAAGGACCGCTTGCTTTATGTCTGATACCAGGAGCTATCCCTGGGATACTGCCTATCCCTGTGCCTAACAGATGGGGGGGAGGCGTACCTGTGCTGCTGAAAATCCTGCTTAGGAGGGCGAAAAGAAGGCCTCCGGAAATAAGGTACAAGTCACTGTGGGAAGAACTTGTTCTTGTCCTCTACTAAGATGGAATCCAGAGAAGTGCCGAACAAGGACCCACCTGTGAATGACGAGGATGTCAGTCGCCACTTGGACCTAGCATCGGCTTGCCAACCACAGCCACAGGAGTCACATGGAGATGATCAAAGGAGTGCCCTGGAAGCATACTTAACGACATTAAGTGTGGCATCTTCAGAGAATTGGGTTGCAGCTGGGGTCAGCTGCAGGAATGCGCTTCTGCATTTGTCGTAACCAGAACAGGGTAGTGCGATTGAAAAAGGAGGCTGAGGTGGCTGCCCAGGCCGCTGCTTGGAAGGTTTTGAGTAGCTTCAGCTCAGCCTTCTTGTCCTCCGCCTTCAGATTATCTGCGATGTCCCCCATGACAAGGGAGATGGACGAAGCCAGAGCTGCCACTGGAGCATCAATGGTAGGCATTTGTAAGGCCTGTGAAAACCCTGTTTCAAGATTGTAAAACCTGCGGTCATTACCCCTGAGGGTAAGAAAAGCTCCAGGTTGCACCCACTGATTCTTGACCACATTGAGAAACAACTGAGGGGCCGGGATCGCCTCCTTCTTCACTTGTGGTTCGGAGAAGAGACCTCACCACCACCACCTGCTGAGCACTTGTTCCCTCCGTAGGAGTAAGGGTACCTCTGAGTTTGGTGGTGGCTCTGGCTTTGCAGAGAAGAGGTTTGAATAAGGATGGAATAAACAAGTCTGTGAATGCAGGGGGATCGGGCGCTAGAGTATCCTCATCATCCGAGAGGTCTGCCCCTCTTCCTCTAAGAGGGAATCTTTACTAGGCATTGATGGAGAAACAGGCCTTCGTTCCTGAACAACTGGAGTTTCGGGATGGTCTGGATGACCTTGTGGGGTCCCATGAGATGAATGTTGCTGTGTGACCTGATTTTTTTGCTGCAGCCCCGAATAAATACCTTGAGTTATGGCCTGTGTGAGAGGGTGGGGGAGATAAGGAGATGTCCTGAAGGGAGCCTCTGTGAGAACCAGGTGATTGATTGGAGGGCCCTGCCACAGGGGAGAGCCTGCATGGCGACCTGGACCTAGAGAGAGAAGGGCTGATTCTGCTATCCCTAGCCATCCTTTCCTTCCCCATTCTGGTTACCCATTTCTCAGAAGCCTTGTGCCTATGGGAGCCACCCTTCTTTGAGGCCTTGGCAGAGTTCTTACTGGCAGGAACTTTACCTCTCCTCACCGAGAAAACCATTTGGGAAGGTCCTTCTCCCAGATTGAGAGCCCCAGGGGATGCTGGAGAGCTCACCTCTCCCTCCGGCATGGCGTCCATCCTCTTGGCCACCCCTTCCGGCCACATGTACTCACGAGTCACTGAAATTGCATCTACCACCTCCGATCTCCTTGTCCTGTGGTTCAGGGACAAGTGACAAGCCAAAGGATCAAGCATGGCACCTTGTCTCCATGTGGCTCCCAAAATGGCAGCCACCGGTCCCGCGGCCCGAAACACCACAAGACGGGGAAAAAGGCATCCACAATACAACGGGAGATCATGCCTCCAATTGCAACCTCGTTGGCACTCTCAGTGAGATCGAGTCGCCTGCAACGAGCAAGGAGTCCAGCCGATCCTTGCAACACGCCTACATGCTTCTCCTCCGAACTGCCGCACGCGGAGTCCCAAAATGGCAGTCGCCAACTCCCCGGCCCGAAAAGAAGCAGCAGCAAAGACTGTCCTGTCCCTGGTACAGTGGGAGATCTGCCTGTGGCCCAGGCAATCACCCTACAACCACCGATTTGAGCCCCAGTGGCTCTTCAATCAGTGCCTTCTCCTGGCAGTAAGGTTCAGCTTCCACTCAAATAAGAAGTGAAGGAAGTTCAGAGGGGAGGAGGTAGGAAGGTGCAGGAAAGGGAATAGCAAGGAAGATGATTTAAGGAAAGAAATCAGGAACCAAGACCAAATGGTCTCTCTAGGGTCGAGACTAAGTTGAAACTGGAGCCAGGCAGAGAGAGCAGAGCTTCAATTCTAACTCAGTCTCTGGGCAGATTGGACATGGTAATACCCTTTCCTGAACCCTCGCACAAGTTACTCCAGAAAAACCTCGAGTCATTCTCCCTACCCCAAGCTCTATACCTTTAAAAAGACATAATCTTGACTCTCAGCATCCAAGTTGCACCATGTTTGTACATTCTCTATTCCTGAATTCATGATTATTCCTGAATTTACCATATTTCTGATTAATTGCTACATGCCAACTAAGGACCATGCTTTCAAAATAGCTCTTGTCAATTGCCATTAATAAAGAGTCACTAATAAGACAAAATACAGGAACACAAATTTTTAACAAAGTAATTTCAAGTTAGATAACAACGTAGACTACAAAAAAGGGAAACTTATGAACGGTAAAATATGGGCATTATTCTAGTGTAGAAAGCACAATTAGATTATTATTTAAGAGTTCTGTATGTCCTAACTATTAGAAAAAGAGATGTACAAGAAGGTACTCACTTGAAGAATCACATCTGAAATGTCCACTACCAAGACCTAAACATTGGCACCACAATTTGAATCCATTTTCAGACATCCTTTCCCATTCATCCCCAATGGAATAGAAAGAACCAGTGAAAGTATCATAACATACATCATCAGTGGGTGGGCTTAATCTTTCAGAAACTGGAAAGCAAAGTAAATAAAATTTTGTTACATCTTAAGTTCCCCCTTCCATACATTCTGCAGGTAATGATGAATCCTCTCTACACTCCTTATAACAGATGCCTCATCATAATTACATGTCATGGAATTCTCACTCAATTCCCCTTATTATTTACAAAATAAATCAGTACTTCCTATTGTAAGAGACAACATATTTAAACAACTGAAATGCACATTCAAGGATTAGGTTCAGACTGTAACCCAGAAAGGGGAACAGAACTGGCCAAAGGACTAGCTGCTCCCTTCAAATAGTCTAGCAAGCCAGCTATCAGTAGCTCATCTTCCCTATCTTTACGCAATCCCATCTCAATGCAGAGGAAAAAAGAGAGCTCATCAACCCACTTCTCAGAAAAAAAGCCTTCTTCTATAGAGGGACATGGGAAAGGGAAAATGTTGAGACCCGCCCTAAACTGAATGTTCATTATTCTTGCTTGTATCCAAGGCTCCCCAATGGAGACATCCTTTCTTAACTGAATATAAATGTTCCCACTGTATGCAGTTGTTCCCTAATGCTAATAACTCTTATATGTTGAACTCTGTGTCTCATATGGAAAGTTTATATGACCCTTGCAACTCCTTGAAGAGAATCCCTGGAAAGAAGCAGAATTTAAGTCTCACATGCCAAGAGTATATGCAAAATGTTCCAAGTCTTGGGAAGCTGCTTTTAGCCAAGGAAAATGCCAAGAGGAGTATTTAGTGTTACAAGAAGAATGTAGCTGTGGATTTCTGCCTTTGTAGATACTCAGATCAGCTATGAAGAGGTTGTAGTGTTCAATGGCATATCATTTCAGACATGTGTGTGTGTGGGTGTCTTCTTATCATTAAGACTTTTCGCTTTAAATTCATGATTTTTCTTAATGAGCTTTTTTTAACAGAGAAAGAAATTCAGTTGTTTGTGGGCATTCCCATCTGCAAATGAAACAGCAACCACAAATATTGGGGTGGTAATCAGGGAAAAATAAAGTATTCTGAACAGGTTATTATATAACTAGCCTACTAGAGAACTGAAGAACTATGGTAGTTAGGATCCTGGACTAAGACAAGAAGCATTCCCACTTTTTCCCTCTCCAACTAAATTCCCTTCATGGGGCTGTTGTACAAGTAAACAAGACTGTGTGTGTATAAGACCAAGAAAAAGAGGGTACATGTGTGCTCTCCCTAAAGGACTATGAAGATAACATGAAGCCAGTGCAATCATCAACTAGTAAAAGGTAAAAAAAGGAGTCTCTGCAGGTTTTATTCCACTATTCATAGCTGACTTTAGGGGGCAGTCCACATGTCCGTTTCTAGGCCAGTGAAGCATTGTTACCTTCCCACCAAAGTGGCATCTATTTATCTACTTGCATTTATATATTTCAAACTGCTAGATTGGCAGGAAATGGGGCAAGTGACGAGCTCACTTCATCACATGATGGTAGGACTTGAACCACCAGAGCAGACCTTCTCTGGCGTCTTTTAAATCACTAAGCCACAGCGTCTCTCTATCAACTAGTAAACAGTAAAAAATACCATTGTGAAATAAAATTAGATAAGCATAAAAGTAGAATCTTCACATTTCCACTCACCATCATTGCCCACTGTAACCATCTCTTCAAGAACTCTGTGTCTTCTCTGATTTTTAACTGCTTCTACTATGATGTTGTAGGTTGCCCCCCTAGTAAGACCCGCAAGAGTAGCACTAGAATATACACCAGGAACTTTGATCTGTGGTTTGAGAAAATGTTGTTTAAAACAGTTTTTAAAACTTTCTTGCTTTCTAACAATATAGGAAACTGGCTCTTATACTTTTTTCAGGTAGTGAGCCATTTAACAGGAGGAAGAATTTACATTATAACCTTTAACTAATTTTCATATTATCTTCAGTGAGAGCAATACTCTGTGTGCCTTTTTAGACAACAGAAACCTACCCTGGAATCTAACATTAGCCTTCTTTATTCACAACTCTTGTTAATTTCAGTATGATTTTCTTTAATGTAAATGTGTTTTGACTGGCAGCTTATTGTTTTGCACCTAAAAGTGCTTATCCAGATACAAGCTCTATTGAGGTGGCAGCACTTAGCACATTTTTGCTGAACTCAGAAGGGCAGTCATAGTTAATATATAGATAGGGGACTATCAGGTGATCCATGTCTTCAGATTAAACTGAGAAATTGAGCAAACTTTAGAGGAAGCTACTTGACATTTTTTGCTAAGAAAATTATATAGCCCTGTTTATATAGTCACCAGAGGTCAATCTTAAACAAATTTTGCTAATATCGGTTATTTTAAAGCCTACTCTCTCTAATATTAGCAATTATTTTCTACATATGTTCAATTAACTGGCTCACTTTTTTTCATTGCATTGCTTTATTGTTTTCATCATAGATCCTTCTTCGTGTTACATTTTAATCTTTTAATCCAGTTATTGTTAGGCAGCATGATGGCAAAACAAGTGCTATTATTTAGAGGACAGATATTCAACAGGAATCACAAATGCAAACCCTAACCCTACAGGTGACCCCTGAAGCTTCTGCAAAAGTGGTCAGCAAATTGTAATTTTCACTGTCTCAGCAGGAAGAGACAATTAAATAGATGAATAATAATTCTCTTATCTATATTGTGCAAATGCAGCAATGAACTTTGATGCACACATTGCCAATTTCTAGCTCTTTCCCTTCTACCTTTAAAATACTGATTATTTTTACCAAATTTATCTGGCTTTCCTTTTCATCTCCCTTCCAAACTCTGCTGTGGATAGTTTCCATGTGAAGTTGTTCTATAAAAATCCCTATTTCAGACTTTTTAAGTCTGATTTCATAGAGCTATTGGTCTTTCAATTTAGCCATTTCTGGTCTCCTGAAGAAACTTCAACCCATCATACTGAATTGTGATTTCTCAGATTTAGAACTCTCTCCTTAAAAAACACATCAATCCTCAACCATAGGCAGCTCTACTGCTTTTCTTCTTAAATCCTCATTCTTAAATGATAACTTCAACACACAAATTTCATTGTTGCCCTTAGTGGACACAAACCAATACAGCTGGTTTATCTTACCTAGTAGATCTTATACAGAAACTATTATTTAAGTAAAAGCAATATGGGCACATTGTTTCATCATTGACAATTAATCTAAGTTACCTCAGTAGGTTCTTCTTCAGCACTAACAGGTTGGCAAGAAATAATGTATTCAGAGCTATCTGTATAAGGTGTCCATGAGATAGTTGTCTGAGAAAGTGCTTCCTGGGGCCTTGTGTAATTATCTTTGTATAGAAGGGTATGATGATAAGAAGGTTTGTCAACATCAGGAACTTGAAAGGGATGACGGATCACCACAACTGGCTGTTCTTCCCTATCGGGTTTAGCCCTTCCTGGAGTTGCTGGAGTTGTGGGGGTCCGAGACCCAAATTCTTCCACAATGACTTGTTGACCTGGGTTACTCAGGATGGATTGTTGACCAGAAGAACCTGGAATTGGGATACCGTTTCCATTGTCATAGGGGTTGTTTGTGAGGTAAGGTACATTTTCCAGAACAGAAGGCACATCCAAGATCTCTGTCATCTTTTTACCAGAATACGGTGGAGTTACCAGCCGGGGAAGCTCATCTAGCCAAAGAAAGGTTAGAAGCAGTGAAAGCCAGGTGCTGAAAGCTCCAATAAGGGTTCCAATTGAGATGGAGGAAATCTGCCCCATAGTATCTTAATTCAAGCAATTAAATTTTAGCAATAGTGTCAAAAAAGCAATATTATTCTTCAAAGCCTCGTTAAATTACTCTCATAGCACTTGAAGCAAAAGAAAGCATTGGAATTTGGAAGTAAAGCCAAATTAGAATGATAACCAAAGAATTTTGAAAGATCCATAAAAAGCAAAAGTCCCCATTTGCCAAACTACTGAATTACTGCTATATTTATAAATAAATGAATTTAACACCTTAATCACCTTTACTGCTACATAGTTTCCCCAAAATAAATTTCTTAAGGGAGAATTATATATTGCATTACACATATTTACATATTTACAAAATCAGTTCTCCTAAAATGTCAACCCTTGGATTCCTATAAATTCTTCAACACTGAATCGACAGTTTCAACCAGAGAGCCAGCAAATTATTCACAAGAGTTTTATGGATCTATTTCCTACCCTTTTTTATGAGATCATATGTAAAATAGCAGTTTTCTTTCACCAATGAATGCATAGTTTCATGAAACATGATTAATTTACTTGTTATAAATCATTATTTTTCATAAAATATAAAGTAGCTGATTTAGACCTAATGAAAGTACTAAAAATAAAGAAATAGGGAGAGAGTGTGAGAGATTTTTAATCCACAGGAATCAATAATTCAAATCAAATTATTCCCTTTTTTTATTTTACTGAGTCAATGGAAATGGAAATAAGGAAGATTTAAACTGTAGAACTGTAGCTGAAATGCTATAATATAACATTCTCTATTTATCTGGAATTAAATACTCTTTGGCAGAGAGAATTTTCATTGTGAATAAACTAGTATAATACAATAGAGTTTTTAATAAATAAAAAAATAAAAATCATTCTCAGGTTTTTGATATCATAGTAAGAAAGGGTCGTTTTGTAGCCAATCAGGGTTGCAGTAATATATTTTTGAGATTTTAGCAATAAAAAGTCCTTCATCTTGCATAGGATGGTAGAGAAACTTATCCAACTCTACATGGACATTTAAAGTGAACTAAATCAATTTATCTGGAATATATATATCATACCTTCTGCCAAAATCAGAGTCTAGACAACACTTTAATTCAATCATTTTCACAGAAAATTCAGCAGAAAGGAAGATTAACTAAATTCATGGAATGATAATGAACTAGAATTCTATTATATTTTGCATAAATCAACATCTAAGTAATGAGAGGTTGTAAACAATGTTTAATGTAAGTTACAAAAGTATACTCACTTGTCTTCAAATATATAAATGACAGTGGCAAATGAAATGGTAAGAGCACTATACAATTAACTGCCTCATATTAACATTACCAGAAATTCAAAAACAAGTACTTTTCGGCTTTTCTTTTGAGATTGATTTAACCATGCAATTCTACATATGCTTGCTCAAGAAATATTTCTCACTGGATTGCATAGGATTTATTTGAAGACACAGGAATGAAATCTAAGCTAATGTTACCTGTTTTTTTCCTTCCAATCAATGGTTCACTCTTCTGATTATTCTTGACAGCAGTTATATAAATGATATATTCTGTCCCTGGCTCCAGATCTAAATGGAAGAAAAATTTAAAAGGACACTGCAGCCAATTCAGGATGTTCAGAAACGCAAAAGGCCTGCTCAGTTTTTAATAATCAAAGTATAAGTTTATGAGGATTTTATCTGTTTCTGTGGCTTTATTGCTTTATCTTTTATTACTTTTGTGTAATATATGTTATATTTTTTAAAAAAACTATTTTTGTTGGTGGTATGCAATCTTATAGCATTGTAAATGCTATCATTACCAATCATTAAAAAAACCCAAATTCTTATTTGCCTTCAATCCCCATGATATATTGTAGCTTATCATGCAACAAGTACCTATGTGGACTATTTTATTTCAGATTTAAGACAACAAAGATTAGTTATAAATGGAAAACATGTTAGGATGGGATCAGAATCTACACTTGCCTTCAAAAATCATTAAGTTACTAGGTAGAGAACATGTCCTAGTTTTGAAAATCAATGCTTTACTTCATATCCTCATAATGTATTGTTACTACATAATACACCAGTTCCAGTTTGACTAGACTTTTAAAAAGTTTCTTCACAATATTTAGAAGCAAAACGATTCCAAGTTCAATCCTCATAATTTTAAAGTGCAGCTGAGAAAATCTTGCCTGTAAACCCAAGGAGCCATTGCTATTCCTTGTACTCCAGCAGTTAATAGCAATTTCAAAGGCTCACTGTTATTTCCTATGGCTGCAGATTCTAAATACTGCCAAATTACCTTTCCTCAATACTGTTTGATGTTCCAGTGCAGAGTCAATGAGCTTCATTATGAAAAGTTCATACCTGTGATAGTGGCCTCAGTAATACCAGGATGAGGACGAGGAAATAGCTCCCGGGTTGGGCCGCCAACTTGCTCATATTTGATAATGTAGCCTGTGATCTTAGCCTGTGGTGGCTGCCAACTGATCAACAAGGAGTTGCTTGTAGTTGTGAGGAAGCGCAGATTGGAAGGTGCATCAATGGCTAAGGAGCAAAACCATTTAAATGAATATTAGTTATTGCAATTTCCATGTATTTCAATCACTGTCATATATATTTTCATTCTCAGAAGGTGATTGGAGACAGAAACCAGTCACAAAAAATTATAAAGAACAAAAGATAAAAGAACAAAGCCCTATATTCAGCTCATAGGAATTTTTACTTAGTATCATTACCAGTGGAAGCATCAAGCTCTGCTGGGGAGCTGCGAGCATTCTCATTCAGTGAATAGATAAAAATCTTGTAGTCAGTACCAGGTTGCAAGCCTGCAAATCAAAATAAAGCATTAAAAATAAATCAATGGTGTTTTTGTAATGTTCTGATTGGAGGAAGCCTATATGGCAGATGCGTCACTTGCTGGCCCAACCCCCACCTGGTTTAGTGAAGGGGGGAGGTCCCGATACATCATGTGATGCCATCGTGAAGTTTGACACCCCTGCTCTATGCTAACATTCATTAAAATAGATAGCAAGGAGTTAAAGAAATTCAGATCACAAGCCCTAGAGTAGAAAAACTGAGGCAACCTCTGTTGCTTTCTTTTGATTGTATTATAGATTGACAGTATTATAGTCTTCAAATCACTGCACAATTCTGAAATCATTCTGCAAACAATGAAGAAACAATAACTAAGGGCCCTATGGAAACTGAAGGAATCAAAAATTAAACTAGATTATAATGATCACCTGGGGCCCAGGGCAGAAGATATGATGGCAAGAAAGAAATGAACAGGTATGGAAGTTCTAAAACCTGAATTTCCACAATCACAAAAGACAAGAGATCCCAAAGGGAAGCCAAACTGTTTTGGATCTCTACAAGTTGCGCAGAAAAGAACATTCCACCAATGATTGCTTTTATCCTACCTACTGCATGGGGATGCGATAGGGGAAATGATTTATTCAATGCCCATAGGAAATGTGATTCTTAATATTTACAACTCAGAAGGACAGGGAGCTCTGAAGAAATGATCCCAGGGGATGAATTAAAAATACTGAAACCATACAAAACATGGTCCTTCCGCTATAGCAAAATTAGTGTCTTCTGAATTCTCCTTGGAGCTGCCCAGCAGCTTATAATGTTCTAAATTTGGTAATAAAAAATGGAAAAAATACCCTAGTTAAAGTTTAAGTGCTAGAAAGTTGTCAGAGTTTGTTTTGTTTTATTCTGCATGATATTCTTTAGCAATACATTTCTCTTCCTTCCTGCAAAGTTATTATCATAGAAATGATGCTCACGTACCAGTAATGGTGTAGGTTCTAACATCAGGACTAATTGTTCTTTGAATTGGATTCTGACCACCTGCAGGAACGGCATCTATCTGAAAACCCGTGATTGCCTCTGTCTTGGTGCGCCAGGTAATTGTGATGGTTCGCTCTGTGACATCTGTGACACGAGCCCTACGGGGAGCACTAACATCTGCACCAAAAAGGTGGAATGTTCATCATTAATATAAAGGTCACACTGAGCTTAGAAGTTTCAAAGAATTTTTTTTTTTAAAATAAATTGCAGTCTACAGCCCAGAGATGGATTTTATATAATTGCCAATCTCAATTAATAGATTCAATACTCAATAGATAGAATCTATGTTCTATGTTCAATATAATCGATTCTGGGTGACAAACAGCATCATAATAATTAAATCCATAAAAACATTAAATCAGTTACAAATTATATGTAAGGGCAACTAAAAATTATCATATTACATAAAAAATTAGCAGTGCAACCATGTAATGGAGTCCCTAATGGAGTCACAAAAAATCATTCTTCATTACATCTTCCAGAAAGCATGTCGATTGGTTACAAATAAATTTCATACGTTACTACCACAATCATTCTTTATACTTCATTCATATTGGATTGCACATTTTAAATCAAAGATCTTTATGTATTTTACCATCAATGTACCATCATTCTCATTTAACTATAATTGTTTAAATGTGCTTTTATCTAGAATCATTTATATTTAAAGACACAACCACATACTGGCATTCATTAGCTGTTTCTGTAAACCTCAGGCTTATACCCAATTGCTTTCACCAATGCCAACACATATAAAATCATTAAACATTATCCATTAATATTTCATTATTGTTATTATAGTTATCTAACATCTTTATAATAAATCTAGACATAAATTTATTAATAGAATTTATAAGTACCCAGGAGAGATTACATCTTTATAAAAAAATCCAAAACAAAAAAGTATTAGTAAAATTGATAAATCTTTTTCCCAGGTCCCAAGTTATAGTTTATATCCTAATTGTTTTTACTAATTAAAGTTATTTTTTTTTATTATTATCATAATGGATTATTTGTTAACGAATAAACGTTTTAAAAATAAAGACATTCTATAATCATCTACAAAATCCTACTTATTAATCACCAAGGATTAACTAAGTTTTTAATTATCAACACTCCTTGTCAACCTCTGTCTTTCCAGTAACAAAACAATCTTATCTCTTTGGCCAGTAACATTTCGTTATTATTATTGTAGTTATCTAACATCTTTATAATAAATGTAAACAAAAATTTATTAGTAGAATTTATAAGTACCCAGGAGAGATTACATCTTTGTAACAAAATCCAAACCCCCCAAAAAAATAGTAAAATTAATAAATCTTTTTCCCAGGTCCCAATTTATGGTTTATATCCAAATTGTTTTCACTAATTAAGGTTATTATTTCACTATTATTATCATAATGGATTATCTGTTAACGAATAAACATTTTAAAAACAAAAACATTCTATAAGCATCTACAAAATCCTACTTATTAATCACCAAAGATTAACTAGGTTTTTAATTATCAGCATTCATTGTCAACCTGTGTCTTTCCAGTAATAAAACAATCTTATCTCTTTAGCCAGTTGTTGCATCAATTCTCTTATTAGCTTCTTTATAGAGTTCTTTAAAACTTCTCTCCGCATGTTTTTGCTCAGAAGACCTCTCATATAGTTTCGTTGCCCTTCAGCTGGTATTAAAATTAACATGTCTCTGATTATCAGACGTCTTTCTAAAGCTGTTTCTCTTCTTAATTCCATCATCAAATCCATATCTTGACAAGAGAGTAGAGCTCCAGATAGTCAAATTCACTTTTCAATATCTTTTCACTTCCACTCATGGGTGCTTCATTAGTAGGTTCATCTTGCCTTTATCTTCTATATCTTCATTCTCTTCTTTAGTTTTTGGAGCTCCAACCCCTTCATCTTTTGTTACGCGTAACAATAATTTATCCAACTTCTTATCAAATCTCTTAGATCCTTCCAATAAATTTTGAAGTCCATCCAAAACATCTTGGAGACTTAAGGCTTCCTCATCTGTATATAGATACATATTTCCGAAAAAAGAAAAAAAAGATCTAAACTCCACTGCCACTCTCGCCTTCAATATCTCTTTGATATATAAAAATACTTTTATTTTGAATTCACTTATGGACAAGTTTCTTCTAATTTTTTCAGAGATGGAGGGTTCTCTCTTTTTTTTTCCTTCTCTTGCCCAAAATATTTCTCACAGACACATGCAAAGGAACAGTCCGTGTCCTTGAGATGTTATCAGTCCATAAACAAGCTGCAAACCCTTCAACTTCAGTAAAATCAAGGTAAATAGAACAAAGGATACATTGTTTCAAAAGAAAAAGAAAAACCAAGTTCTGGCTTCCGAATGGCAGATTCATCTTTCTCTTATTCGTTTCAGGCTTAAAAAAAATAAGCAAAAGTCTCTAAGTATCTTTAATAAAATTTAATAAACAATAGGAGGAAGGATTGTTAAAATAAAAAAGAGGTTTTAGTTCAGCCAAAAAATAAGGTAACAGGGAATAGAAGAAAAAATCAATTCATTCACTTAAGAGGAGAAATGGGAAGCGTTCCAATCACTTCAATCCACAAAACCTTGTTACATAGAAAAAAAAAGGAAAAAAACCTTTCTAAGGCAGTCCAATAGAGATAAATTTCGCCGCTTTATTCTTAGGTTAAAGGACTAATTTATCCTAGAAAAAAAAAGTTTCTTTGGGCAATCATTCTCAAAGAAAAAAAAATCTCACCAAATAGACTCACTTTCACTGCCTTTCCTCCAGAGCCGTCTCCGACTTTGTCAGCCTAGGGGCTGTCTATTTACCACCGCTTTGGAGAGCTTCCCTTGGGTCAAACAGGGACTTTGCGATGTCTCTGTAACCAGCAAGGATTTGTCTCTCTTTCACCATCTCTCCAGGACGGCTTAGGTCCATATGGACCGTTACAGCAGTAAAAGAATCAACGGCGGTCTCGGGCTATCGAGACCGCACATTGTGTCGTCGCGACGTCTGGCTCTTGTCAGCGAGTCCCTAACATTTTCAGGACCCCAGGTGTAGGCACATTATCAGGTCTTGAAAGCTTATGAAAAGCTAATAGGTTTGGGACCATCCTGGGCAGTGAACGAAGAATGTTCCAAAGAGCAGGGACTATTGTCAAGAAGGCACTGGTCTCCCCCTGGTCTCCACCAACTAACATCATCACCAATCTATTAGACCAAATTGGATGAATAGAAACTATTGGGAGAAGACGATCCATTGAGAACTGGATCCCAAGCCATGTAGTGCTTTAAAGGTGACAATCAGCATCTGGAAACACAATGGAATAGCTCCTGAAGTAGTACTGTTACATGTATTGTGTAACAGGCACTATTAGCTAATTGTGCAGCCGAATTTTGTATCAACCTCAAATGCTTTTCAATGGCAGCCCCATGCAGAGCTCATCACAATAATCCAAATGAGAGGTAATAATGGCATGAGTGACTGAACAAAGTCCCCCAGATCAGGAATGGGGCGCAACTGACATACAATCTGAAGACGTGTGAAGGCCCTATTAAAGCTGCCATTTGCTTTTCAAACAGAAGCACAAGTCTGAGAGGACCCCTAGCTGTCTCAGGCAGTGCTACTTCATCCAATACCAAAGATAGAAGAACCTTGTTCCCAAGAGAACTAAATAATCAAAGCCAGTCTGTCTTGCTTGGAATGAGTCAGAGCCCACTGCACCTCATCCAGGCCCCCACAGCCTCTAGATAGGATAGGATATTCACAGCATCATTCAATGTGTCTGGGGTTGAGATCTATAGCTAGGTATCATCTGCATATTGATTATACCTCACCCCAAATGATCAGATCATCTGAGCCAGTAGCTTCATGCAGATGTTAAATAGGAGAAGAGAGAACCCACCCCACATAACAGGAGTTGTGAGCTGGCTCTCTCCTCTCCTATTCACAGTGACTGAAATTGGGCATTGGTCCTTACCTAATACGCTCATTTTCTGGTAGAGTAGAGACAGCAGCCAGACTGGGTATGCTCCATCCATTAACCAATCGGACTGAGTCTACACTTATGATGTCATCGGGCCCTTGTGGCTCCTCCCCAGTTTCAGATGAAGGAAAACTATAGACTCAGTGAGAATTGTGAGCAAAAAGTGAAAGTCTATAGTCACTGTATCTCTCTCTCTCTCTCTCCTCCGCACAAGGAATCCCCTTGCGTGACCCATACTAGGGCGGGGCTGGCTGCTGTCTCTACTCTACCATAAAATGAGCGTATCAGGTAAAGACCAACGCCCATTTTCCTGTTACCGTAGAGACAGCAGCCAGACTGGGACATACCAAAGACTGGGCTGTCCACTAGGGTGGGAAATTGTAAAAAAAAAGGTCCATTAGGGCACAAGCACTGTTGCAGCACCCTGCGCCAAAAGGCTGCGTCAGCCGACGCATACCTGTCCAACTTGTAATGATGTATGAAGACTGTGGGAGACGCCCAGGTGGCCGCAAACTTCTTCCAAGGTGGCTTGAGTGGACCAAGCTGCAGATGTCACAGCAGTGCGTGTAGAGTGAGCTGTAATGTTTGCAGAGACCTGTATGGATTGAAGTTCATAAGACAGTTTAATACAGACTCTTAACCAGCGCCCCAGACTAGACGCTGAAGCCTTGGTACCTGAGGAGGCCTGGCAAAAGGAGATGAAGAGAGCTTCCGAGTGGCGAAATGAGGTCGTGTGGTCGATGTAGATTTTGAGGGCTCGACGTACGTCAAGAGTGTGCCACTTGGGCTCCCTCTCGTGACAGGGAAACGGACAGAAATTCAGTAAGGTCAACTCCTGACCTCGGTGGAAACAACTATTGACCTTCAGTATGAATATCGGGTCCAGTCTTAAGACAACTCGGTCTGGATGGAACACGCACAATTCATGCCTGACTGAAAGAGCAACCAAATCAGAAATACGTCTGGCTGAGGTTACAGCCACCAAAAACAGCGTTTTGAAGTACAGCAGTTTCAAAGAAGTGAATCTCATAGGTTCAAAGGGCGCGGAAGTCAAGGCCTCTAGGACACAATGTAAGTCCTAAATCGGATATCTATGTATGGCAGGGGGATGCAGGTTGGACGCTCCACGGAGAAATCTCTGGATCAAGGGGTGAGAAGGTAGATGTTCGGATGCCAGACCATCCAGAACAGAGGTCAGAGCGGCCACCTGTCGGAGTAGCGTGTTAGGGGTAAGTCCCTGATCAAGCCCCCTCTGCAGGAAGTCCAATATCTGCAGAATGGATGCCCTAAGTGGGTCAAAAGTCTGGTTGGAACACCACAGAGCAAAAGTACGCCACGTGGCGTCATAAATGCGGTAAGTAGAGCTTCTGCGTGATGCCTGAATGTTAGCAATGATGTTGAGGGAGATGTTATCGGCTGTTAAGGCTTGCCGCTCAATCGCCATGCGGTTAATTGCAGCCACTGGGGGTTGGGATGACAAACTGACCCTTGGTGTAGAGACAAGAGAGAGCGTGGGATGTGCCATGGGGTGGAGATTGACAGTCACTAGGTCGGTATACCAAGGCCGGCGTAGCCAATTCGCCGCTAGCAGCAACAGTTCTGCCTCCTGCTCCAGCATTTTTTGAATTACCCTCTGAATGAGGGGAAGGGGAGGAAATGCGTACAGGAGACCCCTGGGCCGCTGGCATCTGAGAGCATCTACTCCTTCTGCCATGGAGTCCATGAACCTTGAGTAATATCTGGGTACCTGGTTGTTGTCTGTCGTCGTGAATAGGTCTAGGACTGAGATGCCTAACCATAGTATCAATCGATGGAAGAGGTTTGGATGGATGCTCCACTCCGCCTGATCTATCGTTGTCCAGCTCAGCCAGTCTGCTTGGACATTTGAAACCCCTGAGATGTGTTCTGCCCTGAGAGATGACAGGTAAGATTCCGCCCACTGGCACAACAGGTTGGACTCCTGCATCAGGGACCAGGAACAAGTTCCTCCCTGTCTGTTTATTTGTCCCTTGGTCGTGGTATTGTCCGTGAGGACTAATATGTGTCGGGCCTGAACTCTGTGGTGGAAGTGTCTGAAGGTGAGGCGAACCACCCGCAATTCTAGCCAATTTATGCTGTTTTGGCTCTCTTCAAGGGACCACTGACCCTGAGCCACTAGGTCCTGCATGTGTGCCCCCCCATCCTGTCAGACTTGCGTCCGTCATAAGTGTGAGACGGCACGCTTCCCAGAACAAGGTCCCTTGCAAAATCGCCAGGGACTGCCACCATTTGAGACAGTGTAATACCTGTCTGGGAAGAGGGACCCTGAGAGGAGAACTGCCCCTGTCGGCCTTTTGATGTGGGAGCATGAACCACTGAAGGCTCCTGCTGTGAAACCTGGCCCATGGGACAATCCCGAAGCAGGATACCATCTTGCCCAAGACTTGGGAGAGAAGAAGGGATGCCTTGCGAAGACGTAGTACCTTCCTGACAAGTTCCCTCAGATTGAGAATGCGGTCATTGGATAGGAACATCCTCTCCGTCATGGTGTCTATCAAGACCCTGAGGTGGAGAAGGCGAGTACTGGGAACGAGGTGACTGTTTTTGAGATTCACCCTGAACCCGTGATTCCGCAAGGTGTGAATGGTGAGGGCGAGATCTCTTTCTGCCTGAACCGGAAACCTGGACAACAAGAGGATGTCGTCCAGGTAACAGAGAATCCTAACTGGGTATGACCTGATGTGGGTGGCCAGTGCTGCCAATATTTTTGAGAATACCCTGGGGATAGAGGATAGACCGAACGGAAGAGCTCGGTACTGGAAGTGCCTCCCCCCATAGGAGAAGCAAAGATATTTTTGGTGGTCTATGAAGATGGGGATGTGAAGGTAAGTTTCGGTCAAGTCTACTGATGTGAGGAAGTCACCTTTCCTGACCGCCGATAGACAATGTGGTGGTTCACTGTTTTTAGATCTAAAATTGCTCTCCATCCCCCGGAATTCTTCGGTACCACAAACAGGCAGGAATAAAAACCCTGTGCCTTTCCTGATGGGGAGGAACCAGTTGGATGGCCCGGATCTCCATCAGGTGCTGAATGGCCTGTTCCATCAGTGCCCTCTTGCGAGGACACCGAGAGACCGGGCATGGAACGAAGTGTTCCTGGGGGATGGAGAGGAATTCTAGCATGAGACCAAATTTGACAGTTTTGAGTACCCAATTGTCTGTTGTGGTCTCCTCCCAGCAGTGGGCAAAGAACACCAGGCGGCCTCTGATCAGAAGAGAGTCTAGATAGTCATTTCCTACGTGAAAAATGGTGGTTGCCTCCTTCACGGTAAGATTTCTTGGAAGGGAAACGCTGTGTGTTTCTACTGGACCTGTCCTGCTGAGATTTCTGTCTGGGAGTGTAGGATTGGCATTGTGGACAGGGGAAGGAAGGTCCCCTGTCCGCCGGTCGAAAGTGCAACCTCCTATAGAAGGGAGCGGGCCGACTGTCCTGTTTCTTGTAGATGGATGAAAGAACCTTGCGCTTGTCTTTAGATTCCATGAGGTACGGGTCTAAGGGATTACCAAATAATTGGGTGCCACTGAATGGGGAGGCTGCTAGGCGCCACTTGGTACTGACATCCGCCTGCCATGGCTTGAGCCAAAGCAGATGTCTGGCCGTGACCGAAGAGGCCATGGCTTTAGAAGTGAATCTAGCAGCATTAAGGGAAGAATCAGCCGCAAATTCAACCGCTGCCCTGATCTTGTTGAGATCCCTATGTGATCTAGTGTCAGTAGGAGCAATGCGTTCCTGAAGCTATTCAATCCAAACCAAGGCCACCCTGGAGAAAAAGGAAGTGGCCATAGAGGCCCTAACAGCCCAGGCCCCAGCCTGATAGTTTTTGACTAAGGTTTGATCTGATCTTTTCTCCTCAGGCTTGGGAACCTCCCCAGGGGCTCCAGAGACCACAGTAGGTAAAGACAGGGCTGCAACCGGTGTGTCCACTGGGGGAGTCTCGGAGAACTTGGTGAGGTCTGGTGCAATGTTGTAGAGACGTTTGTCAAGGTTGGTCGGCTGTGGGCCCATGCCTGGAGACTCCCACTGCTTCTAGATGATGTTCAGGAATATCTTGGGAACAGGGATCACCTCTTTTTCCAATGTGGGTTCGGTGAATGGGGTACTGGGACCCTCAGTTGAAGCCGGTTCTACTGGTTTATCCTGTGAAGTAGAAGCTGAAGCAGAAGATGGTAAGTTAGCAGCTTTAATGGCCTTAAATAGAAGGGACTTGAAACCATCAGTTTTGAATAATCTGATAAAGGCAGGGGCATCTGGAGTGACCACCTTGTCATCAGACAGGTCTGAGTCCCGCAGGTTCTCCTGTGCGCTGCTTGGGGAATCCAAGCATGGGTTAACTTTGTCCATTAGCATAGAGACTGAGTTACGTAATTGTTAAACCACACCTCCTCTGACTGGATAGCTCAGTTTTTTAACTCAGTCCAGCCTAAAGAGACGTAAAACAATTTGCTCTAGATAGAGCAATAGACAAATTTATCCATTCTTCAGGATTCCATATTTAAGTGACAGTTCGCTATCAGCCACGCGTTTGTTTGGCAAGGCTATCTGTTATCCCTAAGGCTCTAGTGGCCAGGGGGGAGGAAACAGTTCGCCAAAAAAGGACTTATTCAAGGCCAAATCTAGTTCAATTGCACTTGAGAGTAGGTGCGACTCTCTCCGTTCGCTGTGGCCGCGGTTGGGGGAGTTGGTTCGCCGATCCCGTGCCGAATTCGGAGGGTGCGACCCGCTTGCGTTAGCGCGGTGCATTTCTCAACAACTTTGCCGCTTCGCGCTGCCGCACTGTTAGTGCCATTGCCTACCGCTCAGAGACGCCGTCGCTTACTTGTAGGGGCTTCCACAGGAACGGTGGCCATTAGGATGGCAGATTCAAATTTCGCGCCACTTCTCAAGTGGGTGCCATTTTGGAAGCATTATTTTGCGCACCAACAGCGGCTGGGAGGGGCATGTCTGGGGCTTTCACTGAAAGGCAATGGTTTTTACCGCTGAGCTCTGACGTGGTACGCGTGGTTGTGTCGGTCACCTAGCTTCGCTATTCGTAGCAGCTCCAACTCCGTATTTGGCTGTAAGGTTGAGTTTTTCCAACTCGTTCCGATAGTTAGGATGGCGGATCACTCCACTTCTGGGGGTAGCGCTGGGGCTTCTATCTCTCCCCCACCCCCCTCCACCGCCACAGAGACCAGCACTAGGTCAGGCAGAGCCACCACCCGGGCCTCTAGCCCGACTTCCTCCGGGTTGTTCTGCCCAGCGCTGTTCAAGTCCCTCTTGTATAAGGCAAAGGCCACTACCAACATGAGGGGGACGGGACACCACTCAAGCAAGTACTGCGGTAGGCCTGGATTCTACTGAACGTTTATTTGCAGAACAGGTGCAGGAACAGGAGGTCATTCCCTTTCCTAAAATGTTCCTTGATGTTATCCAAAAACAATGGCTGCAGCTAACCGCTGTCCCTTCCCCCAGCAATGGGGACAGGAAGCTTTATGCCTCTACCCCACAGCTGGACGGCATCCTGCAGTTCCCTATGGTTGATCTACCAGTGGCGGCTTTGGCCTCTCCAGCTTTGATTCTGTCCGAAATCTCCGAAGGCCTTAAGGCGGAGGACCGCAAGGCCTAATTGGTCATCCGCAAAACCCACCAGGCTGCGGCCTGGGCCTTGCGGGCGGCCACAGCAGCCTCCTTCTTTAACAGAACCTCACTGGTTTGGCTTAGGCAGTTACAAGGTAGACTTGCTCCCGAGGATATGCGCCTCCACCAGGATGTCAACAAGCTGGTAGTGGCGCTGGAATTCTCCTCCGATGCTACCCTCAATGTAGCAAAGTTCGCTTCTCGAGCGGTGGCATCCAATGTGGCGTCCCACCGCCTCCTTTGGCTCTGCCATTGGCAGGCAGACCTCCGTTCCAAATGGCGTTTGGCATCTACCCCCTTCAAGGGCGGGCCCGTTTGGTGCCACGCTTGACCCTATCCTGATTGAGACAAGGGACAAATGCAAGGTACTTCCAGTCACCAACAGGCGCACGGATAGGAGACAGCAGCCTTACAATAGAAGGCAGTCCTTTCGGGCTGGGGACTTGGGGTACAACGTGGTCCCTTACGCTCCCCAGTACAACAAGTCCTACACGCAGCCACAGAACCGAACCCAGGACAGGTCCGGTGCCAGGGACAGGGGTCGCCAGCAGACAAAGACTCAACCTCAGGGCCGGTGGCCATTTCGTGGCGCCAACAACCGGTCCTTTCGGAGATACCGGAGACTCACACGAGGGGCGACCCATTGCCAGGCGAATGACAGCCTTCGCCCACCAATGAGCAGAGACCACCTTAGATGCCTGGGCCCTTCAGACAGCGAGGCTGGGCCTTACTCTAGAATTTCTCGCCATTCCCCCGAGGCGGTTTATCAGGTGCCCCGTATCCAGGTGCCAGGTAAAGAGGCGTCTGATGGAACACCTTCTCTCTATCAACGTCATAGAGGACGCACCGAAAGGACAGGAATGACTAGGGTTCTACTCTATCCTTTTCCTAGTCCCCAAGAACTCGGGAGGATGGCAAGCCATCCTAGATTTGAAAAGACTCAACCTTTACCTAAAATTTCAAAGGTTCAAGATGCAGTCACTCAGAAGCATCTTATCCTGCATACGACAGGGTGAGTGGCTGACCTCTGTCGATATCAAGGAGGCGTACCTCCAGGTGCCCATCCACCCGGCACATCGGAGGTTCTTGAGGTTCCAGTTTGCAGGCCGTCACTTCCAATACCGGGCCCTACCGTTCATCGGCCCCACGAACCTTTACGAAGCTGCTGGCAGTCATAGCTGCCTCTCTTTGGTCAATGCCAGTGAGAGTCAACTGTTACCTAGACGATCTCCTGGTCTTATTGTCATCCCGGGACCAGGTCATCCAGGACATGCAATACACAATCGGCACCCTGCAGCGACCCAGCTTCATTCTGAACTTCCCAAAAAGCCACCTGCAGCTGACCTCATCCATATTGCACCTTGGGACCATCATCGACTCGGAGAGGTGCGAAGTATTCCTGTCTCAGGAGAGACGGCACAGTCTGAGCAATCTGGTGAGTCAAGTGACATCCCAGAGATCCTTGCCACTGGCAGTCCTCTCCCAGCTGCTCGGAAACATGATTTCCCATGTAGACATTGCTCCCTGGGCACGGTTCCATGCCAGGCCGCTCCAATGGTTTTTGCTCCCCTTCCAGAGGGCACATACCAGCCACTCACAATTCAGGGTCCAGTTACCACCCAAGGTGTCACGGTCTCTGTGGTGGTGGACTTCATCCAAGCTGCTCAAGGGATGCCTCTTCAAGGAGCCAGACCGCATCGTAGTAACGACGGATGTGAGCGTCTTAGGGTGGGGAGCCCACGCCCTGGACCAAGTTGCACAGGGCCATTGGACGGACCAGAAGGTGAGGAACAGTATAAACTGGCTAGAACTGTGAGCATCCACCTAGCCCTCCATAAATTCAGGAACCTGGTGACGAACAACCACGTCCTAATCCTAACCGACAACGTGGCCTCCAAGGCTCATGTCAACTGCTAGGGAGGCACGCAGTCCAGATCCCTAATGTTAGAAGCAGAGAGGCTCGACCATTGGGCGGAGAGCCGGTTACTGTCAATTAATGCGGGGCACATATCGGGCTCAGCCAACATGCAAGCGGATTGGCTGAGCAGGGCCACAGTGGATCAGTCAGAGTGACACCTCCATCCTGCTCTATTCCAGGAACTCTCTTGGAGGTTCGGTCAGCCCGAAGTGGACCTCTTTGCCTCACAACTCCCAGCTGCCGAGGTTTTACACCAGGTACGGACTCTGGGGGAGGAGAGCATCGATGCACTCCGCAGTCCATGGCCAGAGGGCCTCCTGTATGCCTTTCCGCCCCTACTGATCATCCCGTTGGTCATTCAGAAAATATTGGCAGAACAGGCGGAGGTTCTCCTGATCGCACCAATGTGGTCATGCCACCCTTGGTACGCCGACCTCGTCCATCTGTCCGTCTCAAGACCGTGGAGAATTCTGGACAAGCAGATCCACCGCTCCCAGGGGGCACTCATCCACCTGAATCCTCAACTCCTGCAGTTAGCCAGCTGGCACGTGAGCAGGCTATCTTGACCCAACAATGTTTCTCGGACAAGGTCATCGACACAATTCAGGTGGCGCGACGCCCATCCATGACTCGTATCTACGAGGCCACCTGGCAGGCCTTCTGCAGGTGGTGCCGGACTACTGGCGCTGACCCAAACAGGACATCTGTACCTCAGGTATTGGAATTCTTGCAAATGGGCTTGGACAAAGGTCTGACGCCCAACACTCCGCTGCCAAACCGCAGCTTTATCAACCGGATAAAGGGCCGACAGGGCCGCTCACTGACACAGCACCCAAGGGTCTGTACATTCCTGAAGGGCGCAACGAATCTCAGGCTTCTGGTAGTGCATCGCTACCCTACCTGGGACTTGTCCTTGGTACTTAATGCCCTTACGTTTACGCCGTTCGAGCCATTCACACGATCAGTCTCAGGTTGCTGACGTTCAAGACAGTTTTCTTGGTGGCCATTACATTGGCCAGAAGGGTTTCAGAACTGGCAGCATTGTCGGTCCGCCCGGACCTCTGCATATTTCAGCCTAGCAAGGTCGTCCTGCAGTTAGACCCGGCCTTCCTTCCGAAGGAAGGTTCCACAGGGCACTTGGTTCCACAGGGCACAGGAGCTCATCCTCCCGGACTTCTGCCCGCATCCTTTGCACCAACGGGAACATCAGTGGCATCACCTTAACATTCGCAGGACACTTCACCACTATGTAAAGCGCACCGCGGCGTTCAGGAGGTCGGAGGCACTGTTTGTGTCATTTCAGCCATCATCCATGGGACAGAAGGAATCTCCACATACCATCAGCCGCTGGTTGAAAGCATGCATCACCCTTGCCTACGACAGCCAATCGTGACCGGTTCCCAGATGCATCACTCCACATTCCACCAGGAGTGCTGCTACCAGAGCGGCCTGGGCGACGCAGACCTCAGTGAAAAACATCTGCAGGGTGGCGACCTGGTCATCACCGTCGCCCTTTATCAGACATTATAAAGGGGACATGTACGCCTCGGCTGAGGCCTCTTTTGGGCGGCGGGTCTTACAGAAGGTGCTCTCATCATCAGGGAACACTAACCAGCCTGGGCACCGCCCTTGATTCTCATTGCTTTGGCATGTCCCATGCTTGGATTCCCCAAGCAGTGCACAGGAGAACGACCGTTGACTTACCTGAATGGTCCTTCTATGTCCGCTGTGAGGGGAATCCAAACCCGCCCTTGGCTTCGGCTGGTCCAGGCATTGACTCAGACTTCCTTCCACTGACTTGACTACCTGCCTCCTGACTTCTGACCTGGATCAATTGCATACCGCATTGGCTAAGGCTTCCGGACTATTGTTTCACCTCTTGGTTCGGCTGGGCCTTCGTACAAAACTGAGCTATCCGATCAGAGGAGGTGTGGTTTAACAATTATGTAACTCAGTCTCTAGGCTAATGGACAAAGTTAACCCATGCTTGGATTCCCCTTGCAGCGCACATAGAAGGACAGTTCAGGTAAGTCAATGGTCGTTATCTTGCTCCCCGCCAATTGAGGCCTGAGAAGTAGAGGCAGAGGGATCAGGTTGCTGAGCCGCAGCAGAAGATCTATGCTTATGGCCATGTGATGGAGCAGGTTGGGGTTGCTGTTGTAGGCCAGCAGCCATGACCTGTTTAATGGTTTTAGCAATGATGGTTGCCATATCAGCAGGAGAGGTGTACATGGTGTGGGCCCCCCCAGAGCCATGTGCAACCGGGAGGGAAGCCTGTTCGAAGGTGTGCTCCCTATTGAGAGGGACATCAAAGAAATTGCCTTTGTTGTCAGGTTCCATCGAAGACGGGGATTCCGAAGAAGACAATCCCCCTTCTGAATAGGCATGGGGTGGGTGGGGGGTCAGGGCCCATGGGAGGCAAGACAGGTGGAGCTGGGGACGCCACTTGGTGATCCTCGGAGGGAGGGCTGGGCAGTTAGACTATGTTGTTGTTTTGGGGCCTCTGAAATTCTTTCTCAAGGGCCTTCTGCCTGCGCTCTTCTGCCCTGGTAGTCGCTTTAGAAACCTTGGGGTTTACTCCTGAGGAAGGGGCTTCTTTGGCTTGCCTCTTCCTGCTGCTCTTTGCCCCTGATGCCCCCGCCTCCTCTAATCCTGCATTCGTATCCATAGCTGGATCAGCCATTTCTCCAAACATAAATCAACACCCCAATAAGATAGGCAACGGTCTCACCCGTTTGCTGGCTAGGCACTCCTGATCAGGTCCACCTGGGGTGACCCCACGTTGCCGGGCACTCCAAACGGCTGCTGTAGAGTTCGCGCCTTTTTTAAAGCATCAAAAATGGCCGACATGTTTTCCTTTGAGGCTTTTCTGAGCCTCAAAATGGCCACTGCTATCTTTGCGGGCTTTTCCAAACCGCAAAATGGCCGCCGATACTAAGTGTGGCCAGTCGCCTGTCTCTCCGAGTGCCCAGAATCAAGGAGTGCCGTGGGGAAACAGCTGTGGAGCCATAGCTCGTGAGCTGGCCGATCTGATTGCAAGGCAGGCTTCCTGAGCGAACTCGTGGTCGCAGGCAATCAGACAGCTGAGGAGAGGCAGCCAGTTTTGAGTTTCCCTCCAAATTGTAGAATAAAGGATTATTTAAGGAACCAATTTAAAGGAACAACTAATTTTTTTTGGAAAAATTCACCAATTAAAGATATAATTAAATAATTTGGAGGAGAGATAAATTCTCACAGCCAGTCCAGGTTGGACTGAGTATGAAACTGGGGAGGAGCCACAAGGGCCCAATGACATCATAAGTGTAGACTCAGTCCGATTGGATAATGGACGGAGCATACCCAATCTGGCTGCTGTCTCTACGATAACAGGAAAATAACCAAGAAGGAAAGAGGAAACCAGGATAGCTATTTAGGAACATTAAGATTATTTTTTTTCTTGGCAATTCCACAAGAATATAACAGTAGCCTTATTGGATCAGCAAAAGTCTAGCTCCTTGTCCACTGTCTCATAGTGCATAACAAAATGACTACATAGAAGCCTATAGAAGAATATGAGAACAATAGTCATATCACACGAAGATAAACACAGAGTCCCCATTTATTTGTCAAATCCCCTTTTAACATCTTCAATGCTGATCACATCACATCTTGTAGTAATTTAGTTACACACTGTGTGAAGTGGCATTTCCTTTATGTGTCTTGAATTTTAACTTTACTGAATGACATACAATTTTGTAATGTCAAAGATGAAAAATGACTACGTATTTTGTTAATGCTTCTTTCTTTGTATTTCTGGCCTTAAAAGCCACACAGTGTTTTGCCTTTCAGCTCAGTGATTTATGGCAATTTTAATTATGTGGGATCACTTACTTTCCAGAGTATTAACTACACCTTGGGTAGGTCTGCTGGTCAAAGAGTCCTTCAGAGCATAGATAGTAACTTCATATTTAGTTGCCACCTAGACATAAAAAAATTATATGAAGTTAGGAAATGTGCATCCTTCAAAGAACTTGTTACACATGCCATTTTAGCAAATAACAAAATGACTAATACTTAACATGACTGTGTATCTGCTGTATTCATGTCTAAAGTGGGATGAGGATTTTTTTTTCAACCAAATGGTTCTCTTCTTCTGCTTCATCAGCCCAAACATTAATACCCAAGCCTAACATGGATATGGTTTCTATTAATAGATTAGGAGGGGAGACAACACCTTCTCTCCTACTGCACTCTCTTGGTCTTTAAATGTTGCTTCAAAGATTTTTAAATTATGGGAGAGGCCTGAAATGGAGAACAGGAAAAGGAAATCCTATTTCACCATACTGGTACCTAGCCTTATTTCTCCTTCGGTATCTTAGATGCTCTACAAAGAAAAAAAAAGCCTATGGCTTGGGTAATCACCCTATTCAACTTGCTACATATGTGAAAGTCTTTATACTACCCTTAAAATATGTATAATCTTTTCCTTAAAAGATTAATGCTAATTATGAAGTGAAACAAAGATGAAAAATGTTCGTGCTTAATTTATGTCTTCTACATAAATTACATTACTTTCAAGTCCAATTGATTTTATAAATGCTAAATAAAACTGTATATAAGTTATATTTTTCTCTCACTATATTTTAAATTGTTGCAAAAGAAGCACATCAAACCAACAATAATAAAAAAGTATCACCATTAGTCCAGAGATAACAGCAGATGTGCTATCTGGAGCAAGGTTAATTTCTTTCATTGGGCCATTCTTTTCCTTGGGATTTACTCTCACTCGGTATCCAGTAAGCTTCACATTTGGTGCAGTCCAGGTTAGTGTGAGACTTGTTGGAGCAACCTGAATAAATTTCAGATTCGTAGGAGGTGGGATTGCTGTTAAATTTAGAATTACAAATTGAGATTACATAGAAAAAATTCAATAATACAAAAAGCCATCTAAATCTTTTAACTACTATCAATTCAGTTTTCTCCTTTTATGTTACAGTTACAACAGTTTTTTTAAAAGTTTTCATGCATTGTAAATGAAAGCTAGAAAAATAGTCTAAACCATCTTTCCTATTGAATATTGGGCAGTACATTCCAAAAATATACTTATCTCTTTTGAGATCATAAAACATTGTCCCACAATGCAAAATAACAAGTGAGCCATTACACCATAACTTAATCTGGACAAGGACATATACATGTTCCAAAAATGACAAGATAAATTGGCATAGTAGAGGCAGTAGACTAAAGGTGAAGGTACAAAGCAACCCACCCATTTTCTTCCTAGGAAATGAATGTTTTGAAACTGGTCACAATCACCATATCATCAATGTTATGATTACATAAAATTCACAGTGATAGACATTTTGGGAGAGCACAGCAAAAATGTTTTCAAAATTCCAAATATGTCCACTATTTTAAAACAATTGCACAATTCTGCTTTATAACATCTGGTTTTTAAAAAGGGAATATAAAGAATCCTGTCTCAATTATTGTGATCAGGATTTGAGCCAGAGGAAACTCCTACTTAAAAAATTAAAACAAAATGTTCATACAAATGTCATCAATCCAGATCTAATTCTTGTTGCGCCACCTATGGCCCCTCAAATCTATACTACAGCTGAAATATATTATATATACACACATATATTACATATAGATATATAATATCTGAGTTATTATAGCAGCTGCAGAAAGAGGGAAGCTATGCAACTGAGAGAAGGAACAGTATCTATCTTTGGATTCAAAAAATAATAATCTGACACTAAAACATTATTCTTTTGTTTGCACATGGATGTGGAATTTTATGTATGATTCCATGTCTCCAATATTGCACAGTATGTTTGGGTTCTATTAATCCTTACCCACTGATGTTGCTCTGATCCCATACCTCAGCACTGTATAACCCAAGCACTTCATAGATAATTAGCTGCAACTGGATTCCTTCACAAGAAGGAACAGGTATCATGGTCACCAGGTGACATTATTCATGTGTACCTGTAGTCTGGGTCCCAATCAAAGGTAGGCTTTCCAAGTCATTGTGCAAGGCAACAATGTAAACAGTATACTCAGAACCCAGCCTGAGGCCATGCAGCTCCGCAGTGTCGTCTTCACCATCTGGAGCAGGGAATAGTTCCTGGATTCCATCCTCAGGGGTTGAATAGGTCACCCTGTATCCGGTGACTTGCCCCTGTGGGCTTTCCCAAGCAATTTTGATGGAATCAACATCCACTGCAGTGAATGCCAGTCCTTTAGGACGGTCAATGTCTGTTAGGCAAATTAATGGTGAAAGGTTAAGCAGAGGAGGACGCAAAGCAGATTTGGGGTAGCACAAAGCGCTCTTGTTATAAGCATGCAAAGCCTTCTTGCTTTTGGAGACCAAGAAGAAGAATTCATTTTTTTCCTACCTGAAGTGCCACATAAAGACTCTTATAATAGCTAATCACAGCTAATTAATTACAGGGTGATCTTACGATTACCTTGAACAGAAGTTTCCTTTTGTTCAGTGGCCTTACTTCCAGTTAAGTGAGAATAAGACTGCAGCCTATTGCTACTGCTCATATATCTATCTATTTGTGGGATGACAGCTTCAGAATGAGTAGCAATACCAAACAGGTTATTTTATTTGATTTTGTGTAAAACAAAGGAAAATTTTGGTTAAAAAAACTATTTTAAATCCTGGATTTAAATTTCTTCATATTTTCTAATGCAAAGGCCTCTTTTATTACTTATTTGTTGCTCACAAGTTCCTGAGAAGAATAAAAAAGTTAGACATATGACCTATTGTATACCCAAAATAATATTTTGTTTTGTAAAATGCCCAGAGTCTACTGGAGTGGGTAGCTATATTAAATTTTACAAATGTTGCATTGTAAATAAATAGTACATAAAGAACAGATCTTCTTCAGTCAGATTATCTTTTCCAAATTATTAACCAATTAATGATTTCTACCACTTATAAATTTAGTTTAAATTTTAGTGTAAACAGTTTGTGGGTAAAAAATGTAGTAAAACAGCTTTTCATAACATAACTATGAGAATAGTATAGTTTTTGCCATTTTCTCAAAATTTTGATAATAAACATATCCCAAGAGATTTAGGTATTTGTAGACATTGTTCGCCTACTATGAAATGTGGGAAATTTGAATTTACATACTTGTAACAACTTTCTCAACCAAAGGCTGGCTTTCTCCATTTGGCCCTTGGGCATAGACGCTAACCACATACTCAACTGTAGGTTGTAGTTCATCAATTGTGACTTCTGTTTGTTCTGCAATAAATAAAATATATATTTATATATGGTCTGAGTATTCAGTTGCCCTTCAGGAAGAAAAACAACTTGTTCTGAATAATCATAGGATAGGATAGAAACTATTTCAGAGCAAAACAAACAATTTAAACAGATTTCAGTGTCACAAATATTTTGACAAAGTAAATGTAGAAATACTTTTCTCTAGAAATAGACCATGGTATCCATTGTTTCAGTGTTTTTAAAAACAGATCGTCATCAGAAGTTTTAATCACGTGTAAATTACATGATGGGCAAGCATTCTTTTAGAAAGTATTGCAACAACTATTCCTGTTTTAGAACATCTCAAAATCTGCCCAATGTAGGGAAGTTTTACAATGTATGACTTCAGTCCTTATGACCTTTAGATAGATGATAGCAGCTGCTGGTATTACAAGTTTCAAATATAGTAAGATGTGAAGTTCCCACAAGAGGACCTAATTAATTTACGAGCCTTGAGACAAAGGTATGCATGAAATCCTCCCTCCAATGCCAACCTGATAATAGTCATGGCAACGCTTTACAAGTTGACATTTCCTTTTTTTTCCCTTTAAAGAATGGGTCCCCATGCCGAACATAAATTGCTTTTTAAATCCTCTAGAAACAGTTTCAAAGTGATTACCTGTGTTACAGTCTACATACTAGGCAATTTATTTATTTATTGGATCAACTGCATCTGCCTGATTTGCCATAATATGCTAAGTCAAAACCACCACAATTTATATACTAAAACTGGATAGGCAAAATACATTCTTTTCTCAAATGATAGTCAATGTGGTTGTGTATCATCAAAGGCAATGGGTTCAAACAAACCAAACAGCTATCATCATTTCAAAAAATGCAAAGTAGAATGATTATGACATAATTAATAACACAATTATTAAAATCTTTATAAAATATTCAAAATGTCTTTATAACGATACACTCATTTCAGCACATCATCAAGGTAAGAAAAAAAAATCTTATTGAAGTACAATTACAAATACCTTCACCAGAAATGAAATATTTAATATTGGCTATGGCTTTCTAATTCTTGGCTGTCTCTCTTAAGCAGGAAAAAAGTCATATCTCTCACAAGAAGACCTTGTTCACTTCCAAGAAGCACATGTTTAAATCCTCTTATGGCTGATTTAATTGAGAATTGAGTGAGCAAGTAGTAATGCCCATATTTGTATATCCTCAAAATCTACAAACTGTAAAGAATCCAAAAGTAAAAGCAACTACTAAAGTTGTATTTTATGGCCTACCTCAAGATAAGCCAAAGAACAGATGTGAACAGAATCATGTACCGTATTTTTCAGAGTATAAGACGCACCTTTTTTCCTCAAAAAAGAGGCTGAAAATCTGGGTGCGTCTTATATATAGAATACAACATATTTTTACCTCCCGAAGCCCTGCCCCTTCACCAAAATGGCTGTGCATAGCCTTATGAAGGCTTTCAGAGAGCTCCTGAGTGCTGGGGGCGGGGGCAGAAATAAGCAAAAAATGGGCCGTTCCCCCCCCCAAGCAGCACTCTATAAGCCTCCATAAGGCTATGCATGCAATTTGTTTGACAAACAGGCCCATTTCAGGAAAAACTGGCCGTTTTTGCTCCCCCCCCCCAAAGGCACTCTGCAAGCCTCCCCAAGGCTATTCATGCCTTTTATTTGGAAAAGAAATGGGCCTGTTTTCACGAAAAATGGGCCGTTTTCCGGAGGTTTGCAGAGTGCAAAAACTTTTTTTTCCTTTTGGAAAGCTCTTTAACTGATGAGAATTACATTGATCAAGTGCTGTGCCAGCAGAAACAAAGTCCTAAGGTTTGTCAGTGATTTCCTTCTCCAGCACATGGATAAACACACCTGGACACATCTACCTACCTACCTACTCTCTCTCTCCCCACCTACTGTATTTCTCTCTCTCTTTATCCCTCTATCTACCTACCCACTTACCTACTCACTCTCTCTCCCTACCTACCTACTGTATTTCTCTCTCTCTATCCCTCTACCTACCTATCTACACACACACACACACACACACTCCCACCTATCTACTGTATTTCTCTCTCTCTCTCTATCCCTCTATCTACCTACCTACCTACTTTCTCTCTCTCTCTACCTACCTACTGTATTTCTCTATTTATCTCCATTTTTCTCTCTCTATCCCTTTATCTACCTACCTACCTACCTACCTACCTACCTACCTAACTAACTAACTAACTACTCTCTCTACCTATCTACCTACCTACTGTATTTCTCTTTCTTTCTCTCCCTCTCTATCCGTCTATCTACCTACCTACTTTTTTTTAAATTTGCCTCTTCAAAACCTCGGTGCGTCTTATACTCCAGTGTGTCTTATACTCCCAGAAATACAGCAAATTCCCCTAGCAAGCCTTTCCTTGAAAAGAAAAAAGATTCCACAAACAATAAAAAATAAAATCTGGTCGATTCTGTGGCCAGAAGGCAGAGAAGTAAATGTTCCTCATTAATCCATGCCCATGGAATAAAATTCCATAGTAGTAACACACCACTTATCCCCTTTTGACTTGAAATTTCTTCCATTTATCATCCCCTCTTAATTTATTACTCTTAGTTCCCCATGAAAACAATTCTACAAAGAAAAGAAAGTGCTTAGAAGTAATAGGTTTGCCAAAGTGATGGCTTCTGTATTCTATAGGCTAGCCAGAATTCTGACAATCATTCTAACTAGTAAAGCAGAAAGATCTCCAAGCTTGCTGAGATTCAATCTAAAAATATTTCTTAGTGGACCGTTTGGTATTAATGGTATGATGCCAGTTTTTCCACAGATCTCAGCATAATCTTTCCAGTGTTCACAATTTCCTTCTCTTCTGCAAAACCTCCCCAAAACATAATAGACTATCATAATCCCACATTATTGACTTGCAAGCGAGTCAAATTAAAATTAGAGTTTCCTTACTTTCACTGAAATACTCAGATTGCATCCTGCTTCCTGTGATTTGTTTGTGCTTACCTGCAGAAAGAACTCTCGTTTTTGTGGGGCTATGGCCATCCTTGGGGGTAGCTGTCACTCTATAACCAGTCACTGGGGAAGAAGAAGGCTGCCACTGCACAGTAAGGCTGTTGTCTTGAACATCGGTAACTTGTAGCTGCGATGGTGTATCAACCTCTGCACATGAAAATTTAACTTTCAATGTTAAATTTTGTCCTTCAGGCTCCAATGGTTTTAAATCCTAACATCATGTTGTTGTTACCACGACCACCACCATTACCACCACCAGTTAGGATGCCTCTTGGCGAAGCACAAAAAACAGATTAAGAATCACAATTTCAATAGCTTTACTTTAAGATACAGTCTTTTAACCTCCTCATCTAATTTAAGGATTTGTGTATTTGTATTTATTCCTATGTATTTGTGTTTTAATTTGACTGTACTTTGACTGTACCCCCGAGTCCCTTTCGGGAGAGGGGGCGGTCTAGAAATCTAAATAAAAGTAAAGTAAAGTAAGTAATATAAAAAGAATCAGTGAAGCACAAAATTAAGATCATTAAAAATTATGCAAGACTGTAATCTCAAAACAGAGAAGTCAAAACTATTACAACAACTATTCAATAAAACTGACAGCCAAAGGAATACATAACACCATGGTACTCTGCATTAATTCCTGGTTGTATCAACTGAATCTTCCTACCAATTTAAAATAGTCAGGATGCCCCACTATGAGAGATGCAGAAAGCTAATATGGACAACAAATGTTTTTCATACAGTTTTTTCAGATCCCTTATGGCAGCTCTGCAAAGGCTGAGGTGCCATCTTAAGATGTATTGTTATTATTAAGCATTGTTTATTTAAAAATATTAAAGTTAACATGCTAATTTTTAATTAGCTAAGTTGCTAATTTTTGTGTTTTAGTTAATGCTTTTCTTTACATTTTTTACAGTTTATTTCCTTGTATTTCATGCCATTTTAATTTGATGTGCAAAAAATGTATATTAACTACAAACAATATTACCTTATTGCTAGTACTTGTTATTTCAGTTACACTTAACATTGCACTCATTCAGCTTAGGATAATAGCTTAGGATAATGTGGTAATAATTATTGGAGATCTTTCATTATTCTAAATCCAATGGTGTTAGTTTCATTTTACCTACTCCATCTTATGGAAGTCTCTCTCTATAGCTCCAGGAGATAAATAGAATATGTATTAGATCTTGTTGATCCTAATTCCAGATACTAGAAGAAAATCAACAATGGAATACTGATGTTCTAATTTACAAGTTTCCCCAATTTTTTTAAAGTTTTGTTTAGTGTTACCTTTCTTGGCAACTGGTTCTACTAAAGTTTACCATTAGGAACTCTTTATCATCCTTGTTGCCTTCTCTACTTTGTCTGTATCTCTCTTACTGTAGGTGCCTGTTTCAATTTCTTTGTATCCTTTCAAACAATAGTGAAACTTATAAAATTTAAAATAACTGTTAACCATTCTCATTTGATCAAAGACCCAGAAATAAAAATATGTCTTCCTTTACTGTCGCCAAACATTTCAGTACACCATAAAAGCAAGATATAAGTATTTTCAATAAGTTGCAAATGATCAGAACAAATAGAAAACATTCTGAGTACATAACAGATTAAATGAAGGCAATAGAATGTTTGTTTATGTCTTTAATTCAAAGAGAAAACAGGTTTACCTATTTGGTAATTTATGCTGACTGGTTTGCTACTGGCAGGACTGTCCCCTCGCCCAGTGACAGCATACACAGTAATGGTATAATCTACTCCAGGCTTAAGACCGGAAATCGTAGCAGTGGAGACATGACCAGGAACAGTGAACTCTTGAACAGGCCCACTGCCACCTGAAGGTAATAGTACAAAACAGTTAAGAGATTACTTCTCTTCCTCCTCATCATCATCATGAACTGCTTTCCAATTTTTCCCCTTTTAACCTTTTTACCAAAGTGGCTCTCGCTTTCCAATAACTTCCCATAAAAGGAAAAACATATACATACATACATACATACATACATACATACATACATACATACATACATACATACATACACATACATACATATGTATTTGTGTTACAATCCCTGGTATGCCCAAATATGGGGTTCAAATCCCAGTAAGGGTATGGCTAGCTGATGAGAGCTAAATAGCTTGAAATAGATCTATACTAGTCTCCCTTTATTTATCAGCACAAATACAACACATACATACATACATACATACATACATACATACATACATACATATATACATATACATATACATATACATATACATATATATACATACATATATACATACATACATACATATATATATACATCAATAATATTTAGTAACAAAAAATTCTAATCCTCCTTTCCAAATCATTGTTCACAATTTACATCCAATTTCCTTATGTTGTACCCGTGTGTGTGTGTGTGTGTGTACGTACAACATAAGGAAATTGGATGTAAATATACAATTGGATGTGCATATATATGTGTATGGGTACAACATAAGGAAATTGGATGTAAATTGTAAACAGTGATTTGGAAAGGAGGATTAGAAATTTTTGTTACTAAATATTATTGATGTTTAGTCAGAATAGGCCATAAGGATATAGTGTTATTGGAGGATATTAGAAATAACAAATGAAATGCCAGTATGTGGTCAAGTTTTAAATCTTGATACATTTTATGATGAAGGACGTTTAAACAATTATAGTCAAATGAAAATGGAGGTATGATGATGGTAATATGTATAAAATATCTGATTTAAAATACTTGAGTTAATACGAATTTTGTGACGACAGTGGAAGAGACGCACGAAAGTAACCAACTGATACACTTTCTACAGTATGTAAAGAATGAGGATTCTTTGTGTTGCGTTTGTTTTGAAAATTTAAAACAAAAAAAACTTTAAAAAATAAATAAAAGGAAAAACATATATATTGTTGTGACCCAGCCACAACAATTAATGCTTTGTGGTATCTTCTAACTAAACTATAAAATATCTGAAAAACCAGAATTGGTAATTTAACATAGTTCTTGGGTCTTGTAAAATAACTTGCATCAAGGGTATCTCCAAAATTTATTTCAAACGTTTTCTCAAAACTTCAAGAATTCAGCTCTAAAAGCAGCTTTAAACGAATAGTCTGCCTTCCTTAGTTATTGAAATCTTTTATCTGTGGTCTATACCCAGGAGACATCCTAAATAATTGTTGCTATTTTCTAACACTGAAGAGCCGTTTCTGGCTGAAGGAGAGGGAGCCCTTCTATGGGAAGTAAAGAGACATTCTAGCTTGGAATTGGTTCAAGGGAAGACCTTTGGGTCTCCATCTGCAATTTCCCAAGAGAGGGCAGAAAGTCTGGTGAGATTCTGGTAATATAGGTGATCAACAATTAAATATCTATTTGGGCCTGTTCATGAATGATTCTTGGTTGCTTGTACCTGACATCTACAGTTTAAAATATAATATGTTAAGTCATCAATTGAATGCTTCTGTATTTGTATTACATTATGATCAAACAATATAAATCTGTACATTACAATTATACTAAGATTTTCTGAGTCATAAGTTCAAATCTCCTTGGATTCAGATCTGCTATGTGCTACTGATTTTATATATATACATATATATATACATACATATATACATACATACATACATACATACATACATACATATATATACACGCATGCGGAAAGGACATTCTTATGGGAAAAACACACTTTATCACCTTTCTAATACCATCCCATCATTTTTTTCAATTGAAGGCTAATCTTTTCTTACAAATATCAACATCCAACAGCGCTCACCTGTTTCTCCATATGTGATCCTGTAGTATCGAACTGTAACAGCAGGTGCATCCCAGGAAATGACTAGACTAGTGGGGCCAGTAGCAGTCACATGTAGATCTCTTGGAACATCAGAAACTAGGAATATTTTTAAAAGCAGTGTTTAATATTTATCTCATTAATCTTTTAATTGTTATACTATATACACCTCTCTAAATCCATTTTTGCAGATTTTAAGTTCCCCAAATCATGCTGCCAAAATTCAGTAACAAGGGGGTAATTTTCAGATGCAGGATTCCTCCTCTTTGTAAAGCAATTAAGATGGAAATAAGTATGGGTAGGCTTTGCATACCTAGTTGAGGAAGCCCACATGGGCTGAATTTTCAAGCCTGCAACTTCAAGATACATCATTGCTTATTTAGTTCCTTTGGGGCCCAATTTACCCCCACCCTTCAAAATAATACAGTTGACCACTAAATGACCACTAAAGTCTTACTACAGAGATTATTAGAGAATACATGCTTTAAAATTATTTATGAAATGATCCACGAGTCACATACAGTACATGCAGCACCCAAGTGTCTGACAAGGTATGCTTCAGCATCAAAACACAAGCCCCATCCCTTTTCCAAGTGCAATACAAAGTAGCACACATGTCCATAGAGTCTGACTGGGAGCTGGCAGCATCTCTCAACTTTTATTCTCTCATCTCACTTGCAGCACCTCTCTACTATTGATTAATGAGTCTGAAAAAACACTGCAACATTAACAGCAGAGAGGTCCCGTGTTCACACGAGGTCCAAAACACTTCATGTGAATCATTTTCAATATTTGCACAGTCTGAATTTTTAAGCTGGCATTCCACAAACAGCTTCAGAGATTCCTTATCTTATTCACACTCTTCATAACCATTTAAAGCACCTTCTTCTTATTATTGTGTTTAATGTCAATAGAATATGTTCCATGTTTTTCTGGCTCATTGGCAGCAGATACTGCCACATTTTTCATCTTTATGTTGAGAAGAGAAAAGAAGAGATATAGGGCTGGATCTCTGCGTATAGTAATAATAAATACAGAATAAATTTGTAGAAGTTTTTGTCCCTATATAAATTAAGTTGCTGCAATGCATCTTTTCATTTTTTAAAGTCATTTTTAAACATTTAGGTTCTTGTGTTTTTATACCACTTTAACCCATTAAAGTGAGGTTTCTGACTCAATTTGCTAATTCGGTTTTAGGAAAGATTCCCCCCCCCCCAAGTGAAATCTGATTCCGCAGACGAAGATACTAATAATTTGCAATTATTTTTCTTATTCAGCTCTTACCTGTACTTTGCTGTCCAATTAAGGGCAAACTCTCTTCTTTCCCATAGAAGGCAGATACACTAACCACATACTCTGACCCTGGAATCAGATCTGTGAGTGTGATGGAGTTGCGAGATGGTGCAACACGGACTTCTTTGGGTCTACTTCCACCTTGCTCAAGGTGGTGGCGTATTTTATAGCCAGAGATGGGGGAGCGAGGAGCAATCCAATGGACAGTGAAAGAATGGGCTGTTATTTCTGAGAAATCCAGTCCAGTGGGGGAATCAAGGCCTGTTTCACAAGAAAATACAATAGAAATCCAAACTTCAATAACTGGTTAATGTTTTGTTGCAAAAAGAAAACTACATAAACCTACAACCATTGTAAACATGAATTATTTTAATCCACGCTAGATTGCTGAAACATTGAAACCATGTTCTTTTTGGAAAATGACTTCTTTCTATAAATCTAATTCTGGTATTGTCTGAAGGCCCCTGCTTACTTTCCAGCTGAAACCTGGCTAATCATTGTCTAAGTCCCATATTTTACAATGTTTACAATATCTAAATAGAAACCATATTGGTGTGTGGGGTGTGTGTGGGGTGTGTGTGTGGTTACTCTAGCTAAAATGATGGTACAATGATAAGAGGGAGATATATAATGAATGGTTTTATTTTAACGCAAAAATTAAAGAAACACTTATTTTATTCATGTTGTTTTACATACGTGTTTTCTGCTCTCCACTCAGAGGTTTACTCTCATGTTGCTCATATACACTGTAGACTTTGACCAAGTATGCTGTGCCAGGAAGAAGATCTGAAAGATTATAACCACAATGGTATCTGAGTATTAGCCAAGATCATTTTCATTCCTAACCCAAAATTTTTCCATACACCTCTGCTCCTTGGGATTATGATATCCAGCCATTGCCTTAAGAGGCTTTATCTATAAGAATTTCCTTTAACTCAATTGAATTTGAACATAATTTGTAATTCTTTCCATCATTCATTTAATACTACATAAAATACATAACAGTTAAATTGTAAAAACATACACATATTGTTTTTGAATGTGCTAGCACCTGCAGTGATGGAAATTTAAACATATCATGACTCAGCTGCCAGTCTACCGCTTCTCTATTGGTTTAAACATAAAACATGGGTTGTGCAATGTGCAGGTGAAATGTGAATTGTATTGTATTGTGAAGGCTTTGTATTCTTTGCCATTTTTATTTTATTTTATTCAGGTTCCCTGAGACCTGAAAATAATTTTATCGCAGGGTCAAAAGTTTTAAAAAGGCAGTAGTTAAATAACCTCTGATTAATTCTTAATTTGCTCAGTTATTAATGAAAAATGCTATCATAAGTTAATTATCAAAGACAAGTCAGTATCTCAAGAAACTGAATTTGTGGAAACTTTTCAATTACCCTTATTCCATCATATCAAGTAAAAGAGGAAAACAAAAAAAAGTTAACTGCTGGCTTTCCAGATTTTTCTGAATTATACGGGCAATCATGAAGAAATATGATGCCTGATAAACCAATTTCTCTACTTTGAAAAAAAATATTTAAAGGCTAGATAAACCCTATAGGAATTAATATATTTACAAAAATATATAATAGCTCTGTTATCTTAAAATTCAATATTTTATCTCTAATTCATAGTGCCATAAATTCTCTCAGGAACTTCAACTATTTTTATAGTTATAGCTCAGTGGTGGGTTCCTGCTGGATCGCACCGGATCGCGCGCGCTCCCTTTCAGCGCTCCACCTGGCTTGCGCGCTCCCTTTCAGCGCTCCACCTGGCTTGCGCGCTCCCTTTCAGCGCTCCACCTGGCTCTCGCGCTCCCTTCCGGCGCTGAAACCGGAAGTACAGTTTTGCCCGGCCCTGGCGAAGCAACGACGCCTGTCTGCGCTCCACCAGCTCGGCTGGGAACGGAGATGTTTCCTCAGCAGAGCGGAGCACCTCTCCGCTCCGCTGAGGAAACATCTCCGTTCCCAGCCGAGCTGGTGGAGCGCAGGCAGGCGTCGTTGCTTCGCCAGGGGCGGGGCAAGACTGTACTTCCGGTTTCAGCGCCGGAAGGGAGCGCGAGAGCCAGGTGGAGCGCTGAAAGGGAGCGCGCAAGCCAGGTGGAGCGCTGAAAGGGAGCGCGCGCGATCCGGTGCGATCCAGCAGGAACCCACCACTGTTATAGCTGATTATAAAAAGTGGAAGAAAATGGAAGCTGGAGCTCAGGCACCTAACCTTTTATACATCTCCCAAAAGATCAAGTAATTTAAATTTGAAGAAGCTTCTTACTTGTTAAAACCACGGCACTGTCCGAAGGTGAAATGGAAAGTTCTGCAACATCCTCCTTGTTCTTCATGGGTGAGAAGCGAACCAAGAAGCTGCTCAATTCAACAGATGCTGGTGGAGTCCAGGTTACTCTTATATTGTCAGATCCCACATTGGTGAAACGGAGATCCGTTGGTGAAGGAACAGCTGAATTTAAAGAATAATGACTTACATATTTTCAGAAGAAGCAGAGATATTTAATAGTGATTTTTAAAAAATGCAAGGTCATGCACAAAGAAAATCCACTATTGAGCCAAACACATGCAAAAAACCTTCTAACCATCTATCTTTAATTCCACTTAAACCAAAGCATGTTGTAAAGCATCTTTAACCTCTCAGTTCAGCCTTTATAGATTCTAATTATGTATTATATTATTACTATTTTTTTTCAGATAGGCAGTGAGATCCTTTGCATCTATATAATACAATTTTTGAGAGTATGAAATGAGAGGCCCAGTTTACTTTGCAGCAGCACAATGAAGGAAACAGTACATACCTTCTTTTATAACATTTGAAAAACATGCAGGAGAGGAGGCTAAACAACTTTTCTGAAGTCTCTAGTAGGACTCTACTGTACAATTACTTCATCAAAGTAATCATTCAAGTAAAATAAACACTAGTCTGCCATGCATAATGAATTCTCAAGTCATGTTTGGTACATGCACTACCAAGAATCTTCCCATACTGCCAGTTGTCACTAGCTTGAGTTGGAGGAAGTTTTTTTCCCCACACCATTTTGGGGATTTATTTCAAATTTGGGCCACTATAATATCTAAACACTATATGAGGATCATACATGCTAAAATTTTGCACACATCAAGCTGATGTGACAAAGAATATTGCATTATATAGTTTACCCTCTCTGATAGGGAAATTATGAAAATGAATGTTACATGTTTCCATCAAATGTCACAGCTTAAGAAAATAGGATCTGATGAAAAGAGAGACTTCCAATTGCAGATTCGCAAGTTAAATAAGCCAAATGCAGATGATTGTAAATGGATGGTAATGCACAGGATTCCAATTTTCATTTACTATCTAAAATAAAAGTTACCTACTGGTCATCCCCACCGAGGTATATAATGGTAAAGGGGCTATTTCTACTTATCGTCCAAACAGCTAGTGACATCATGAAACAGCACTTTAATTCAGTAGTTTTTCACTAATCACCCGTTTGTTGAATCAGCGTAGTAGGGGCACTCTCTCCGCCATTAATGAGTGTGATTACACTGATTTCATAATCAATGCCCGGCTCCAAGCCTGTAACCATGTAGTATCCTACTGATGAATCCACAAAATCTTCAAAAATAGGGACAGTTTCTCCTGTGGCAATTACTTTGATGCGGTAACCAATAATGGCAGAAGTATTTATTGGGGTCCACTTTAGGCCGATGCTTGTATCACTTACATCAACAAAGTTTAAGTCAGTAAGCTGGGGCACCTCTATTGAGTTAGACAGCAAAATATGGAGGTAATAATAAACAGACGCAAAACATGACAAAGAACAAGAGAAAAAAAAAGGAATGATCATCAGGTTACTTCAATTTTAAATGAAAAGAGAGCAAGGTACCTATGGTGATATTGTAATATTGTTATAGTAATAGTGCCACAATTTACAATGACTTGGATTTAGCTAGATGTTCTGACCCCCCTCTTCCCCCGCAATCACAGACACACTCCGAGCCAAAGATACTTCACGAGGTTTATTGCACAGACAGACAGATCGTTGGCAGCAATCCAACACAACTCGACCTTCAGAACCCTCCGGCACTGACACGCAATAGCAGCTATCCAGCCTGCCACGCTCACAAGACAGTATTCCCACAATAGTTCCTGCGCTGACTTCTGCAAAGAGCGTGTGCACAAGCAGTCCTTTTATAGTCTGGAGAGGAGTCTAATTATCAGCAGCTGAGAGCAATTAACTCCTGTAACTGTGCAATTGCTCCTTACGCCTGTTAGCGCGCCAGTAACAAGCATCTAATAACTCACTGCTGATGACTGACTCACTGTCCCGTGACTCCTCCCCACTGCTCCAAGGCATGACATCAGGAGCCCCCTTCCTTTAGCTTTCACCGCTGCTCCATGCCTCAGGCGCCTCCTGGTGGCCAACCAGCCTCTCTGATCCCTGCTCGGAGTCAGAACCCTGCCCAGGGTCCTCCACATCCTCCAGAGCCGACTCATAGGGACCCTCGCTGTCGGAGTCTGGTGGCAGCTCCAACGGCTCCTGCTGGGCCACAACAGCTAGGTATCTAGTTATTCTTCCAATTTTCAAAACTGTTTTATGTATCATAAAGAAAATAAGATTTAGAGCTCATTCCTACAAAAATGCTGGCAAAAAATAAGCAAAGATAAAAAAAAGGCCATCATGGGGCTTCTCAGAAATCTCCCAGAAAAATTATCAACTTGGCCCACACTGTTGGAGGTGCTCTCAAGTTGGAGGAATGAAGTTGTTGCATTTGGACCAGGACGAGGAGAATGGATGTTATCTATCTTTACTAGGTGATTTTAGCCCAGCTTGCCTCACAGGATTGTAGGAAAAATCTGGAGGAGGAACACTGTCTATTCTACCCTGAACTTCTAAAGAAGAGGTCTGCAACCTTGAACACTCAACTATTTGGACCCATTTCCCACAGAAAACACCGGGAGTCATAAAATTTGGGTGGGCATGGCCAACTCGCTCCCACCTAGTCCCATGCCTCCCACCCACCCACTCACTCCCACCCAGTCACATAAAAAAAACCCAGCCACGCCTACCTAGGTTTTGTGGCTCTCGGTATTTCCTTTTCTTTGGGAAGAAGCTCTCACACTCTCTCTCTCCCATCTCTCTCTCTCATTGCTCTCTTTCTCCCTCTCTCTGTCTCTCTCTTTATCTCTCATATCTCTCCCATCTCCCTCATCTCTTTCTTCCTCTGTCTTCTTCTCTCTCATTCCCTCCATATCTCTCCCTCTCATCTCTCTTTTTCTCCCTCTCTTTATTTCTCCCTCTCCCTCTCGTGTGTGTATGTGTGTGTGTTTGTGTGTGTTCCCTTTTGAACCATTTCCAAAATCAGGCAACAGTTGGGTTTTTTGGGTTTTTGCTGATGTTGTTCTTTCTTCTTCTTTGGGTACTTTTTACCATATGTTTTAAATCAAGAGTCATTTCAGATTCCCAGATAAATGAAGCTCTTTTGTTCCCCCTGCTGTGGGTTCCTGCCAGCTGAACCCACCACTGGCTGGCTCTGCCCCTTGCCCTCCCCCTCCCAGTCACTCCTCACCTGAGAAGGTAAGGGCGACGGTGGCAGATGGAGACTTGCTCCATATTCCAGAGTGGGAGCAAAGCAGTTCTGTACTTGCCTCTTCTTCCAGCCCTTGTTGGTGTTGTGCGCACCTCGGTCGCTCGGAGAGTCGCGCAACTTTCTCTCTGCCCCAAGACACTTGCCTGGCCCAAGTCTGGCTGACTCCAGTGCTCTCACTGCCTCGATGGCCTGCTCGCTGCTCTTGCAGCACCTTGTGCAACACACTTAAATTTAGCGCGCTTCACAATGGGGGAGACGGCATCTCTTGTTCCTCCTGGAGCCCATTACAACGTGGAGCATTGGTCGTTCAGAGAGATGCACAACTTTCTCTCCGCCCAGAGACACTGGCTCGGCCCGGCTGCAGCTGATGCTCTGCGTTGTAATGGGATCCAGGAGGAGGAGGGGACATTGTCTCCCACATTGTGAAGTGGCGAAACTTCTTTAATATATATATAAAACAGATGAACCCCTTGAAGCCACTTGTTCTGTAGAGCAGTAATATACAATTATATTCCATCATCTACTGTTAAATTTTGGCACCATTCTTGGAGAGCAGAGGCTAAAAGGGCTGAGAGGAGGTTTTATGCCTAAATTCAGTGATCAAATTTTATCACATATACCTCCTTTGAGAACAAACATCTCCTTCTGCCCCATCAATATTACTGGAGGGTATTTTATAGGCTCTATTCTTATGATTCAGTAACATCACAGTGAATTAAGAATGGTCTAACAGAACTGTTCATGAAACACTGAAAGCCTAACTCTTGTTTCATAACCAACTTTATTTGAAAACTTTTCATGACCTGACAGTGGAAGGATGGGAAGCATAAAGGAGATAAAATATTTGATGGCTGCAGAAAAACCAAATCATTTTATTTGGCACTAATGAAAGTATTAAGAAATGGAATCTGGATACTAAAAAAATCACCAAAGCAAAATTTGGAAAGGATGTAATATATCAATGGTGATCTATATGTGCTGCATCTACATATACCAAACACTTTTTTATTTTGTAATCAAAACCTACTAATTATATTGTAAAGAACTGGCTAAATTAAAACTTTTCTCTTAGAGATGTGTTAACTGTACCATCTAAAAAAAGGACCAAAAGAAACATTATTTTTTCTAAAAGTTATTTGTTTAAAAGTGGTTTTGATTTAAGCCCTTTGAATAATACCAGGGTTCTTACAAGATTCAAACAAATTCAATGCACATATCGAAATGTCAAGCAGTGTTAACAACAAGCATCTGTGAAGTCTAGCACCTGGAGCCATTTTGAGATTAAAAATAAAACAAAACAAAATCACTTCATTATATTGATTATCCCATAATTATATAGCCCCCCCCATTCAAGCAATATAGACTATATTTTCAACTCTAAAATAGTTCTGTGGTCACAGCAAGGTAACAGATAAATAATCACTGCAACTACAAGCAAATTTCTCAAGAGGAGGAAATTTCTCAAGAAGCCAGATTGTCAGCACAATAAGATGCACTTTTTTAAAAAAACAAAGAAGGCTGACAATTTTTAAATGCGTCAGTTAGATCATCTTTGTATTTTATAGTCTTTTGACTGAATTTAGAGAAGAGGCAATATTTTGATCTAAGACAGTAATCTGACAGCAGGAAAGATTTTCTTCAGCAGAAGTCTTATATATATAATAGCTAAATACATGTTCCCATGCTACACTTTGCAAATTTCAATCTTTCAATTTGCAATATTTATCAAGAATGGCTAAATATATGTTTCAAATATTAAGACACTCATCAAATAGCAATGTCTCTAGCTAAATCTAGAATGATTGACTCTGGCAGTCTTCAGCAAGAATGATACCAGCTTTCTTTCTCCTATATAACATCAAAGATCAGAAGAGCAAAGCTTACTGATGCTAACAGTTAACAGTAATAGAGTTGGAAGGCACCTTTCTAGATCATCTAGTCGAATCGCCTGCTCTCTCACTCATTGGCAAACAATGGTTAAACCTTAGATGAACTCCAAGGTTTCACTGCACCTAATCTTCTTCCCATTTGCCACTGAAAATCAGGGGCAAAATCTTTTTCCATCTAATTTCTATGGAAATCAATCTACAGTATGTAAAGCTTTCTCAAAACAAAAGAGTAAAAATATATTTAAAGAAAAGGATATATTACAGTAAATTACAAATTTTACAGACATACAGTATTTTGATTTTTCTTTTCTTTTACATTGCATCTTTTCAAATGCTCCACCTGATTATAAAATAGGTTAGGACTGTAGCTGATTCTGTAATATTAAACAAAAGTAATAAAAATATATAAGACTCTTGTGTTTTTTAAAATATTCACCTCCATCTTTCGACTTCTTTTAAGAGGACAAAGGCTAAATATTTTATTCATTTATGTAATGTACTGATTATTATTTTATACCTGATATTTTTACTCTGTCCTCATACTTACTTATGAAATACACCCCCCTTTCCCTTATACAAAATTGAATGTAGCCCTCAGTCCAAAACTGGTTGCCCATTCAGGAACAAAACAGGCAAAACCTTTGTTTTATAATACTCTTCTGCCTTGTTTCTTAATTAAGTGTTTAATATGACTTCTCTAGATATATCACATCCATTCACTGCATCACAACAATTTCTTCTGACTGAATCACACTGTCAAGATACTCTGAACTGAGGAATGATCTGCTTGCTATTGGTTTTGGGTTGTTGTTTTTTTCCATCTATGCAAAGAAAATAAAAAATATGTAACTTACACAAAACATGTGTCTGGATTTATCTGATTAGTTTCATTAATTTAATCAGGTTTACAGTATGAAAATAGTTCAAAAAGCTAAATCTTTTCAAAGTCCAGAGTTTTCTACCCTTATGCATATTTATTTTGATGTTAATTTTATTGAAGAATGTATTTATGAACATACCATACACACATCCATACATAAATACATGCATGCATATATACACACACAAACACACACATGCAAATCAGAAGAAAATTATAGAAATACAGCTTTCATATAGAAGACTAATAGGACTAATTTACCAGTTCTATTGCTCATTTTTTAATTTACCTTGTGTGATGGTTTTGGAGATGGGCAAACTCTCTTGATTATCTTTGAGTGTGTAAACACTGACATTGTATTCCACACCAGGACTCAAATTTTCAAAAATGCAGGATGTATCTTCTGCTTGCACTTGCTCCTCTAGAGTGTAGCCTTCTTGCCCATTTGTAGGAACTGTTGTAATTCTGTATCCAGTGATATCTAATACAAAATGACAAATAGTCGCACATCATATAATCTTTAAAATATAGGAATCAGTGTAGCTATTTTAAGATTTTCAATTATTTTAATACTCCAAATCAAGTAAATGTAATTGTTTATATACCTTTCAAATATTGATTTAGGACCATTCGATATTTACTATTCTTATTCTAGTCACTGTTGAAGTAATATTAAATTATTAGACCATAGATTAAGAGAATTGTTTCTATATCAGAGTATGATTTTTATGGCTATCAAACAACAAATTTTTATTCTATCACATAATATGTTATTTTTCACTAATTTTAAATGCCTGGAGCTCAAAATTCAGCTGAGTATTTCAAAATGTGCAAAATGCTCTAGAAAATGGAGCCACTTCCTGTTAGGAAAACTACCTGCTAGAAGTTATCCCATACCAATAATCTGATTATCAACAGCATTAGAAACATCAGCTCAGTTGACATAAGCCTCAAGTGAGCTATTCCAGAGAGCTGTAGTGCTCTAGTCAAAAGAAGATTTGTGGGCAATATAAGGTACCTGGAGTAGTGCTTTTTTCCCAAGAAACAGTAAGGATTCCAGTGTCAGAGTTAGAATCAAGATGCAAGTTTGTGGGAGGAGATGGTGCTGAGAAATAAAGGCAAAATATTAGATTTGTCAAAAAATGCAACTCTCATTTCTTATGCTTTAAAGACACAAAATTGAATCTCATGAGAAGTTTTCAACAATTGCTCTTTCCATTTGCAATGTTTTTTTAATGTCACAGATACGGTAAAATGACTGTGTAAACTCAGTTCTAGAAACTTACTGATAGCTTAGTAATACTTTTTTCAACAGCAGCTGAGCTCTGCGAGTTGATCTATAGGCAGAGTAGGCAACTACAGCCCCAGTATTCCTTCTAAATTGATAAGACCAATCTTCATTTAGATAATGCACATTTTGTGGAATTTTGGCATAATTTTAAATACTGACTATTTACAAGTATGTTACAAAAATATAGTTATGAAAGCACATCATTACTCCTATCTTTCTTATCACAAATTATATCAGATATTTTCTTAAAATGTTTATTAAGTAGCTTTGGTGTCTTTGCTTCAGCATATAATGAAATATTTAAATGACTCATACGTGTGACTACTGTCTTGACGATAGGCGTTGTTCTTTCTTGACCATCCTTAATAACATTAATACTATAGATATATTCTACACCAGGAGTTAGGCCAGATATAACAATGCTTCCAGATTCTGAGATGACCTCCCTTGGAGCTTCTCCACCTTGGCTGGGTCTCACTCCTAGCTGTAATTGGAAAAGAATAAACAATCTTTTGCTGATAATTATTATATTGGTTTCTGTCTAATGCTAGGACAAGAATGATGAACCTCAACTTTTTGAGAATCTGGTCAACTTTCAGGAAATATACGTCAGAAATGCATGTGGAATTAAAGCTGCCAATGTAAGAATTAAGAGAGATATGGATAGGAGAAAGGATAAGATGTTTTATGGTTTTAATAATATCTTTAAAAATAACTTAAATAATTTTAGACAGCAGGATTCTAGTAGTTTTCAACCTTACCAATTTTAAGATGTGTGGACTTCAACTCCCAGAATTCCCCCCGTCAGCATGGTCCATTCCCTCTTCTCCTTATACTCAACTTTAACAGAGAAAATCTCAGAATTTGCAAAATTTTGCTACACAGCAAGGTATGTTACTAACATTCCTTTTCATCAAGCTGAAAATTGTTCCATAGGTTATGTGTTAAAGCTTAGAACAAGTTTCTGTCCTCTTGTATATTTTCAGGGAGGGGCTGTTCTTTATCTTATTTCTTACTTCCTCTCGTGTCTTGGGAACTCCAAAAGACTATTACAAAACTCTGAAATATCAACAATTATGGTTTTTGACAGAACAGGTTGGCGTCACAGCAGGAACGGTTGGAAATAGTGGAGCTCCACAGAGATCCATGAAAACCAGCTGGTATCTGCTTGCTGGGAGACCCTAGGGGGGTCAAAGCTGCCCTGTAGGGGTGGTGAAGGAAGGAGAGGTGCTTCATGCTTCATCGACCACGAGGAAACAGCAATTTCCTTCTTAGGTCCGAAGAAAGCTCTCCCAAACTGCAGCAGGGACGAGAGCCATTTTGGCAAGTCACAAGCTGTGACAACCGGGACAATAAGATTTGTGCTTGGAGTGGCTCATGGACAAAGCATTGAAACTGGGCGAGACAACTTTCAACTTTTTTTGCCACCAGTAGCCTCCCACCGTCCAGTGCGATCCCACAGGGTTGGCCTCCTCAGGGTGCCGTTGGCCAGACAGTTTCAGCTGGAGACTCCCAGGGGGAGACCCTTCTCTGTGGGAGCGCTTTCCCTCTGGAATGAGCTGCCCCTGGAGCTTCGCATAATCCCCGACCTCCGGTCCTTCCGACACGCCCTAAAAAATTGGCTTTTCCAGCAAGCCGGCCTGGCCTGTTAATTTTATCTAATTTTTAAAATGTTATTGTTATATTAATTGGGTTTGGTTTTTGGATACTTATCTAATTTGCTTTTAACTTTTGTGATATGTGTTTTTTAATGTTGTACGCTGCCCTGAATCCTTTGGGAGGAGGGCAGCATATAAATCCAATAAATCCAAATCCAAATTCTAGAGACCTAACCCAAGTAAAAGAATTTTAAAAATAATCTCCAAACATTAAGAAAGTAGTGATTGGATACATGGAGAAAGAGAAAGAGTAAAGACCCAGATGTGAAAGAAATATCTAATACAAACTTTAAAATATAGAAAGCCTGGAAAAGATTTAATAATACTGAAAAGTGATTATTGGGAGAAATTGTTTCTTTTTTATTTTTATTTCTAACCCCACTCCCCACCCCCGATCGGTTGACAATCAGCTGTTGTTTTTCACATGCTGTTTAATGGATTTTGAGCAGAAAAGCCATCTACTGGAGGAAGATTACTACAGTGTGGGAATGTGATAATTGTTTAAGAAAAGGGGTGGAAGTAAATAACACCTGACCTTGATTCTATTTCAGTAGGCGACTTGGATGTTTGGAAATATCTTGTGAGCTTTTTAAAGATCTTTAAGACAATTTGAATTGCAAATAACTAAAACCGTATTGAAATTGTTTACTGGAAGATGGATTTGAAAGACTTGAGGGAACTTTGTGGGCCAATTTGGAATTCTTTACTAATTTCTATTGATAGAACATTCTATGAGGCAAAAGAAGAAAGGTGATAGAAGAGGGGGGGGATTAAACGAAGAAAAGATAAATAAGACTTTAAAATTTGGACAATTGGGAAGGTGCAAACTGGAAATTATAAAGATTGTAAATTATCAATTTATAGCTTTTAAGGAATAGAAATTTAGGAGATTTGGAGGAATAATTCTGAGATTGACTAAATTTTATTAATAATTGACTTCTTTGGAGTTTTTAGATATTGGGATACTGGAATATTAGAGGTATATTGAGTAATTTTTAATATATTAAACTGGTACAAAATGACCCAACAGGAGACAAAGTTCTATGAAGAAATGTTAGTGTTGCTTAAAAGTATTTATGAAAATGTGATCAAGAACTTTAAGGAGATGATGGGATTGTTCAAAAATAAAGATGCAAGTACTAAGAAATAACTAGATAATTCCTTAAGAGTTTACAATAGAACAGAAAAAAGAAGAATTTCCAAAAACAATGAAAGGGTTATGGCTGGGTATCCAAATGTTGCAGCAGAATGAGACAAGGGGTAAGGCAGAAGGAACATTCAGTTTGTGCAAAAATGTTAGAAAGAAATATAGGATCCCAAATGAGAAATATAAAAAAGTTACCAAAAAGTCAATAAATGGTGAAATTCTAAAAAGGCTAAGAGATGATGGACAGTGATAAAATATCTTGCAATATGGTGATTGCATTAAAAACTAATAGAAAAAAGTAGAAAGTATAAATTGGGAAAATAGTAGCACACAAATGGATATATAATGGAATTTATGATAACCACAAATATATTAAGATTAGGAGGTGAAAGACTATGATTATTTATATTTATATTATTATTATTATATACTTTATTCATAAACATGAAACTCAGCCAACTGAACATTCAAAAATGCATTACAGATACCAGTGACTGGTGCTAATAGTTGATACGGTTTGCTGCCAGCGTCCTAGGTATCAACCAAGGACCTTCTTAAAATATAAGATGTTCCAAGTAGCGCAGTTTTTTGCAGTTCCGCTGGTGTTATTGAAGGAAGCTGCAATTTGTTGACGTATCTTGTAAAATTCTTGGACATGGTGCCAAGTGCCCCGATGACAATTTGGTATCACTATTACATGCTTCATCCATAGCCGTGTAGTTTCGATGGCGAGGTCGAAACTTCACGGCTATGGATGAAGCATGTAACAGTGATACTTTTATTGTTGTTGTTGTTGTTGTTGTTATCATCTTTTTATTCATTAAACATGAAACTCAGTCAACTGAACATTTAAAGATCTGTCACAAATACCATTGACTGGTGCTAATGGGTTGCTGCCAATGTCTTAGGTATCAACCGAGTATCTTCTTAAAATATATGATGTTCCTAGTAGCAGTTTTTTCTAGTTCCGCTAGTGTTATTGCAAAAAGCTGCAATTTCTTTATGTGTTTTGTAAAATTCCTGACATGGTACCAAGTGCCCCGATGACAATGGGTATCACTGTTTCATGCTTCATCCATAGCTGTGTAGTTTCGATGGCCAGGTTATGGCTATGGATGAAGCATGTAACAGTAATTATTATTATACTTAATTATATAATAAATTATATATAATTATAGGTTGTTGTTGTTATTATTATTATTTGTGTGTGTGTAAATATATAAATTGAAATGTATAGCTTTCAAGGACTATAAATTCAGGGGACTTAGAGATATAATCCCGGGACTGATTAAACTTTATTAATAATTGGTTTTATTGCCATTTATAAAAAATTGAGATATTGGAATTATGGAGGAACATTGAGTAATATCTAAAATATTAAATATTAGTGATTCAGCAGGGGTCAACAAATACATTGTATGAAGAAATGCTATTGATGTTTAAATATATTTATGGAGAAAATGATAAAGAACCATAAAGAGAGAATGGTATTGTTTAAAGGCAAAGATGTGAATGTAGAAGAACCCCGACAAATGGGAAGGTTAGAAGTTGGAAGAGAAAGATTACTGTATTTTTCAGAGTATAAGAGGCACCTTTTCCCCTCCTAAAAGAGGGTGAAAATTTCGGTGTGTCTTATACACTGAATGTAGCCCCACCCACCCACCGGCCCCAACCCTTTGGCCTCTGCCACCCAGTAATTTACCTCTTTGCAGCAAAGGGGGGGGGGGGGCTTGTGGAGGCTTCAATAAGCTATAGCAATCCCTGCAGCCACTAACAGCTGATGATTGGGTGAAATTGAAAGTGAAACTGGCTGTTTGCTCCATGTGGCAAATTGCTGGCAGGCAAAAAAAAATTCCTTGTGCAAATCAGGCTGTTTGCTGCAAGGAGGTAAGTCAACTATAAATGCCTATAGAATGTTCAAATTATTAGACTTATTGTTTAAAGACTGCTTTATTATTATTCAAGACAACTTAACTAAATGAAGAAGCCTTTTAAAATAAATGCTTGATGTAAAGAGGCCCAGTGCTATTGTTTTAAAAAGTGCTATTCTTTTAAATAGCAGAGAATAACTATACTTCCAGAAAGCACATCAATTTTAACAGCATCTGTACAAGTATAGTCTGGAATATAACACTACAAACAGTATATATTGTCTGTACTGTTAGTTGCAAGGAGGCAAATTGCTGGGAGACAGAGGCAGATATTTTTCCCTTGTTTTCCTCCCCAAAATCTAGGTGTGTCTTATACTTGGGAGCGTCTTATACTCTGAAAAATACAGTATGTATATTTAATTATATTATTATTGTTAGCACTGTGTAAAAAATATACTGACCAAGTCAATACACTGTTCACAAAATATGTTGGTTGTTAAAGAAAAATGACCAAAAAAATATTTTAAAAAAACCAATTACAGTTCTTCATTTTTGTTAAATAATACTGTAAAATTGTTTACTCTGGCTTTTCCTGGAATACCATCTGGATTATTTTTGGCTTAAGCACCGCAAAATATATAAATTATTAACAAATGCCATTGTCAATAAAGAAGAAACTTGCACATGAAACGAAGTGCCAGTTTTAACTGCAAGGACAGAGGACATCACATGCTGGCAGTATTTTTCAATCTCATTTCATCAAGCAGTGGTTTTATTTTCTGTTGACTTTTTACTATTTCTTATTTAAACACTGTTTTGACTATTTTATCATTTGCAAATTAAAACATTTATTTCTAGAGTAAAATTAATCAGGATGACTATTAAAATTTCATCAGGACAATAGTATGATCTTTATGAACATTATTCTCTTCTCTATCACATTAGAATTTGAATATATGTATAGTGTTTGATCAATTTATTACAAATTACTACACTTTGTTAAACAATTATTAGCTATTTGTTATTATAAACTGTAAAGACCCAAAACACTTCCCAAACAGTTATCCACAATTGCTGTGATCAAGCAATTCATGAACAGTAGGGTGGAGACAGAGAGAGAGCCTATTTTCCTACCTTAAAACCAAGTCTAGGTGCAGGTATCCAGGTAACAATAATGGATGCCTCTGTTACTTCAGTGTTATATGGAGGAACTGAGCCTGTGGATTGCACTGTCAAATCAAATGTAAAGCCAGGCTTAGAGACAGCAGCTTATATATGTATTATTTATTAATAGTCTACTTTCCTACTTAAAAAGCACATCAAAGTGGCTGGCAAGATTTAAAATTTAAAATTAGACAGAATTAAAATGTAACTAAAACTTAAAATCACAGATTTGCAAAATATTTATAATCGTACATTGCACATACTAATCACAATAGTCTTGTCAGGTGCAAAAATTAGAAGATCTCCAAGAATAGTTCAAACAGATGTCTTTATTGTTCATCACCAGTGTGTAAGAATCTGTCTCACTTTACTTATGAAACTGCAGATTCTAAGAAACCTAAAAGTCTGACTCAAATGCTTCCTTCCCCAATGGACTTTATGCTGGAATATCTTTTACCCTTTCCTATTGCAGCCTCCTCTCCTTCAGTTGGTGGTTCCATCATAGTACTGTGATAATCAGAGATCATCCATTCCAATACAACATTTTAAATCTAGGAGTAAACCTAATATATACTTTGTTTTAGTTATTTCACATTTGTAAATGGCTTTCATTATTTATTTCAACTCAGTTGAGGAAATTGAGCTAAACAGCGGCTTAGGAATAAAAAACTACTTTAAAAAATCTCTGCATAGCCAGGTCTACTATGTAGCAACTGTGATAAAAATATTTTAAAGTTCCTTCAGATTTTATTTTGAATATTTGATACCACATATGAATCACAACCTAGAATGCCCTTGTAATATAAATGGGCATGCATCTTAGATCTTCGTCACCAGGAACATTTAATTTGGAACACATACAGGCCAGTAACAGATTCAGCCAAATCTGATATGAACTAACCTTTCTAAATTGGAAAATGTTTACATCTATCAGTCAAACACAACTTATATACAATAGCTAATTCATTGGTCTAATGTCCCCCCCCCCCCCCTCTGATTTAGCTATACTGTTGCTCAACCGTCTGCTGTTAACTAGGGGGTATACTTAGGTCAGTAGGAAAAAAAAACAGTTTATGGCAAAAGTAGATTTTCTGAGTTTCTAAAAGGCTGCTATTCATAATGCACCATGGTCAGTTTATTAAGTTAACCGTTATGCAGCAATCTATGTTTTCACTCAAGACAGTATCAAAGTAAGCATGGATGTGACTTCAAGTAGGTCACTCACGTTGTATCTCATTAAAGAAAATGATTTCACTGGAAAAATACAAGAACTGACTAAAAACATACAAATGATCTTTGTACCATAAGAAAGAAACAAACAGTTGTTCCTGGTACAATGGAATTATAGTCCTTTTTTATGCTTTCCCGATGGCTTTTAAGTTTTGCCAAACTAGAAATATGTTTATAATAAGGTACATGATTAAGAGACATGCCATAAAACTTAATATTTTCTTTAACTATAATAATAGATATTTTATAGGCTTATTAGGCAGGAAATGTGCTGAAATTACAGGGTTCCAGAGGAAGATTGATCCATTTTCCCCCCATAGCCTGGATCTCTTTTTCATTTCATCGCCCTTTCTGGGACGGAGAGTGCTAATATTAAAGCAGGAGTCCCCAACCCCTGATTTGTGGACCAGCACCAGTCCATGAAATACCAGCAACTGTCCACATAAACAAGCAAAGCCCCATCTACGGGATGCAGGTGGCATGCAACACCATCAGTGGTAGGTTCCTACCGATTTGGCCGAACTGGTAGCAGCTAGGCAGCCTGGGTCACTGGAACTGGCAGCGACCCAGGCATGCCACGCTCCCGAACCGGTTCTCCTGGCAGCACCATGGGCAGCGCCATCTTGTTTTTTCTTTCTGTGCATAGCAATTTTAGTTGTACTGCGCATGCACGCACTGCGCACATCAAGTGCATGTGCAGCGCGCCCCTGAGCAAACAAGCAGTAGTCTCTGCTGGAACCCACCCCTGAACACCATGCTTCCTCCAGAAAAATCTTTCTCCACGGAACCAGTCCCTGTGCCCAAAAGGCTGCTGCCTTAAAGGAAGTCAAATAAGAGATCAGCGTTTTTATTTAAAGACTTTGCAAGGTCCTGGGCATTGATAAATTTCCCAATTTAAAAAATCCATTGATGGTAGAATGTTAGATTTAATCTAAACACCTTGCTAATGAAAAATCAAATGTCCAATTATGGTCATTTTTTTTCTTTATTAAGATAGTTCTGAGAATCATTTTTGGGAGGCAGCAAACAAAGACTACTTCACACTTACATGTTGTGAAGGTTCCCTTTTCTGGATTGCTCTTTTGATTACCCTTGACAGCCACTAGAGACACAGTATACTCAGAGCCAGGCTGCAAATTCCTCAGCAAATATTTGGTGGCTGATGCCCCCACAGTGTATTGTTTTGGATGACCATCTGTAATAGGCTGCACAGTAAGTTGGTATTCTGCAATACGAGCTTGCGGGGACTTCCATGTGACTAGTGCAGTAGAGGGTGTCTCACTGACAAGCCGCAAATTGGTTGGGCCATCAAGTTCTAGAAAGATAAGTCAAAAGATATTTTTATAATATAATAAAATATAGGTTTATTGTTTATTGTATATAGACATCCATCTACCCAAAAAACTTTAGCTAGTAAACAAGAGATTCTATTAAGCCACAATAAAATTAGTTACTTACTTACATACATGCACACACAAATACATGTACTTATTTTATTCTTCTTCATAATGCATGAATATGTCAAATTAGAACTTATATTATCATTACTACTAATACCAGAAATAATTAGTAATACCAATAATAGGAACCTGACATTGATTTTTTACAATCTCTAAATTATCTATATAGTTAAATGGGTTTTACAAAATGTTGCATGTCCAGTCTTTTCCTTCATTCTGCTTATTTCATATCACTCTTGACTATGTCCACATTTAGGAAAGTGGGCTCTGGAATAAAATAGCCTGCTAATCATTGCATTATGTATGCCATTAAGTTTTCAACCTAGTCAATATTGGGTATTGAGAATATAGTTCCTATACAGGGCTATTATTCACTGAGGTATAAACAATCTAGAGTTTGAATTACAGCTTCATTCAGCTGCAAAAAACATTAAAAAGTTGTCAATGGGGTTTTTTTGGGGGGGGAGAGATAAAAACAGAAAACTATTGAATACATGGGACATAATTATATTAAGTCTAGTGCATTGGATAAATTAATTCTCAATTTGTTTGTTTCTCCCCCTTTTTTGTGTGTGTTCTTGCCTATCAGCATACCATCCATGTACTATTTGTGTGGCAAGTTCTCCAAAGCCCAAATACACACCCCTGACCTATGAGACTGCTAGCTACAAACAGGATTTTCCCTGTACTTCCACTGCAAATATATTTGATTATTTTCAATAGATAATCTTATAAACAGTATGGCTTAGAATAATTAAAATATTGTGTATGAGGGAACAGTATAGAAGTGAATGTGTATTACTATAAGGAAAGTGCCAGAGGTTTAAAAAAAACTTAGGTATAAGTATGTTATGCTCATTTAGTTTGAATTATCAATTTACTAGAATAAGGATCGTAGACTAAGTTTAACTCGTGACTTGTGTCATTTTTAACAACAGCTTTAGAATCTGTTTCTCACTGAAGCAGTAGACATCTGTGTAGGTTTCCCTCTGCAATTGTGTCTGACTAGGACATGGTGCTCTGTTTCTTAGCTGAGGGAGTCAGTGTTGTCCGAAGACATTTTCCATAGTCATGTGACCAGCATGGCTATATGCCAAAGGTGTACCTTCCCACTGAAATGGTACCTATTAATCCATTTATTTATCTATTTATCTATTAGTCCTATTATTGGTGTTTGTATGTTTTGAATTGTTTGGTAGGCTGGACATCAGATGTAGCCATTATTTACAAATCAGATTAGACTGAATTAATTGTTTTTCTTTAGCAGTGCCTCCCTAAAATTTAGTATCATAGAATACCAAGCAATGTTTGTTTTATCTCTTATCTTAATCAAATGTATAAGTTTCATCAATGCCCAGAATAAAATTTCAAAGATACTCTTAAAATCACCTTTACATTCAGCATGCTGATTTTGATTGTAATGAAGGCTAGCTAAAAGGACCTTCCCCATCTTTACATCTGAAAGTTCATATTTGTATGTTGAACTGTCATTCAAAAGTCTGTTAGCAATTATTTTTTTCTAAACTGTAGATTGGGCATCTGAAGAGAGAATGCCAACTTATTTCATTCATTAATAGGGTACTTGTTTGACAAGCAAAACTGAAGATATAAACCATGACAACAACACTTATCTTGGAATCAGTTTATGGAATAGCTTAAGTTATTTAGAAAATGCTGGTGTTTTATAGAAGAAAAATTGAGAACTTATGCAGCTTTCACAAGCAAAGTTTTAAATGTTTGAAGAATGATTTTTCTTCAGCATTGAAAACAGTTTGGCTTACTCACAGGGAAAAAAGTGATAAAAGAATAATTGATCCCCTTGTCACAGTAATACTAGGGGAGTAGACTGAAATTTAATGTAGAGAAAAGTAACGTTTTACACATAAGGCAGGAAAAATCAAACATACAAGTACAGATTAGGTAAAATCTGGCTCAAAAGCAGTTAACTGTGAGAAGGATCTTGGAATCCTAGTGGATAATCACTTAAATATGAGCCAACAGTGTGCAGCAGCCATCAAAAAATCTAATGCAATCTTTGGTTACATAAACAGAGGCATAGAATCAATAAAGTAGAATATATGTAAGCTCTGGGTTGAAATGAGGGGTCTTTGGTGCTCTCTAAGCTTGTTTTCTTGCAGACGCTTCATTACCCAAACTAGGTAATATCATCAGTGCTAGTAAGGAGTGCTGTTTGCTATCAGTTTATATTCTGGTGGCTTGCCCTTTCAGTGTTGGTGGGAGAGGTCTTCTTTGGTTTTGGCTTTTTACTGTTGGCTCTTTGGCAGTTTCTTGATTGGGGTACTGTTTACTTGATTGTTACGTTGAAGTTAACCTTGGAATTAATCTATGCTGATCTGGGTGCTAATTGCTGGTGGAGAAGTTCGAAGGTCTTTAGGCTGGCTGATTGTCTCTTTTGCATAGCCAGCAGATGTTATTAATATCTATTGATGGCTAATTTGTCAGAGTGCCAGGCTCCTAGAAATTCCCTGACATTTTTGGACTTGGCCTGGTCTAAGATTGTCACATTGTCCCAATTGAAACTATGGTTAAATCTGTCTATATGTTATGAAATTAAAGCATTTTCATCATGTCTTCTGACTGCTAGTTGGTGTTCTTTGGATACATTCTGCTAGTCTTTTGCCAGTTAGTCCTACACAGTGGTTGTTATAGTTCTTACACTGTATGTTGTTGATGACTCCTGTTTTTTCTTCTTTTTTGGTTTGCTTAGGATGTTTTGAAAGGCCTTAGTTGGCTTGTGTGCTATGCCAATTCCATGTAGTTGTAGTACAAATAATCCCCAGGTTACGAGCGTTCCCTTAGTGAATATTTGAACTTATGCGATAAGCGCCCCCTAGCATTTGCGAACAAAGCCTGAAAGTACAACTCTTTCAGCACCATGGCAGTTGTTCACCCTTACAGCAGAGGCTCTGCAACATTCATCCTGCACATTGCCAGCTGAAATGGAGCTTCTGAGAGGTGGATGCCCCGTTTGGGTGTCCAGAGGCTTCCCCTGGCCCATTGCAGCCCAAAATGGAGTCTCTGGGGCCCGGATCCTGAGGCTTGGTTTAACCACCTGTTCCAATTAGCTGGCCTGGCCCAACCGTAGCCTTAATCTTCAATCCCTCTGACCGGTATTTTAAATTTTGGGGGGTAGACTTTTAAGCTGTTTTTTAATTTTTATTATTACTGTACAGGCTTTATATTTAATCTGTTTTTAAGGGGTATTTAATATTTTTCACTGTGTAGATGGTTTCTTAGCTGTTGTCTGTACACCGCCCCGAGTCCCTTCGGGGAGAGGGGGCGGTCTATAAATACAATAAATAAATAAATAATAATAAATAAACCCTCCGTGACCCCCCCCCCAGCCCATTGTAGGCTCAAATGGAGCTTCCAGCCCTCCGACACTCCATTCGACATTGTAGGCCGAAATGGAGCTGGGGGGGGGGCAGATCCAGCCCCCAGAAGCTCCATTTCAAACTACAACAAACCAAGAGAGGACTGTGGAGGACCGAATGGAGCATCGGAGGGCCATTCACCCTCAGAAGCTCCATTTTGGCTGGCAACCTGCCAGGCCAGACCTGCAGAGACCCGAATGCAACTGCACAGGGGCACACATGGCTGAGAGACTGGAGAGTAGACTGCTTGCTAGATCTTCACAAGGTAAGTGCCCCAGGTGGCAGGTGAAGGGGGAAGCAATTGTGGGGAGCATGATTTATTTCAGTGGGTCAGGGAGGCCTTGTGTGGTCTTAGCCGGGTGGTCTGTTCCATCAGTAATTCCCCCATGACCTTCCCCACCCTGAAATACGTCTTGTGCACTTAATGAGCCTCTCATTTGATTAGCAAATGCATAAGCGAAAGGAGGGAGTGATCCCATTCAAGGTACGCGATTCACTCCCACGAATCCTTGGGTTACGAATGAAATGAGCAGGCTCCATTACATTCGTAACTTGAGGACTACCTGTAGTCCGTTGGTGGTTTCTAAGATATTTTTGATGCATGGCAATGTAATTTTTCTTGCCACAAAGAACCAAACAAAGACAGATCTTGCTTTATATTGACCTTCCTCCCTTTTCCTCCAGGACAAATGGAGACAAATGAGAGAATAGATGGCTTACATAGCAGTTGTAGATATCTCATTCACCTGTATCTGTTACTACTCTGAGGAATGCTATTACTTTCCTGGAGTTTCCATCCACCTTCTAGACTTGTGCATTGTAAAGGCACAAAAAAGTGCCTTTAGAACTACCTAGATGTTGGAAGTGCTTGGAAGTTCATCCCATTCTTCTTGCTGACTCCTTTAGGAAAACCTTGCTGAAGGAAAGGTTTGGGCTGCAGGATAGCGGAGCCCTCGCTGCTTAGCAAAGCCAATGGATTCATCCTACTAAATTCTTATTGCAGGCGTTGGGAAATGATGGAATTTCTGACAAGATGAATTTGTGGAAAATCTATACACTGAATTAGAAAAAACAAACTTACTTGTTGTTTGTTCTCCAGTTAATGGTTCACTCTCCATGTTCTGTCCTATAGCGTAGATCTTAAAAAGGTACGTTGTTCCAGGCAAAAGTTCTGTGACCTCAGCAAATGTATGTCTGCTAATGGGTAATATTTGCCCATGTTCCCCAGGGCGGTTAATTGGAATAACCTCTACACGATAACCAATCACTGCACTTTCAGGGGGGCGCCACATGATGGTGATTTTGTCACTGGCAACTTCCAGAAATTGAAGGTGCTGGGGAGGATGAATCTCATCTAGCCAAATAGATGAACAAAAGAAAGGTTTAATGAATGGTAAGAAATGCTGGAAAACAAAAACTTTGTCTGTGTATCATCACAACTACCCTCTTCCTTCTGTCCTACTTCAAAATTAATCTCTCAGCAAAAACTGCCGCTGATCCTTTTTTTCAATGTCCCTTGAAATCTCATTGAGACAGTCCATGAAAGTGTTCTTACTGAAGACAAAACCATCATATAGCTTTCTATCTTGCCAAAATATCATCATCACTGAGAAGCAGACAGTAATATAAAAATAAAACAGTGGAAAACTTAAGTGTGGTTGCAATGTTCCTTTACATAGCTCTATTCGCCAAAATTGACTACCAGATAAAAAGTAAAAGAAAATATATCTCATTTTCTGAATCACTCAAAATTAGAAAAGCAAACAATTGATATATCAAAAACTAGAAATTATTATTTTTTAAATCAATTCAATTTTAATTTTTGAAAGTCGGTTTGTTTTAGTGGTTAAGGCACAGGGTACAAACAGGAGATTGTGAGTTCTAGTCCCACTTTAGGCATGAAAGTTGGCTGGCTGGGAGACCTTGAGCCAGTCACTCTTTCAGGCCACGAAGCCAGGTTCAGGTATCAAGCCAATCATACAGTTCCTGCTGCAACCAAATAAACACTCAATTGATCCAAAAAAGTTGACTGTACATTTGCAGCAACACTAGGAAAAATAAACAACCTGTTCTTGTAACATATGTGGCCTTTCTAAGATGACTCCATCACATATTTACTTTCCCCTGTGCTGGTAGTTTGTATTTTTAATTATAGGTTATTTTATATTTTTACTAAGGCTTGTTTTTAAATTTTTGTTGCCTTATTAGATCATTACACATTGTCAAGAATCATTTTTGTGAATGGGCAGTTATATTTGTTAAATAAAATGAATAGATAAATGCAATAAATAAATACTGCCTTCAAGAAAACAATTCTGGAATCCAAGAAGGGAAAAAAGAGAACATTATTAAAAAAAAACCACAAAATTACAGAAATACATTAATACCTGCCATTAGCACTCCGGTGGTTTTCTGCTGAATGAAAATAGGAGTGCTTTCCTGGTTTTCTTCTACAGCATAAATGCTGATATTGTATTGAACACCAGGCATCAAGTCACTGAGTGTCACAGATGTTGCAGATTCAGGGAGATTGAGTTCTGTACTGCTACCTTCCAGGGAAGGAGTATAAACAATCCGGTAACCTTGTAAAGTAAACATGCAGTCAGCCGACAGCACAGTGAAAAAAGATTTGGTGTTCTTCCATATGCTAAATTACCCATCTTTGTTCAGACCATCTTTTTTGATAAACCATAGTTTTATGATGTAGTGAGTCTACATCAAGTATAATTTATAAACAAGAAAATTCAATCAAACAGACAGTAAAAGCCAATCGAGCTTCAGACATACAAGTTTCTTAGGCTTAACACACTTTCCTATCTTACAAATGGAAGGAATCCACCCAGGCCCCCAAGCTCCAAAACAGATATAGGATGACAATTCAGACCTGTGATTGGAGCTTCTGGTCTGCTCCAGCTGACAAGAATTGAAGTATCATCAACATTTTCTACAAGATGATCAGGAGGAGCATCAGGTGCTGTATAGAGATATAATAATTAAGAAAGTTGATTGAAGAACCTTTCAGTTTTCAGAGAAAATGCCCATACCCATCTGTCCCTGTCTGATAGCAAATATACCTGTTGTCTGTGTTGTTGAAAGAATTAGATTTTGCTCTCCTTCCTCTGAAATTTGATAGACTTTGATAATGTAGTTACGACCCGGAAGTAAGTTGGGAATGCTAACTGAATTGACCGTATTTGGAAGATCTTTAAGAAGAAAATAAAATAGCAGGCCATAGGTTACATTCTTTAATGAAAATGAATATATTCAATTCATAAATTTAACAGTAACAAAAAATTGAATAGCATTAGAATTTTCTTCGTTTATCTCGCAAAATTTCAGATCAGAATATTTCCATAAGTTCATATGAATTTGTTCAAAATGTCTTATTTTGAATAACCATTGTGAGAGAAGATCTGACAGTAGCAATTGCCCAAGATTGCCCAGCTGAAGCCCCTTTATTGTCCACATGTAAAGAGATGTGGCCCTTCAAGGAGCAATGAATAGGGCTCTCCCTTGGGGAAACCAAGCAATTGATTTTTATGTATGAGCATCAGTAGATAAACAGAAAAGAGTTTTCATTTGTAAGCTTTATTCAACTATTGACATCAATTTTTGTTGTAAGATGTGCCATATCTGCCATGGATAGGGATTACAATGTTGGGGCCGGTCATAGGGAGATAACTTGACAACTGCTCCTTCTGAACTTACTGGATCCATTACTTACAGACAGTATATCTCAGGAAGTGGAAGAAGATACTGGTTTTCCACCTTTGCTTTTTCTGGCTGATTAAGCGGGCAGTAGGCCCATAGTAAAGAGAGCTTAATTAATGTGTCTTTGGACATGCAACACATTTCTACTTTCTTAAAGGATGCAACAATTAAAAGGATTCCATTTACTGTATTTTTCGGAGTATAAGACGCTCTGAGTATAAGATGCACCTTAGTTTTTGGGTAGGAAAATAAGAAAGAAATTTCTGCCTCTGCCTACCAGCATCCATGCTGGTTAGCTTCCTGACTTGGAACACATGTTAACAAGGTCAGCCAATAAATAGGCATAGGAACTAAGTCAGCCAATGAGGGCTATTTGGACTCTGAAACAGTGAGCAACAAGGAGACAGAGGGAGCCTGGCTTAGCTGAGAACTGAAAGTTAAACTGCTTGTGTTTTGCTTGTATTTACTGCTACCTTGAAAAACCTGCTTTTGATATTGTATTGTATGTTATTATTATTTTGAATCCAGCCAGGTCAGCTTCAGAACTTATTGCAGCCTGATTCAGCACAGCTGATTGGCAGGTGGATTGGACTGCCAGAATACCCTCAATCCGCTGTTCCAGCCTGCAGGGATTGCCACAGACCATCTCTGCCTCCATGCCTCGTGTTTTGGGCCTTTGGTGGAGGTGAGTGAGGCTATATTCGGTGTACAAGACGCACCCAAACTTTCACCCTCTTTTTGGGGGGGGGAGGTGCGCCTTATAATGGTAAATAAGTTCTCCCTTGGCCCAGATTTCTCTAATTATAGGGCAGTCTGTACTCTTCAATTATGTATGGTGATTGAAAACATAGTGGCCTTACAGTTCCAGATCTATTTTGATAATACTATATGGACTCACTTTAATTACTCTTTTCCCTGGGTTGTGATATTGAGACTTCTTTGGGGAATGTGTATGTTGTATACTTTTTCAGGCTTGTTTGGTTGCTTCCATCATACCCATGGAGTATCTTTGAAAGCAGACACATAGCAATAGCACTTAGACTTATATACCACTCCACAATGCTTTATAATACTATCTGAGTGGTTTACAATGTCGGCATTTACCTCCAACAACCTGGATCCTCATTTTACTGATCAAAAGGACGGAAGGCTGGTCAACCTTGAGCCCTGTCAGAATCAAACTTCAAGCTGTAGGCTGTTTGCCTGCAATACTGCATTCTAACCATTTCAACACACGAGCACCAAAACCCTTTTAATTAATGATTTAGAAAGAGATGCATTGATTCTGGATTTACATATTCTGAAGGACTGCGGGCTATAAATGTATTTGAATATACGTACAATATGTTCTATGAATCTTCAGATTCAGGCTTATGGGATTTGAAGTCTGAATAGCAAATACTATCCAGGCTAGCTATACAAGATAAGAATTTTAGGATGTGAGCAATTAAATTTATTTATTCCATCTGATTCTGTGACTCATTAGATTGACTATCTTCCTTACCAAGATATTTAGGTTCATCACCATCTTCACTCAGTTCATATTCCACACGAAATCCTGATACAGTGTCTGAGGCAGAAACCCAAGAGACCACAAAGCTATTGGCTGTGATTTCTGTGACAGATTCAGAAATAGAGACGACAGAGGGAAGGGCTGTTGTTTCTCCCGTCACACGACTAGCTGCAAAGCAAAGATCAAAGTATAAAACGGCAGTATTTTTCATGGAGACTTGGCTCCTTGGTTCTGTTTCTGTTCATGAAAAAAATAATTTAAGTACGATTTCTATAACTTTTTAACCACTAAAATAAACTGTACAATTAAACTGATAGTAAAAAAATAAGTTCAAAAACAGAGAGGTATTTTCATCCATGACTGGATGGACAGAAAATAGTAGAGTAACCATGTATATAGCAGGCAAGACTGAATTTCAGATAATAATAAGTAATGTTATCTGCAGATATGTGTTTATTCAGCTGATAATATATTTTGAAAAAACACTATGTAAGCTAAAAATGAATGCAGATTTATCCTCATTACTACGACTTCTATAGGAAGCACTGTAATATTGGTATTAATTCAGGATTAGCACCGATGACACATGTCTATATCATCCATTATAATAAGAAATTCTTAGCTGAATCATATTCTTTGGGAGATAATGGGAAATTATTAAGAGCAAGGACAGTTAAGAAAACTCCTACAGCTATTAGCACTCCATTTAGAACAGCAGAATTTATATTTTGGTTTCAAGATATGAACAATCTTGGTTGAAAACAGTAACACAGAGAAAATGCTAGAAGCAACCTAATTACAAAAGCAGTAAATTATGTCTTCATTCTGTCTTAGAGCCAGAAGGAATAGAAACTAAACAGAGCTGAAAGATTTAACAAAGGTACATTGCTTTACTCTGCAGGTTAACGTTCAGTTTCAAAAACTTATTTGTTTATTTGTGTTAAATTTCACTTCTATACTGTGTAAACTCCACATGTCAACTTCCTTACATTAACATATACAGTTGAAATAATATAAAAGATAGTCCTTAAATTACAATTTATTTAGTGACCAAAGTTATAATGATATTGAAAAATGTGACTTGACCATTTTTCACACTTACAATGTTGCAGCATCCCCATGGTTATGTGATCAAAATTCAGATTGGCAACTGACTCATATTTATGCTAATTGCAGTATATTGCGGTCATGTGATCATCTTTTGTGACCTGACAAGCAATGGGGAAACCAGATTCACTTAACAACTGTGTCACTAACAACTGCAGTGATTCACTTAACAACTGGGGCTAGAAAGATCATAAAATGGGGCAAAACCCACTTAATAACTGTCTCACTTAGCAACAGAAATTTTGGGTTCAATTGTAGTCATAAGTTGAGGACTACCTGTAATGCAAATAAACAGTCCAAGATAATAAAATGCAATAAAGACAAATCAAAGCACTTACATGAAATAGCTGTTGTACTAGAGGTAGTGAATTCAAAGCGGGTGATTTCTCTCTGACCATAATGCTGCACACTTATAAGCTGTCCCTCATAAAGGACACCAGGTTTCAGACCTGAGATTGTGTAGGAATTTAAATAGCCTGGAATTCTAGCTTCTTTCCACTGCACTCCAGAATTTTTCTAATGGAATTAAACATAATGGATACCAGCTCAGTAGCAGAATTTTGCAATGTTTCTTTCTTTCTTTTTTAAACATGTTTTATTTGCAGTTTTCTTTTCACACCATACATATTTTGTGGACAGGGAATTGACTGGGTCATTTTTTTTTAACAATGCTAACAATAATAATACAAATAATTATGTGTAATCCTAATCTATCAACTTCAACAATACTATTCTCTCTTTATAATTCTTTATCATTTTTTCCCATTAATTCATTTAAACATTCATAACATTTCTTTGTGCCATGTATTTGTTATCCCCTACTAAATTACTAATATTTAATATTTTAAAATTTACTCATTATTCCACAATAACTTCAATATTTCAATTGTGTAGGATTACTAATAAAACCAAATATTAACAATATTTAATCAATACCGGGAATGTAGCTCAAAATCCCCACAATTTCTAATCTTAATATTTTAAATTCACAATATACTTTAACACACTATTAATGTTGATAATACAATTAGATTATCTAATCCCTACATTTCCATTTACTAAGCTTAACTTATTTTAGTTATAATAAGTTGTAATATCTGTTAATATATATACTACTATTTTCCCTATCTATTTTTCCATTTTATTAATATATTTTCTCATTATCCATCACCTTTTAACCTTTTTGAAATTCCATCATTTATTGACCTTTTAGTCAGTCTTTTATCTCTTTCTCTTGGAATGTTATAGCTCTTTTTTATATATTTGTGCCTACTAAACATTCCCTTCTGGGTGCCCTTTATTTATTTCTGCTGTATTATTTGAACACCCATCCACAAGACTTCCCTTTTTTTTGGAAGAGATTTTTCTTTTCTCTCTCTGTTTTATTATAAACTTTTAAGGAGTTATCTGATTCCTATTTATTAATCCTTTCTCTTCTTTATTTTTAGCTTCTTGCATCTCATTTTGATTTTTTCCTTCCACTGCTAATTTATCATCTTTTCCCTGAATATCGTGTTGCTCTTTTTCCCCTAATTGTTAAGTGACTTCTACATTCATTTCTGTGTCTTTAAACAATCACCTTGTCTCCTTATTGTTCCTTATAGTTTCACCCACCATTTTTAATATCAAGAATATTTCTTCATATACTTCTATCATCCCCTGTAAATCTATTTTATAACAATTTAATAAAAATTACTCAGTATATTTCTATAGTTCCAACGTCTCAATATTTAAAAACTCCTGCTTAATAAGATTTCATCAATCCCATAATTATATGTCCAAAACCCCAAAATTTATTATCTTTAAAATTCTTTAATGATTTACAACCTTATAGTTTTCCAATTATATATCTTCCCAATTGTTCAAATTTTAAAATCTTATTTAGCTTTCCTTATTTTCTCTTTTCTTCTCTATCACCTTTCTTCTTTTGTCTCGTAGAATGTTCTGTTAAATAACATTAATAGTCCAAATCCAAATTAATCCACTAGAGTCCTCCAAACTTTCATATCCATATTCCAGTAGCAAATTTTAATAAAACGTAGTTATTTGCAACTTAGTTTCTTTTAGAAATCTTCAGGAGGAAAAAACCTCATAAAGTATTCTCAAATTATCCAAGTCATCTTCTAACATAAAACCAAGGTCAGCTGTCTTCCAGATATTGTTACTGTGTATTAGACTTTTTAAAAGTTTTTTTTTTTTACATATCAGTGTGTGAACAGTGTGGTACCTGAGTATCATACATTTCATACAAAAAAATAGTATTATTCATATTTGTTCCATTTAACAATCTTATATAATACTAATAGTAATACATATCTTTATATTTACTTTTAATATTTCATTGTTTAATTATTCAATATTTCAATATGCTATTTTTGTACCAATCACCCTATCTTAATTATCATACCTTTTGATATTGTTATGTTGATACAACTTATTTGATTATTCAATATTTCAATATATTGTTTTATATCAATCACCATATTCTACATAATACAAATCATATATTATTACATTTAGTATACATATGCATAGGCATATTGAATTATCATTTTTCATTTTTTGTTTATCCAGTAAATCTATATATTGTTTTAATGCCAGTCCCCATTTTATTTAAACAATGCATTAATACCATCTTTCATAAAATATTATCCATCATATTTATTACATTTAATAAACATATTTAAATTAAGATCTTTCATTATTTGCTTATTCAACTTAAAGTCCTTCATTTTTTAATTATTCAATATTTCAGTATGTTATTTTCATATCAATCTTCATCTTCTACATATCATATAAAGTATTTGTTAATCATATTTATTACATTTAACAAGCCTACCGACATTCATTTTGAATTATAATTTAATAATACCATTCTTCAAATTCTAATTTCCCCTTATTGCTTCTCCTTATTACCCAAAAATGCGTATTTTATTAAAACCCCTTTCTCTAAATACCCTCCCTCTGATTTTTTTTTGTTCTATTTTGTTATGCCACTGCTATATTAAACATATTCCCTATTCTAACCATCATCTCTTACTTGTCTTAAGGCTTTGATTATTATTTTCTTAGCTTGTCTCCCATATTATTTTCTAAGCTTGTCTCTTGAATCTTTATTTCTATCTTTTTCCTCATCTTGCCTACACATTTTAAACTTTCCTCCTTTTTTTATCCATTTCCACTGTCTAGTTTCCAAAATATCTACTCTTGCCCCTATCTTTCTCCCATAAAAATCTTCCTGTTTCCCCGGTTTCTTTTTTAATTTCCTTAGAGCACTCTCCTCTTGACTTGGTCATCAATCCCTATTTTTTTATTATTGTCTCCCTCCCCCCCACCGTTCCATTTGTTTTGTCTGTCTCCTTTTTCCGTTTCCTCTTCCAGTTGGCTCCTCCTCTTCCTGTGCATCTTGAACACGCACTGTCTCTTGTATTATATTTCCCAGCATTTCATCTATACTCTCCATTTTTTCCATGATATTCTGGTAGTGTCTTGTCAGTGTCTCCTTTATATTTTGAAATACCAACACCACCCATTCCCAAGTTCCACTCCCTTCTTCTTGATGAAGCATCTTGTTGAATTTTATTGAATTTTTTTTTGTCCAATAATCCAAAGACCATATGTTCGAACTTACAAACACTTCTCAAAATGCTCAATGTTCTTATTTCTTTATATTCCAAGCTTAATTCTCTGTTCCTCTGGAGAGCCCCTTAGATCTTCCAGCACTTCATTAAATTCCTCTCTAAATCCACTATTACATTGTAATCTTCAGGGGTCTTTTCAGCAATATTTTCTTTCATATCCTCGAAGTTCAGGGTGAGGTCAAATTTCAATCTCCAGTAGACAAATACAATTTTGGGAATGTGTTGCTTTTCCTTCCATCAGCAAGTGATATTCTTTAATAAAATTTCAATATTAAACAGTTTTTTTCAATTTTTCATGATGTAAAAAGTTAATTTTTGAATAAATAATTTCAGTGTTTCAAAATGCCTTTCTAATAAAACTCCTGTCCAGTTTAAAAGCCCAATTTTCTGTATTTTTATAAATGTTTCTTCTTTTTTCTCCATCTGATTCTGCCTTCTTCAATTTTAGTATTTTTTCAAAGTGCCTGGTCGCTGCTGCATTAAATTGTGAACCCTTTTCCAAATTATTTTTGGGATTTGAGAATTAAAATAAATAAAGTTCTTCTCACCCAGTTCCCAACACTGTCCATCAACCTCTCTCCATCACTGTGCTTAGATGGTAGTTCTCTCTCCCATCTTTGTGGCAGCCATTTTACTGTCTCTTCTTCCCGTTGTGGCATAGAGAAACAGCTCTGGTGTTCGTCAGGAGATTACAATCTCTCCTTCGACCTCAAAGAGTGCTTCACCTACAGAGCGGCTTTTGGCTGGCTTGGAGCCCACAAACAGGAGAAAACCAGCAAAGGAATGGAGATGACCGTACTCTATGGCTGGAGTTGATGGGAGGCTCCACCTTTCTGTGTATTGGACTTTGTGTGTATTGGATTCACTTTCATTGAGTATACTGTGGCTATAGTGCTGTATTACTTCTCTTCTTCCAGTAGATGGCTCTCTTGTTCCCAAAATCAATGTTAAACAATCTGTCAAAAATAGCTGATTATCCGATAAAAAGTCAGTTTCTCCTGAAAATCACCTTTCCAATTGTTTAAACTTTTTTCAGGCTTTCTGTTTTAAAGCTTCCCTTGGGCTTCTTTCACCTTCAGTTTTGATTATTTTTTCCTCTCTGTGTATTTAATCGCCGCTTACTTAGGCTTAAAAGCTCTCTTTTAAAATTATTTTTACTTAAATCGGGTCTTTATAGTAAAAGTTGGTAATTATCTCACCCAGTTTTAATGTCTGTACACAATCCACTCCAGCACAAATCTTACAGTCCTGGTTGTCCCGGCTTTGTGACAGCCAAAAATGGCGATCATCCCTGCTACTATTTGGGAGAGTTTGCTTTGGACCTAAAGAGGAAATGTCAGTTGGTCTTACCTGAACTGCATGTCTCGAAGATGGCGTGTGAGTAGTCACACATGGGTATTATCACAGCCCTTTTGCCCTGGAGGCTGAGGTAAATCTTGAGGCCACACCTCTGTACCTCCTCTGACCTCCCAGATTAACCGATGGTCGTAGCAAAGAACCTGGAAAGGAAGGGACAGATAAGAAACACACATCCTTCCTGCCTGGTCCCTGACTGACCGCTGAGCTAACTCAGGCCCCTGGCGCGGGGCACCCAAGGGGGGGGAAGTGACTACTCCCACGCCATCTTCGAGACATGCAGTTCAGGTAAGACCAACTGACAGTCTCCGAAGTGAGGCGTGGGAGGAATCACATATGGGACATACCAAAGCTAGATGTCCTTGGGAGGGATCAATCGGCCTGAGCACCCCATGAGTCCAGGACTCCCTGAAGAACCCTCCTCCCAAAGGCCGCATCCACGGAGGCGTACGCATCTAGCTGGTAATGCCTGATGAAAGGCGATGGAGAAGACTAAGCGGCAGCCCTGCAGATCTCCTCGATGGGGGCCTGAGTGGCCCAAGCCGCTGAGGTGGCCCCACTCCTGGTGGAGTGTGCGGTGATGCCCCCTGGAACCTGGAGACCTCGTGCCTCGTAGGCTTTGGAAATGGCCACTCTGATCCACCTGCTAAAGATTGCCGGGGAAACCTTGGCTCCTCGGGTGGAATGCTGAAAGGAGACGAAGAGGGCCTCTGAATGCCTGAAGGGCGCCATGAGCTTCAGGTAGATGCGCAGGGCTCTTCTAACGTCCAGCCGGTGCCAAGATCTTTCTATATCCCTGGAAGGCTGCGGGCAGAAATCCGGCAGAACTATCTCTAGTCCTCTGTGGAATGGGGAGTTGATCTTGGGCATGAACACAGGGTCCAGTCTCAGGACGACACGGTTCTCCAGGAAGGCGCAGAGCTCCGACCTGCTGGACAGAGTGTTGAGCTCGAAAACTCTCCTGGCTGAGGAACCAGGAAAACGACCTTAAGGGTCAGCAATTGAAGGGAAACCTCCCTCAAGGGTTCGAAGGGTGCCTCCGTTAGTGACTGGAGGACTGTGGGTAAGTCCCAGGTAGGGAAACGATGGACCACGGGGGGTTTGATTCGCCGCTCCCTTAAGGAAACGCCTTAGAACCGGATGTTGAGACCAAGGCAGGGAGTCCACCACCCCCAGGATTGTGGAGAGGGCAGAGATTTGTCTCCTGAGGGTGCTGGGAGCCAGACCTTTGTCCAGTCCTTCCTGTAGGAAGTCCAGCACCTGGGGCACGGAAGCCGAAGCCGGGACAAGGCCTCTTGCTTGGCACCAGTCCGCGAATGCTTTTTAGGATCCTTTTAGGATCCCATCAGTCCGCGAAAGCTTTTTAGGATCCTTTTAGGATCCTTTTAGGATCTTTGGCCTGCCACACTTTCTTATAATTTCCTATGCTGTTTCATTAGTGTAGTAATTGGGAGGGGGGAATAGAAAGGAGTAGGATTGTGGAATGTATTGTTGTCATTCTTTTTAGAAGCTCAAGGTCATCTTTTGTCTCCGCACCTCGACACCTGACCGGAAGCAGAGGGATGTAGATGCCAGCGTGGAAGATGATTGGAACATGTGATGGATTTATAGGGTGTGGGGATAGATCATGAACTTTCAACTGGGTGGAATTCCAGGAAGAAGATCAGAGTTGGAATTCCACAGTACGTTGCCAACATGCCTGTATTATTAAATTGGAACTTTAAGGATGATTCTGCCTTGGAGTTTGATTTATTTCTACATGGTATTTGAAACGCTGCTCCTGCCACTCTCTGTTAACGACTGTCTCCCTGCTGAGCCAGTCCGCCTGTTGGTTCTTTGTCCCCGAGATGTGTTCTGCTCTGATGGATCGGAGGTTCCTCTCTGCCCAGTTCCCCAATCAGAAGGCCTCGTTGTGCAGGGCCTTGGAGTGGGTGCCTCCCTGTCTGTTCACGTGGGCCTTGGCTGCCACGTTGTCCGTCAGAACGGACGACATGATGGTCGGTCACCGTAGTCCTGAAGGGGCGTAGAGCCAGATGGATGGCCCTGAGCTCCAACCAGTTGATGTTATTGCGCAGGTCGGTTGGAGTCCAGCGGCCCTGGGCTATCTGGGCCTTCAGGTGAGCTCCCCAGCTGAACAGGCTCGCATCCGTCGTCAGTACCTTCCTTGCTGGTTCTCTGAAGAGTGACTCCTTGTCTAGGGCTGCGGTCAACCACCAACGGAGCGATAGGAGAACTTGGGGTGACACCCGGACCTTGAAGCTGGCGTCGCTTGTTCCGGCTCTCTGGTGTGGGAGCAGGAACCACTGGAGCTCCCTGGCGTGGAGATGAGCCCAAGGCATGCTCCCTATGCAAGAAATGAATTTCTTGCATAGGAGCCTGGAAAGAAGAACTACAGGGACAGAGCGTAACCTGCGTATCTCCTGGACTAGCTGGACGATGCTGTCCTTACGTTCCCGGGAAAGGAAAACATCTCCAGACACCGAATCTATAATGGACCCTAGGTGTTGGAGTCTGGTAGTAGGGGCTAGGTGACTCTTCTCGAGATTGATCGAGAACCCCAGGGACCATAGCGTGTCGATGGTAAGACCCAGGTTCTGCCTAGCCTTGTCTGGAGACCTGGCTAGGACTAGGATGTCATCCAGGTAGCAATGGAGACGGACTGGGAAGGAACGAAGGTGACCTGCGGCTGCGGCCAGCACCTTGGTAAAGGTCCTGGGAGCTGAGGCAGTCCGAAGAGGAGGGCTCTATACTGGAAGTGGCTGCCCTCGTGGGAGAATCTGAGGAATCTACGATGTTCCGGGGCGATTCTGATATGTAAATAAGCCTCCGTGAGATTGATGGAAGCCAGGTAATCGCCCTGTCTGATGACCTCTAGGATGCACTTCAGCGAGGCCATCTTGAACCCACAGTAGACCACTCTGGAGTTGAGCAGTTTAAGGTCCAAGATGGCCCTCCACTCCCCTGAACTCTTGGGAACCAGGAACAGGTTCAAATAGAATCCAGAACCCTTCTCCCCCTCTGGTACTCTCTCTATAGCCCTGATGTCTAACAGGTGTTTTATGGCCTTGGCCATAAGGGCCCGTTTGGCCAGATCTCTGGAGGATGCGAAGGTGCGGAATCTATTCGGGGGCTGCGAGCGGAACTCCAGCTGGAACCCGAGCTTGACCGTCTGGAGGACCCACTCGTCCGATGTGACGTGATCCCAGGCATCCGCAAATAAGGAGAGGCGACCGCCAATGGGGTGATCCCCGCTCGGATCACTTGAACCTGCAGAAAGGGCAGCCGCCCCCTCCTCAAAAGGGCCGCTTGCTCTGCTGCTGACCTCTGAATCTGTCCCTAGAGAACTGCCTGTCCCCCTGCCTGTGGAACCTGGGAATCGGGTACCTCTGATTCTGGGGGTCTGTGTCAGGCGGGCAGTAAGATGCTCTTCTGGGGTACGGGGCCGGTCAGTGTTCTGACCTTCTGGTCGTGGCTGGGAAGACCGTCTGCTTATTCTTGTCTTCCACCAGGATTGGATCCAGTGAAGAACCGAACAGCTTGTCTCCAGTGTAGTCAGCCCCTGCCAGGTGCCACTTAGCTCGAGACTCTGCCTGCCAGTGACGTAGCCACAACAAGCGCCTGGAAGCTACAAAGGATGACAAAGCTCGAGAGGCATACTTAACTGCATCCAGCGTGGCGTCTACCAAAAGCTGGGTGGCTGCCAGCACCTTGGAGATGTCTTGCAGTAAACGCACCTCTGTGGGCGAGGTCCTGTCTCTCAGCTGTTCCAGCCACAGCACTGTGACCTGTTAAAAAAGGAGGCGGTTGCAGCCACCCTAATAGCCCAGGTTATAGCCTGGAAGGACAAGGACTTACGCATGATCATTTCCGCCTTTTTGTCCTCTGCCTTGAGGCAGTTGGCTATGTCTCCAGTCACCACCGCAGAGGCAGAAGCCAGGCTGGGGTGTCCATTGAAGGTACATGCAGAGCTTGGGCGAAGGTAGAATTGTGGGGGTTTCTTGGAGGTCCTGTAGTCGTCCCCACGGACCTCATGGCGCAGCGGCTACTTCCCCCTTTACGCAGCCGTCTGGTACGCGGCAAGGCTTGCCTGCCAGCAGCGCTGAGCACGGGTGGAGAGAGGAGCAGATCCGAAGGTAAAACAAAAAGGGAAAAAAACCTAAAGGCCTATGGAAAAAAACCTAGAAGGACTAGAAAAAGGAAAAAACCTTAGAAAAAACCTAGAAGTCTTCGAAGTGAGGGAGAGACAAGTAAAAACACTCCTTCTGGGCTGAAGGCTGAGGTTAATCTGGGAGGTCAGAGGAGCTATGGAGGTGTGGCCTCAAGATTTACCTCAGCCTCCAGGGCAAAAGGGCTGTGATAATACCCATATGTGACTCCTCCCACGCCTCACTTCAGAGACTTGCGAGTTTCTCGTGGTCATTGTAGTGCCTATCCTTCCTTCACAAGGCGGCTATGACCCCATAGGGTCTCCCAACAGTGGTTACTGGCTGGATTTCTCAAGGAATGGCAGAGGCCACTATTTTCCAGCCGTTATCACCACGACATCAACCAAAAATCACAATGTTTCTTTCAATTGTGGTTATTGATTATAGCTTTAATTTCTATCAGATTATTTTAGCAATAATATTTGGAAAAGAACAAAAAATCATCTGCAAAAACACAGAGCAAATACTAATTCTTGTCTTCAAACTCAACATACATTTCAGTGGAAGAGGAGAGAAATGGATTTCTGGGACTGCAAAGAGAGTTATTTGGAAGATGGACAAATTGGTGGCATCTCACAAAGATTGGTAAAAGAGAGTTTGGCTAGAGACAACAAATTTGTGGAGGAAAGCTTTCCACTGAACCCTGTGAGAACTGAAACAGCCCTAAAATCTGACTGCAGACAAGCGTTCTTCCATTCTAAAATACAGGAATGTGACTAAAATAGAGCTTATTAAATCACCCAATGAAAAGCCAATGAAGAATTCATTAACACTTTCATTAACAGTCAAAATTGAGGAAATGAATAAAATTGAATTTATACTCTTTGTAAAGGATGGCAAATGAGACGATAGTTGAAAATGAGATCTGATGAGATAATTTCTCAATTAGAATATAATACACAATTTGCTCAAAAGATAAACAGGAAAAGAAAGGGAAGAGATATATATGTTCTAAGATAAAAAATATGCACAGCTCAAGTACCAAAATATCAAAAATCCAGAAGGAGAGAGAGGAAGATAAACATAATATCCAATCCTGACGCAATTAAACACAGCATCTATTACTATTCCAGGCAAGTGGCTTTGTTGAAAATAATTTATGTATTTATTTCTAAATAAGGAGCAAGCTGTTGGAGCTCACCCTGTCGGCAATTCCAGCATCATTAAGCCACTGTACCACTGTGTCCCCACTATAAATAATGCAAGCTTTGCTTTATAAATTCTGTTACTTGCTTCAAGAACCAACTTTCTAAAGAGAACACATACAAGTCCAGAAAAAGAGGTGGTTCTTTTAAGGCATCTATCCATCAATCCTGACACACTGCCCAATCCTTTGCAACACAGAGAGTATGTCCTTAGCCAAGTTAGAAAGCACTGCCAAGTATTAACATAAATCTAAAAGAAATAAGCTCAAGTACCAAAATATCAAAAATCCAGAAGGAGAGAGAGGAAGATAAACATAATATCCAATCCTGACGCAATTAAACACAGCATCTATTACTATTCCAGGCAAGTGGCTTTGTTGAAAATAAATTATGTATTTATTTCTAAATAAGGAGCAAGCTGTTGGAGCTCACCCTGTCGGCAATTCCAGCATCATTAAGCCACTGTACCACTGTGTCCCCACTATAAATAATGCAAGCTTTGCTTTATAAATTCTGTTACTTGCTTCAAGAACCAACTTTCTAAAGAGAACACATACAAGTCCAGAAAAAGAGGTGGTTCTTTTAAGGCATCTATCCATCAATCCTGACACACTGCCCAATCCTTTGCAACACAGAGAGTATGTCCTTAGCCAAGTTAGAAAGCACTGCCAAGTATTAACATAAATCTAAAAGAAATAAAATGATTTTTTATGATCTAGTTGAATTGTAAATATAAATCTATAAGAAATTCTGAATGTCTGAATTAAGAAAAAGTTGATCAATATATGACAAAAAGGCTTACCGGTTTCCAGCGAAGAATATAATTGGAAATGTGAGAGGACTCCGGTACAATCCACTGGATAGGATGAGAATCAGGTTGAATTGGAACATCTGTGATAATCACCTGAACAGGGTGACCAGGGGAACCTAAAATTAAGATGATCCTTATTAGTTCAGTTTGTTTGTTATTTCTTAATGGTGCTTCGACTGGGCTACCAGTAGAATATCCTCATTTTCATAAACAAGTTTTCACAAAATGTTTCACTTTTAGTTACCTTTGCAATGAGATCTGTAGCCAAACTGATTAAGGGAGAGGTGCAAATAAAAGGTGTATCATCTTTCCTGTCAATGAGTCTAGGCATCAAAAATTAGGACTCTGTATGTGGGACTTTTAAATATTATTCTTTCCTCTTGTTTTAGGAACTGGTCCCCTAGACAACTGACAGGAAAGTGGTAGGAAAGGAAAACAGGTGTTTACTTAAACTATGTATTAATATTTGCTTAAAACTAAGGCTCTATGGGTAGAAGGGAAGCTGTACTTGAATATAAATACTAAGAACTGGCGCCCAGTTGAGAGCTGCTGTTACATAAGAACACATAAGTAAATGCTTTTCAAAGCCACTGTGTTTTTTATAAATTAATCCTCAGAACAAAGCTTTACTAACATTGGGGCTTACAGATTTGGATTGTAAAAAAATCAAGGGATGGTGAGATGGTAGCACTTTTCTGTATCTCTTTGCTGCCATCTGGAAATCCTGTAGCCTTATTTGTACATCTTCCTCTAATGTATTAATTTATTTGGATCCCATTTTTATGATTTTTACAAATAACTCAAGGTGGCAAACTTATTTCTCCTGTTTTTCCCCATAACTACCCTATGAGATGAGTTGGGCTGAGAGAAAAAGACTGACCCAAAGTCACCCAGCTGGATTTCATGGCTAAGATGAGAATAGAACTCATGATCTTCTTCATTCTATCCTGGTGCCTTAAACAACTGATCAAATTTATTCCATTGTTGTTTGTTTATTCTTGAAAGGTTTCTGGATTTCTATTTTATGCTCCTTACATCCAGGTGAAAAAATTAGACTGAATCTATCTTTTATGTTATATGCATGTGGGAAACCAGGAGCTATACCTAAGATTTTTTTTAAAAAACATTTTATTGGTTTTTACAAATTTTTTAAAGGAAAAGGGGTAAAGAAAGGGTATAGAAAATTTTGACAGCTACATCATGCGAGGGAAGGTAATCCCCCCAAATCTCGTAACTTTTACAAAGAAAAGTAGAAAAAGCATCAACATTTGAGTAAATATTGGCAGTTTTGGTTTTACATTAAATCATCAGTGTATTCAATCATTTTTGTATCACTTCCAAAAATTACATTGTAACAACAATTGCAATAAACTTTCAATTCATTTTTGTGACCTGAGTCTTCTCAGTGTTGGATCCTCCCCCGTCTTCTGGCAGAGCCTCGGCCCCTCCCTCCTTCATATCTTATGTACCATCTCCTGTTTCGTCTAGAAGGGCATTATGTTTTTTAATGAAAGCCTCCGCTTCCACCACTGTATTAATTCTAATTCTGCTGCCCTCCCAGAAAATCAACATACCTTCTGGCAATAACCACCTGAACCAGACTCCTTTATTATATAATTTCTTTGCTAAAGAGGAATATTTCTTCCTCTTATCTCTTACTTTCTTTGGAATCTGTTTAAGAATGGATATTTGTTTGTCCTTATATTTTAGTGGTACCACCCTTTGAACACCTAGGACCTCATCTCTTGTGGTCTTTCTAAGAAATTTAACATGGACTTCCCTTGGAACATTGTGTGTTCTAGCGTATGCTGAATTAATCCTATAAATCAGGTCAATATCCCACCAGAGCTGCTGTTTATCTCTGTTGATGTATTCTGCTAATATTGTGGTCATAATCTCCTTAAGGTCTTCATTCTCAGTTTCTGGCAGATTTTGAAATCTAAGGAAAAAGACATCCTTTCAAATTCCATTTTTATCATGTGGTTTTCAAATTCTACATTCCCCCTTTGGATTGTCTTAACCTCCTCCCTCATCCCAACCGCACCCTCCTCCAGTACAACTATTCTCTGTTTATTTTGTGTGGCTTGTTGTTGTGTTTCTCTGAGCTGATCATTTAAGTCTGTCAGTTGTTTTTTCAATTCGTCCTGTCCCTTTAAGAGAGATTGAAGCATCTAGTGAACGGATAAATCCTTTGAACTCTCTTCGGGGGCTTTAGGTTGTAGAAATGACTCCAATTGTGACTGTTGAGTAATCGGACTAGACGTAGAAGATGACGGGGCAGAAGAAGCCTTGCCAGGCGGCAATTTTTTAGGACCCATCATGAAGCTCAGAGATAGTTATAAGTCTGTGCAAAGAAATGGCGCCTGTGGAAAAGCACAACAGGGAGAGATCACGAGGCAGGCAAACCCAGAAGGGAATATTAGTCTTCCAATGCAGCTCTTAGCCAAATAGTTGAGTCCAATATTCCAGATCCAGGGAAAGTATATAATAGAAGAGGCTCCTAGGGATCTCTGGGGTGGAAAATAGTTCAAAGCCAGAAAATCTTCGAAGAGAGGAATCTCATTCATGAAGTCAAAGAAGAAGGAGGAAGTTGGCCATCTTGGCTCAGCCTTCACAGGAGGTCAGGAAACAACAAGTCCAAAGTTCTCATAAATAGTTTAAAGAAAGATCAACTCAGCCATCCTTTCTCTTGCAATTGTAATGAAAAGTCATCCTCCCATTTCTTAAGGGAAGTGAAAGTCAGTTTTTAGCTCTCTCTCTCTCTCTCTCTCCTCTGAGAGGGAGAGATATTACAACTGCCGCTTTTCTGAGGGGGGTGGAATCCCCCCCCTCCAATCTTAACTCTTCCAAAGATTGAAACAGAGTTTTAACAAGACTGCAGTTCATCAATTGAATAGATTAGCAAAAGACTTGGAGAGACTTCCCACCTCACCGCACTTCAGCTGTAGCCTTCAAATTGATTGTTTCCTTCCAGGCTCCGCTTGGCGAAGACGCGCGGCAACATGCAGCGCTGCCGTGCAGCCCCCACGCTTCCCGGCTCCTGGGGCGAAGCTGGAGACCCCCCTGTTGCCGCCGCCGATCCAAGGGGTCCCAGCAAGCCACCCTGCGGCAGGGCACCCCTCCAAGGCACCCTAGGACTCCCTGAAGAACCCTCCTCCTGAAGGCTGCCTCCGCAGAGGCGGAGGCGTCTAGCCGGTAGTGCCTGATGAAAGGCGAGGGGGAGGACCAGGCGGCAGCCCTGCAGATCTCCTCGCTAGGAGCCTGGGTGGCCCAGGCTGCTGAGGTGACAGCACTTCTGGTGGAGTGCGCGGTGATGCCCTCAGGAACCTGGAGTCCTCGTGCCTCGTAGGCCTTGGAGATGGCCGATCTGATCCACCTGCTGATGGAGGCTGGGGAGACCTTGGCTCCCCAGGTGGACGTCTGAAAGGAGACGAAGAGGGCCTCAGAGTGCCTGAAAGGGGCCGTGCGCTTCAGGTAGATGCTCTTCTGACGTCCAGGCGATGCCAAGATCTCTCTCTATCCCTGGAATGCTGTGGACAGAACTATCTCTAGGCCTCTGTGGAAGGGAGAGTTGACTTTGGGCATGAACCCACTTGTCTAGGAATGAGCAGAGGTCCCTTCTGCTGGAGAGAGCATTAAGCTCTGAAGCCCTCCTGACTGACGTGATGGCGACTAGAAAGACTACCGTGAGGTCAGGAATTGGAGGGAGACCTCCCTCAAGGGCTTGAAGGGCGCCTCGGTCAGTGCCTGGAGGACCGTGGGTAGGTCCCAGGTCGGGAATCGATGGACCATAGGGGGCTTCAGATTCGCCGCCCCCTTGAGGAAGCACTTTAGGACAGGGTGCTGTGATAAAGGCGGGGCATCCACACCCCCCCTCAGGACCGTGGAAAGGGCAGAGACCTGCCTCCTCAGAGTGCTAGGGGCCAGACCTTTTTCCAGACCTTCCTGCAGAAAGTCCAGCACCTGGGGCACGGAAGCCACAGTTGGGACGATGTCAGCACCAGTCCGCGAAGGCGACTCAGGAGGCATAGTAAATGCGAGTTGTGGACTGTCTCCTGGATGCCTCGATGGTCTTAATGACCTTCGCTGAGAATTGGGGCCCACTTAATTGTTCCCGCTCAATCGCCAGACGGTCAGATGGAGCCACTCTGGGTTCGGATGCTCCAGAGACCCCTGGAGTAGGGTCACCTCCCCCTGCGGGATCCTCCAATGGGGGGCTGAGGACAGATCCACCAGGTCTGCTAGCCAGGGGCGGCGTGGCCAGAAGGGGCCACTAGGACCATCTCTGCTCTCTCTGCCACTAACTTCCTCAGGACCGCGGGAATGAGGGTAGGGGAGGGGAAAGGCGTAGAGGAGACCGGGCAGCCAAACGCAGCACAGCACGTCCGTGTCTATGGCTCCTCTGGATGGGAACCTCAATATGAAGTTTGGCAGCTGGGCATTCGCTGGAGTTGCAAAGAGGTCCACTGTTGGACGGCCGAACCTCCTGCAGATCTGTTGGAATACGGTGGGATGGAGTTGCCACTCTCCATTGTCGATTGTCTCCCTGCTGAGCCAATCCGCCTGTTGGTTCTCTATCCCGGAGATGTGCTCGGCTCTGATCGATCGGACGTTCTTCTCCGCCCAGTTCCCCAGCTGGAGGGCCTCCTTGCGTAGGGCTTGGAATGGGTGCCTCCCTGCTTGTCCACGTGGGCAGTCCACGTTGGCAGTCAAGACCAGGACGTGGTGGTCGGTCACTGCAGTCTTGAAGTGGCACAGAGCCAGGTGGATGGCTCTGAGTTCCAGCCAGTTGATGTTGTTGCGCAGGTCTGTTGGCGTCCAGCGGCCCTGGGCTATCTGGAATTCCAGGCGCACTCCCCAGCCGAACAGGCTTGCGTCTGTCGTGAGGACCATCCTCACTGGCTCCCTGAATAGTGATCCCTTGTCCAGAGCTGGAGTCATCCACCAATGAAGAAAGAGGCACACCTGGGGTGTCACGAGTACCTTGAAGTTGGCGTCACTCGTCCCGGCTCTTTGGTGTGGAAGCAGGAACCACTGGAGCTCTCTGGCATGAAGGCGAGCCCATGGTACGATCCCTATGCAAGAGATGATCTTTCCGAGAAGCCTGGAAAGAAGAACTATAGGGACAGAGCGTGACTTGCGGATCTCCTGCACCAGCTGAGCAATGCTGTCCCTATGCTCCTGAGAGAGGGGAGCATCCGCGAATAGGAAGAGGCGACCGCCGATGGGGTGATCCCGGGCCGGGTCACTTGAACTTACGGAGAGAACGACCGCCCCCCCTCGAAAGGGCTGCTTGCCCTGCTGCTGGCCCCTGAATCTGTATCTGGGGAACTGCCTATCCCCCTGTCTAGGAAACCTGGAAGCCGTGCACCTCTGATTCTGGAAGTCCGAATCTGGTGGACGATAGGGTGCTCTCCTGGGATAGGGTGCCTATCGATGTTCTGAACGCCTGGTCGTGGCTGGGAAGACCTTACGCTTATTCTTGTCTTCCACAAGAATGGGGTCCAGCGAAGAGCTGAACAGCTTGTCCCCTGTGTAGTCAGCTCCTGCCAGGTGCCACTTTGCGCGAGATTCTGCCTGCTAGTGGCGCAGCCACAGCAGGCGCCTGGATGCTACAGAGGATGATAAAGCTCTCGAGGCATACTTAGCCGCGTGCAAGGTGGTTTCTGCCGAAAACTGGATGGCTGCCAACACCTTGGAGATGTCCTGCAACAGGCGCACTTCTGTGGCCAGGGTCCTGTCTCTTAGTTGCTCCAACCATAGGACTGTGGACCTGTTAAAAAAGGAAGCGGACGCAGCCGCCCTAATAGCCCAGGTTATCGCCTGAAATGACCTACGCATTACCAAAGGTCGGATCAAGCCGGAGGACTACCCTGTCCGGGTGAAAGATGTATAGGTTTTGCCTGGTGGATAAGGCTGCCAACTCAGAAACGCGCTGCGCCAATGTAATGGCTACAAGAAAAACCACTTTTACTGTTAAGACATGCATGGACACAGAATGCAAAGGCTCAAATGGAGACTGGGTCAGGGACTCCAGGACTTTAGAAACATCCCAGGTAGGGAATCTGTGAATCGTCGGTGGCTTGATGTTCGTGGCACCCCTCAAGAAAAGCCGAATCAGAGGTTCATGAGAGAGAGGCTGAGCCGCAGTCAGAGAGAGGACTGATGAGAGGGCTGCAACCTGGCGGCAGAGAGTTTTTGGAGACAGTCCCAGGTCCAGACCCCGTTGCAGGAATTGGAGAATTTGGGAAACAGATGCCTCGAGAGGAACAACGCCTTTTGATTCACACCAGAGAGAGAATTGAGTCCAAGTGGCGTCATAAATGCGGTTAGTGGAAGGGTGCCTGGAAGATTGAATAGTTTGGATTACTTCCGCTGAGAGTTTCGCAGTTCTTAGAGCTTCCCGCTCAACTCCAAGTGGTGAGGTGCAGCCATGGAAGGTCTGGATGCTGGCACGCCCCTTGCAGAAGTAGTGAAGGGAATTGGGGCAGTTGCCATGGAGGAGCCACTTAGAGATTCATGAGGTCGGCAAACCAGGGTCTGCGAAGCCACCGAGGAGCAATTAAGATTAGTTCCGCCCTTTCCACCATCATCTTTCGGATTACCCTCTGAAGGAGTGGGGTGGGTGGAAAGGCATACAGAAGGCCTGGAGGCCAGTCGGATCTTAGAGCATCCACTCCCTCTGCCCCCGGGGATGCGAAGCAGGTGGCAACTGAGCGTTGTCCTGAGAGGTCGAGGACCGGGGGGCCGAACCTGACTGCTAGCTGCTGGAATACTCCGTGATGTAAGCTGCACTCTGCCGGATTTATGTGAGTGTGGCTGTCTGTACGTTGTGGATCCCCGATATGTGTTCGGACCGAAGCGACAACAGGTGGGCCTCCGCCCAAGACATTAGTTGATAAGACAGAGTCATCAGACACCGGGATTTTGTCCCCCCCCCTGCCGGTTTATGTGTGCTTTGGTGGTGGTATTGTCCGTAAGGACGAGCACATGCACATTGGCCACGAGAGATGTGAGAACCTGGACAGTAACAAAATATCATCAAAATTACAGAGAATTCTAACCGGCATAGATCTGAGATGGGCCACCAGAACGGCTGAAATCTTAGTAAAGACCTTTGGGGCCGATGATAAGCCAAATGGAAGGGCTTGGTATTGCAAGTGATTTCCATTATAAGAAAACCGGAGGAATTTCCTGTGATCTGGAAGAATGGGGATATGGAGGTATGCCTCTGTAAGATCAATAGAGGAGAGAAGATCATTGGGGCGAATGCTCTCCAGAATGGACAACAGAGAATGCATTTTAAACCTCCTATAAACTATAAATTTGTTTAGAAATTTGAGGTCGAGAATAGCTCTCCAACCCCCTGAAGACTTAGGCACTATAAAGAGACAGGAATAAAACCCCAGCCTTGCTGGTCAAGGGGAACCTCCTCAGTGGCCTGAATTTGGAAGAGGTATCTGATGGCTAATTCAACCAGATGCCTTTTGGCAATGTCCCTGGAGATGGGACAAGGCACGAAAATCTGCAGGGGGCTGGAAAGAAATTCCTGAGCCAGGCCAAAACAATCCAAGATGATCCAAGAGTCGCTGGTGATGTCATCCCAGCGATCCGGGAAGGCAGACAGGCAGCCCCCAATTGGGAGGTCGTCCAGACCTTCACTTCTGCTTTCGGAACGTGCGGTTTGATCCACCCTTGAAGGGTTTCCTATAGGAGAATCTCTGGGAGTTCTAGTTGGACCTGTCCTGGAACTGCTAGCCTTGTCTCGGGGGAGCCTGGCGCTGAGGACGGGGGTAGGCAAATCCCCTGTCCATCCCGTGAAAGGACGACCTGCGGAAGAATGGAGAAGATCAGACTTGCGGTTTGCGGCAGGAAGCACCTTGCGCTTGTCTTTGGATTCCACCAAGAGCGGCTCCAGAGGGGGACCAAAGAGCAGACCAGGTGAGAATGGTGCCGACACCAAGCGCCACTTTGCTCTGGCTTCTGCCTGTCACTGCTTCAGCCAAAGAAGGCGTCTCGTGGCAATGGAAGAAGCCATGGACCTGGAAGAGAAACGTGCCACATCCAAGGAAGCATCAGCTGCATACTCCATTGCCGCTTTAAGTTTGTTCAAGTCCTGGTGGGCGTGGGAGTCCCCAGGAGGGACCCTGTCCTGCGATTGCTTCAGCCATCGAAGGGCAGCCCTATTGAAAAAGGAAGCAGAAGAGGCGGCCTTGATCGCCCAAGCAGCCGACTGGTGACCCTTTACCAGCGACTGCTCGAAGCGTTTATCCTCAGGGCGAAGGGTGTCCTCAGGGGCATTAGTGGCCGTGTTAGGAGATGACAAGGACACCACTGGGAGATCAATGGAAGGAACCTCCAGAAGTTTAGAAAGCTCTGGGCTGACATTATACAACTGTTTGTCCAGAGTAGAGGGGAGGGGCCCTGCCCTCGGAGAACCCCACTGGTTTTAAATCACCTCTAGAAACAGTTTCAGAGAGGGAACAATGTCCTTTTCGATTGGAAGACATGAGAATAGGGGATCAGTAGTGTCAAATTTGTCCACCTCTGAGGAGGTAGATGGTTTAGAAGCCGGAATACCAGAGACCTTCTTGGCTTTAAATAAGAGAGAACAAAACATTGCGGGTTTGAACAGGCCCAAGGCAGAAGGGGCAGGAGTCAAGTCCTCATCAGGTCAGAATCACGAGTGGCCTGTTCCTCAGTATCCACAGCAGAAGGCTGAGAGGTGCCTGCAGAAGAAACCCCTTGGGCCTGCTTAGAACGCCCCCTCTTGGACCTGTTAGAGGCGGCACTATGAGGAGTGGCAGAAGCAGAGCCCCGGTGTTGCAGGCCTGCAGCAATGCCTCGTTCAATGGCAGCTGCTATGATGTCAGCCATATCATCGGGGTTGATGGTGACAGCCCTTGGAGCAGGTGAACCCACATCAATGTCTGGGGTAACGCTGCCATCCCCTTCAGAATCAGATTCCCCCTGGAAACCGATCCCATCCTCTGGATTCAAAGGAGAAGCCGGGGGGAGGGGAGCATCCCCATCTGTATCAGTGGAAAGATCCTCCATGGGGTTAAAATTTGAAGGAACAGGAGTCTAGGAGCTGGAAAATGAATAGAGCAATGATTGGTTTTGGCAGAGGCCTTTCGAGGAACAGGATCACAGGCCTTGTCAGGAGTTGCTATAGGAATAGAGGCCTCCTGAAGCTCCTGAAGGGGGGTAGGTCTAGGGGCCTTAGCTGGCATTGGAGCAGAATGCTTAGAATGGGGCCTCTTTTTGCCTCTAGGTTCCATTGGGGCTGGTACAGAAGGGACCATTGTATCGGATGAATCCTCCCCCTGAGGAACCGAAGCCTCGTTGGTCGCCATTTTACTCACTGTTAGTTGTGGAGGAAGGCCTCCCCGCTCAAACAAAATGGCCACCATTGATTTTCACGCCCAAATTAATTGCCGTCTGTGGTAGACAGGGCCCTGAGAAATGCCTGAAATGGTGAGCCGATGAAGCAGCTTATCGCCTAGTAAATGGCAGCCTGTCCAGCATCGTAGTTGGTGAAATATGAAGCCAGAGATCGTGTTGCGGAGGCAAGGGAAGCGGCTGCTGGCTGGGTGTTACACGTGTCTGGCGCGGCGAAAGGAGGCCTCCTGAGCAGCGCAGTTGGAGCGCTGGACTCTCTGATGCTGCTGCGTGGAGAACGGCACTTCAAAGGCAGTTTCCCTTGGGCGGCGCAGCAGCAGCAATCGGCACAATAAAGCCTGAGGACGAGCCTCGTAGGCTAGCTGAAAGGGCTGTGAGTTGCTGAGACAGCAAAGCCTGAGGTGAACAAGCCTCGTAAAGGCTGTTGTGTTCGAATCAGCTCAGAGGAGCCTGATAGAAATTAATTTGAGAGGAGAAAGCCAATTTTTGAGAAGTTTAGAAGAGAAATAGAAATTTTAGCAAGGAGCGATAGGGAGACACAGCTAATCAAAGGATTGACTGAGTCTATTTCTGGGGAAGAGACTCGTGGGCATGTCTTTAATACTTGTAGACCCAGTCCTATTGGATCCTGACGGAGTCATATCCCATGCCTGGATGATGTCTCCACCTACTGGGAGAATGTGCTATTCATCTCAACAGAAAGTTATAAGTGGCTGACATATAATATTTCAGGTGCAAAACCACACTATGTTCTGACCCAGCCTTCGCAAGCAATGAGAAACCACTTACTCACAAGTAAAACAAACCCCTTTATTCAAACAGGGAAGGAACAGTCTTGTCACATTGGATAAACAACCCCAAAAGTAATTAGTCACAAATAAAAATCTTTTCCCCTTCTGAAACAGGGCAAGAACAGTCTCTGTTCACAGGAGAATTCAAGATAAACAAGTCCTTCAAATGGTTAAGCCAAGCTGAGGTAAATGCACTATCTATTGCCATAATGGCGAACTTATGGCATGTATGCCACAGGTGGCATGTGGAGCCCCCACTTCAGGCAAGCCAGCTGCCCCAGCCCAGCTCCACTGCGCATGCACAGGCACACACGCCTCCTACTGGCCAGCTGGTTTTCGGGCCTCTGCTGAGGGCCAGGGCAGGGAACATAGGAGCATGCGCGGGGGGGGGGGGCTGTGCTAACATTGTGCAGCAAACTCCAGCGGGCTGGATGTGAGTGTGAATGGTCTGGCCCCGCAGTGCTTCCTCAATCATTGGAGACTTCCTTCAGCCTTCAAGCAGTTGCAGAGGGGTTTTTTGCTTCCAGGTTGGTGCAGGAGGCTTTCCAGGCCCAAAATGGGGGGGGGGGGAAATGCCATTTCTGCACCCCATTTTGGGTCTGGAGTGAGGAAGCACTGTGGGGCCAGGCCATTCACACTCACATCCAGCCCAGCGGAGTTCACTGCATCAGGGCGTGAATGAGACCCTGTCCCATGGAGCCCACTGTTGCTTGGGCAAGGAGGATAACGATGAAGACAAGGCGAAGACTGGTGAGGTTTTGCGCCAGTCGACAGGGAGCAGGTCAGGCAGGGCTGGTTGGCGAGGAGGCAATCGTGCTTAGATGGCTGTTGCCACCAGCAGCTTGCATGCTCTGACTGAAGCTGGAATTCGCTGTGCTGGGGGGAAAATGAGAGGCCCTGCTTGAATGGGGAAAACGGGGAGAAAAACAGCTGCTCTGTTGGCTCTGACTAAAGCAGGGATCACTGGCTCACGTACACACACGCGCACACAGTTTGGAGAGCTCCCCTTCCTCTCTCTCTGTCTCGCTGCAGGCAGCAGTTGCTGTGCTTCAGTGCCTGGTTGGCAGGGCACTCAGGTAAGGCAGGGTGGGGCGTTGGGGGGCAGCTCTGCACCCCCTCCCTTGCTTTGTTCTCAACCCCCCCCCCACTCAGGTGTCACCCACACTATTGCCAGATGTTTGGGTGCCCTGGCTGAAGTACTCCCTCTGCCACACGCACTCAATTGGATTGCTCTCTTGCTTTAGATGTTTCCCTCTATTTGCAGGCAAGTGTGCTCCTGAGACAAAGAAGCCTCATAAAGTAGTTGAAAGTAGTTGCAGGAAGGGAGGGGAGGAGCAGGAGACCAGCAGGCAAACACTTTTTTGCCCAGAATGAAAGTTTCTGGGTCCGACTCTTCAAAAGAGGATGGGTGCCTGAATCTGCACAATATTATAGCACCCAGGAGCGTCCATTCTAGGCATGAAAAACATTTCCCAGCCAACTCTCCTCTCCCTTCTTCAAAGGCAAAGAAACAGAGAAACAAGAGAGGAAACAGATGTTTGCAAGGTAAGTGAGTCCTTGTTGCAGGAAGGAATGGATAAGCAGGAGGCATCTTAGTGGGTTGGGGAGGTCTTAAGGGTCTGTTCTATCACTAGGACCCCCATGGCCTTCCCCACCCTGAGATACCTCATGGGCACATTGGTATTCTTGAATGTTGAGCTCTTAGGAAAGTATCCCCTCCTTGGGTGTTGCAAACAACTATTTCCAGTGGGGAAAACAGGACAAAGTAAGTGGGCAAAATAGGTTCCTTGGGTATATTTCCAGTCTGAATTAGACCAAGGCAGTGTCTCTACAGAAGAGCTCTTTTAAGGAATCATTATGAATGAATAGAAAAGCAACTAATTTACCTCTGTTCTTAACTGCTAAAGCTATTGCACATAAAAAACAGAGGAGCGCTGATCAACTATCAGAGCCATCATTTTGACAGTTTTGCTGTACTGTAATCTGTCCCCATGAAATGCAAGCATGGAATAAACTGAGCCTGGTTTGTTCTCAGTCTTTTAAGTGGCCACAAACTACTAGCAAAAGTGGCATTTGATCACAAGGCAAGGAATGTTTCTTCTTTTGCATTTTAGCATCCAAGAAGGGACAGGAAAGAAAAAGAAAAAGAAGGAAAGAGGGGAAAAGAGCAAGGAAGCAAAAAGAAGGAAAGAGGGGAAGAAAGAAGGAAGAGGAAAGGAAAGAGAAGAGAAGGAAATCATAATGAGAGAGAGTGAGGGTGTGAGGTAAATTCTGCCTTAGCACCTGATCACCAGCAGCCCTGCTACCTTTTACCATCCCCTTGTCCCCTCCTCCTGACCTCTCCTGGTGGTCTCCCATCCTATCACTGAGGATGCTTTGGTTACAAAGCCAGGTCTCATAAGGAGGAGCGGGCCTCCCTCTGATCCAAATATTTTGCCCTCCTGCACACACCATGGGCAGTCAAGGAGAGCGAGCACAGCAGCAATGGGAGCTGGCCATACCCACCACGGCCATGCCAACCCCGGCCTCTGAAGTCAACCACAATGGGGCCCTCATTAAAATTGAGTTTGATACCCCTGGACTAACAGATGACCTAAGTGCTGCATGTGTTGCTCTCAAACTTACAAAGTATGAGCCAAGGTTAGAAAAATGATCAACGTGTATACAACAGCAAAAGTCACATTAATCAAAAGCATGACAAATGCAAACATTTACCTTTCAATAAAAAGGTGTTTGAATCATTGAAAGCGCTGTTATTGTGTTTTTTTTTCAGAGAAAAGATGTTAATCATGTATGAGTTGTTTTTCTAAAATAAAAATTCATTATTCGGGTTAAATTGCCATGTTTGCACTCCGAGATTAATGTGGGTTTTGGGCTGCGGTTTGGGCACTCGGTTTCTAAAAGGTTTGCCATCACTGACCTATTGTGTCCCAATAGGGAGACTTAATTGGCATTCAAATACAGAGCAATAAGTTCTGACAAATCTGGTTCTGGCAAAGGAATCTGACTTGATTGATATGCACTGGAAAACAAGTAGTTGTCTGCACAACAGGCCACTCCCAAACCCCTACTATTTACTGTATTTTTTGTAGTATAAGACACTGCGAAGTATAAGACGCACCTACCTTTTGGGGAGGGGAAAAAAACTGCCTCTGCCTCCCAGCAATTTGCCTCGCTGCAGCAAAGAGCAAAAACAGTGTGTTTCAATTTCAGCACAAGTAGCTGATTGTCGGTCGGATCGGCTTCCCAATGATCACCTGCTTCAAGCTGCAGGGATTGCCATAATCTATTGCCAGCTTCCGCATCCCGTTTTCAGCCTCCACGTGCTCCGTTTTCTGCCCATTCCAGGCAGTGGGGATCAGAATGGGCAGAAAACAAGGCGTGCGGAGGCAGCAATAGGCAATGGCAATCCCTGCAGCCTGAAACAGCTGATGGTCAGGAGGCTGATCCAACCGACTATCAGCTGCTTGTGATTCAGCTGTGCTGAAGCTGAAGCTGAAGCTGAAGCTGAAACAGATTGTTTGCTGTTTGCTGCAAGGAGGCAAATTGCTGGGAGGCAGAAGCCAAAGGGTGGGAGCCAGCGGGTGGGCGGGACTACATTCGGTATATAAGACGCACCCACATTTTCACCCCCTTTTAGGGTGCAAAAAGGTCTTATAAATCTTTTGGACAGAGAGCTCTGATGTCATTCCTGGGATCTGTTGCAGCCACTCTCCCAACTTAGGAGTCATAGCCCCAAGTATTCCTACCACTACTGAGACCATTTCAACCTTTACTTTTCACATCCCTCTCCAGTTCCTTCAGGTCCTTGTGCTTCTACAGTTTCTCATACTTCTTCCTGATATTGCGGTCACTTGGCACCACATTTATCACTACTGCTGTCTTCTGGTCTTAGTCCATTACCATATTGTCTGGTTGACTGGCCGGTATCTGTCTGTCCATTCATATCTGGAAATCCCTCACGCTCTTACCCCTCTGTATTTCCACAATCTTCTCTGTGACTTCCCATCTAAACTTAGAATGGTCTAGCTCATATTCTGTAGATGTTCCTATACACAATAACAGCTACTTGGTTGTGCCATTCAGTATAAGCTGTTCCTGCCAGCATTCTACACCCTGCCACTATGTGTTGCTGCCTCTGCACCTTGGATCCTACCTACTGTGGTAGACCTCTGCTTCTATGGATCTGGTGCTTAGTGTCTGTTCTTGTGCTGCTATGATTGGTGCCTCAATGCTGTCTTTTAGTCCAGTTCTTTCCAGTCACTGGTAGGATATCCCCTATCAATCTATGGTACATTCCATGCAGGGTCTTGCCTTGTCATAGCACTTCCTCTGCTTGATCTTTCTCTATTTCTCAATAGCTTTGTATGAACTAAATGCATGAGAGCACAAGCAGCATGCATGGTTCAATATATCGCTGGCACATATGCATTCCTAATAGGTGGGATACAGACAGATGTATGTGGTAGGCTGTGTGTCTATATAATTAAGATAAATGGAAGGGTATCATTAAACATAATGTAGACAGCCTGACTTTGTGGAATGGAATTAATGCATATTTTATAGGAAAATAAATGAAAGGTCTAAAATCTATCAAAATGTGTGAATTAGTACCAACTAGATTGCTCTGGATGCTCATGGAAGTAGGAATCTATAGACCATGCCCTTAGCTTTACTTGAAAGAAGATTCTGTAGCTCCCTATTGAACAATGCCTATGTCCTTGTGATGCTGGTCAAGCAGAGGACATTATCCATTATGTCCTTCACTGCCCCACTTATAATGAGATCATGGCCAAATTACTAATTGCAGATGAACGCAAAAGCTTTTGCCTTGAAAAATTGAATTATTTCCTTTATATTAGTTGCATATTAAGTCCCAGTCAATGGTGATATTGGAAGATCAACTAGAAAGATGTTCTCGGAAAAATTCAGTATTCTGAATGAATGTTACTGAAGATTTAAAAAAAACTTGTTGTTAGGTACAAGATTGGATGGGTGAGAATGAGATGAGAGAGTACAGAAAAACTAATTGGGCTGTTAGGCAACCTAAGAATGAATTAGAGTGACAACTGTTGAGCATCTGCTTCAAAAACAGTGTGCTTTTTTCAGATGTGTGGCTTAAACATAAGTTTATTAACATAAACATATAGAAAAGGGAAGACTGATGGTTTATGATGAAAGACTAAGAGAATTTCTAAGAATAACAAGTCAGGAGAAATTCTGAATGCAGGATAGGCCAGTATTTTAGAAGTGAGTGAAAAAGCATCAAAACAAGGTACCTCCAACAGAGAGAACTGAATAAATGTGATGGGATTTGGAATGAGACTATTAGAAAAAATATTTTAAATATTTGTGGGGGAAGTATACAATATGTCACGAAACCAAATTGAAGTGAATTCTATGTTAATATCCAATAAAAATCTGATGAAAAGTCATAAATGATGAGGAAATCTTTGAAAATGATGAGGCTGCAAGTATGAAACTGGAGACCATGTCAATTATGAGTGAAGTTTATTGACTGGTTGTGCAACTTATGTGTATGAAGATTGCATTTGTACCCTAGGATTAGAAGAATGCCATTACTGTTCCTCTTTCTGCAAACAGAAAGTTATAAAAATTAATGTAAAAACTACAGGGAGGGGATTGGCTTGTAAATTTGCTTGGGAAGATATCTGGCAGAATTCTTACTGAAAGGGTACAGATGTGATAACAAGCAACACTAGGGAAGTACAACACAGATTTGAGTTTTGCTTTTCAGATCACTGAGAAATGAATTGACTGCAAAACAGAATGTATTTTATATTTGTTAATTCAGAGAAAGCATTTGATAGGTTTGAATTACAGAACATTCTGGGTGAATATGAAGTCAAAGGTTGATTGCTAAATATAATTAAAACAACGTAGGAGGGAAGTAAAGCAAGTGTGAACAGTTCAACACTGATTCAAAGTTGATCAGGAAGTGAAACAAGAACATGTGATGTCTTTTTATTTAATATATTTATGGATAAACATAGTAGTGCTGCTCATGCTATGCTATTGTTGGCTGAGAACCTAAATGATTTGTAGTAAATGTTAGACTTAATAAGAAAGATAGTCTGAAAATTAATGTATCAAGGGTCAAAGCAGTTGTGTCTGATAAAAAACAACTGCAAGTTATTAAAGATGGGGAAATGGATGGAGAAATTTGGAAATGATGCTAAAAGTATCAGTAGTATGTGATGGTATATTTGTAGAAAGAAGTGGAAATGATTGCATGAGTATGTTTTTGCCCACTTTGTTAAATAGAAATCAGAGATGTATGTGCCAGAAGAGAAATAATAATTCAGTGTGATTGGCATCAGTGTGTATAAATGCCTGAAAAATGATCAAGAAAGATAAATTAAATTAATTCAATAATTAATTCAAGAATGCTGAGTTAATGTGGACTAACTACAAGAGAGTGACCATAAGTTACATTCAGCTGATTAGCCACAAAGGGAGAATGAAAGAAGCGTTTGAGCAAAACAAATATTTGAACTACAGTAAATATGTCAAAAGGAAAGGGAAGAGAGGAAAAAATATAGAGTTCATCAAAAACAAAAGCATGAGAATTTTAAAGAACACAGGGCAATGGATAGTTATATGGACACAGTGGAAACATCAAGATTTTTGACCATTTCATCTTTCTTTTCTGTACTTTGTATAGCATTACTTATTTCAAAAGGAGTGGTCATGTGTCTGATTAGCACAGCCAATGATGTAATTATATGTTTATGTTTGATTCAATGACTTTTGAATTTTTTATCTCAAAGTACATTATAATAATTTTTAAATGGTGATTTAAAAATTATTATAATGTACTTCGAAAACATACCATAAGTCATGTGAAAACAAGTCATATGGTCACCCTCATTCACAGATTTGGATTCTTACCTGTGTTCAAAGGCTGGCAGTGCCATTCTCCAATACCTCGGCCATTACAGTAACACTGATATCTCACTCCATGAGCATGCTTCTCCCATGAATCCCCAATCTGGTAAAAGGTCTGGCTTTCTGAATCTTGGCACTGGTCTAAAAACAGAACATCAAACTGTTATTTCAGGCCTATTATAAGAGTAATAGAGTAATACTTAGAGAATAAGCAGGTCTTTGGCTGGCTGCTGAAATTTCCATACAAATTTGAACCCAATCAGTTACTTTTGAACTGATTGAAATAAAACATTATAGGACTTACTATATTTTCTGACTTGAACAGAACACACTGAGCAAATGAATCTTTCCTCATCAAAAGAAACTTCATATTAGAAAACAAAGTTTCAATGTGAGTTTTTGCTCCAGTTTAATATGTAGAAGGATAATAGGGAGAAAAAAAGGTGTCAGCTAGCCTGCTGCTTGCTGCCATGAAAAAGCGTGGAGGGGTCAGTGAAGAATTTTTCATTGCAGCTTTGCAACTATGAACTGGGCTTTGCTTAGGTCATTTATTCTTGCTTTCGTATGCAGCAGCATCTGGTTGCCTAGCTACAAGGGGGTTGGGCTCTACAGTTTATTTCAAGTTGCTGCTTCGCCCACTTTTGTTTTAGATCTTGCCTGAAACTTGTTGCATTTAGTTCACTCCTAGTAAAAGTACCTTTTTCTGAGTCTATAGGGCCAAAGGTTTTTCTTCCCTAGGAAATGAACAGATGCAGCCTTGACATTAGGGATTAATGGTCAACCCAGAAACAGCCATTTACCGTGGTGACTGTGCTGGAGAAAATTGGAGCTATGGCCAGCTTCCCCACTAGACCACACTATGCTCGAGAGAAGGCAGAATAGCGAGAGGAGCTGGACTTCAATGAGAAGTCTGTCAGGCTCAGATTGGCAAGTGGCAGCGGGAAGACTCCCCCCACCCGGGAGGGAAGCCCAGAGGAAGACATGCTGAACCAGGCCCTGTTCTTTATTATTATTATTATTATTATTATTATTATTATTATTATTATTATTATTATTATTATTATTATTATTATTATTATTAAAATTTTCAATAAATTTTACAATTATCACCACTTTCCTCTTCCCGCCCTCCCTCCCCCCTCCCTCCCAGAGCAAAGTACAGGGTATAAACATTTAACAACCATACGCTAACTTAAGCTAACTAATTTTAACCTATTACTATACCTGTGCTTTAACTCCCCCTTTATTAAACTAGTTTTGAATAAATTGTAATGTCCTTTATGCCTTCATTCATACGCTAACTGAAATTTTTTAGTCCGGTATTTATTTTGAATATAGTCAATCCATCTTGTCCAATCCAGCTTGTACTTCTCATCCGAATGATCTTTCAAATACGCTGAAATTTTGGGCATCTCTGCTAAGTTTGCTATTTTTAATGTCCATTCTTGGATGGTAGGCAACTCTTCCTTCTTCCAGTATTGCGCCACCAACAGTCTTGCTACAGTCGTTAGGTTCAAAATCAGATTAGTCTCTATAACAGTACAGTCTGAAACTATACCTAACAAGAACAACTGGGGTGTAAACTTTATCCTCTTTTTCAACATATTTTGAATAACCCACCATATTTTTATCCAAAATGCTTTAACTTTTTTACAAGTCCACCAGATATGGATCCTGATCCCTAATTTGTTTTATCAAGTTATCCTCAATTTGGATAATACCAAGTTTCTGGTCCTTTTTCCATCTAGCCTGTAACTGGCCATACTGGAGCAAAGTTTGGATTATCCTTTTGTCTCTTAATACATTCAGAGATTTCAACTGCGGCACACCTCTATCCATACTAAGGAGTTCTGCATATGTAGTTAAATCTTGTTTTTGTTCTATACTTTTATTCTCTATAGCATGTCTAGGCACTCCCCACATAGGTATTTTGTTGTGTAACCTATATTGATATTTTTTCCAAACACGCAATAAGGCATTCCTTAAAATATGACTTTTAAAGATCTTATCAACCTTCTTATCATATATTAGGTAAGCATGCCAGCCATATAGTAAATCATAACCCTCAATATTCAATATTCTATCCTCTGTTAGGTTGATCCAATCGCTAATTGTTGCTAAAACTGCTGCTTCATAGTATAATTTTAAGTTGGGCATTTTTAAGCCTCCTCTTTCACATATATCTTGCATTATTTTAAGTTTTACCCTCGGTTTCTTTCCTGCCCAAACAAAGTTGTTAATACCTTTCTGCCATTCTTCCAAATTTGCGTCTTTTTTAAGTATTGGTATCATTTGAAAAAGAAATAGAAACTTAGGCAAGACATTCATTTTAACTGCTGCTATCCTTCCCAGCAAAGACAATTGTAATTTTTTCCATTTATTCAATTCTCCCTGTATTTTATGCCATAATAGTTCATAGTTATACTTATATAATTTCCCATTTAAAGTTGTAATACAAATTCCTAAGTATTTAACCTTTTTTACTATCTCACATCCTGTTACTCTTTCTAATTCTTTTTTTGTTTTCGTAGTCATATTTTTAGCTATCATCTTTGTCTTCCCTAGATTTACTTTGAACCCAGATACTTGACCATATTGGTTAATTATATTCATTAAACCTATAACTGATTCCCCGGGCTGAGTTAAAGTTACAACCAAGTCATCCACAAATGCTCTCACTCTATATTCGTAGTGCCTAATCTTAATTCCTTGTAGTTCATCAGACCCACGTATTCTATTCAATAACAATTCCAGAGTTAAGATAAACAATAATGAAGATAAGGGACACCCCTGTCTTGTACCTTTATCAATCTTGAAAGATTCTGTTAAACCTCCATTAACTATAATTTGTGCTGTCTGTTTCTGGTATATTGCTTTAATAGACTGCATGAAATACTCTCCGAACTGCATCCTTTGTAATGTTTTTATTAAAAATTGCCAATTAACTTGATCGAATGCTTTCTCCGCATCTAGGAATAGAAGCACTGCCCGGACCTGGTTATATTTTCCCAAGTATTCCATTATATTGATAATCTGTCTTACATTACTTTTCATTTGCCTTCCCTGTATAAAACCAGACTGGTCATTGTGAATTGTTTGTTGCACAATTGGCATCAACCTATTCACCAATATTTTAGCAAAAAATTTGTAGTCTGTATTAAGTAATGAGATAGGCCTATAATTTTTTGGCTGGGTAGGATCCTGTTCCTCTTTTGGAATCAATGAAATAAAAGCTGTTTTCCACGATGGTGGAGCCCTGCCTTCCATTTGAATTTTATTAAATAGTTCCCTAAGAGGTTCCATCATTTCTAGTTGTAGCTTTTTATAATAAACCACTGACAGGCCATCTGTACCAGGCACCTTACCAACTTTTAACTGCTTAATTGCCAGGAGGATTTCCTCTACAGTTACAAGTTGATTCAATCTTCCCCTTTGCTCATCTGTAAGTATAAGAATTTTTTCTCTCTCCAGATATCGGTCTATATCTGACCCTTGTATTTTATCACCAGCATACAATCTGGTGTAAAATTCTAGAAAAGTCTTTTTAATCATATCCTGTTGAAAGACTTCCTTCCCTTTATATTCTACTTTCTCTATATTACGGGATCTTTGTTTTTTCCTTAACATGTATGCTAACCATCGACCCGGTTTATTGGCATTACAAAAAGTATTATGTTTAGCATATGAAAGATTAGTGGCTATCTGATCCGACATTAACATATTGAACTGTCCTCGCAGTAAAGTAATTATCTCTTTTGTCTTCTTATCTGGTTTAGACATTAACTCCTGCTCTTTTTTTTAATCTCTTCCTCTAATTCCCTTTGTTTTTCCCTTTGTCTACGCTTATGAACATTATTCAAATTTATTAAAACACCTCTCATGTATGCTTTACTTGCGTCCCAACCCATTTCCATTGATATCCCCTTATGCATGTTAAAAGCAAAATATTCTTTCAATAGTTTTTTTCATTCCGTAACATTTTTCTCATATCTAAATAAGTTTTCATTTAATCTCCAAGACCTCCTAGGTCGGTCTCCATATTCAAATTCCATCCAAACCGGGTTATGATCTGTTAGAGTTCTGGGGCATATCTTAGTCTTCTTTACCCTGGAAAAAAGATCATTTGTAATTAGTATAAAATCAATTCTGGAAAAGGATTGGTGCCTATCGGAAAAAAAGGTAAAGTCCCGTTCTTTAACATTCCATTCTCTCCAGATATCCCTCAGTTCAAAATCATCCATCATATCAAAAAAAGATTTAGGTAGTCTTGTTCATATTCGTGTGTTTTGCAAAAGTCTCTTCTTGTCTTGAACCGGATCCAGTACTCCATTCCAATCGCCCAGTAAAACGCAGGATCTATAACCCCATTGTGTTAATTTGGTGTGAAGCAACTTATAAAAATTTTCTTGTTGCTGATTGGGAGCATATATTCCTGTTAAGAGAATTTTCTTCCCTTCTATTAGTAATTCAATTGCAATGTATCTGCCTTGAGGATCTGCTTCGACTAGTTCAGCTTTTAAATCTTTTCTTAAATATATAACTATTCCATTTTTCTTCTCTGGGGCAGATGCTACAAAATGCGATCCCAGTCTTGCATTCACCAAATATTTCTTGTCCTGCGTTCTAATATGTGTTTCTTGTAAGCAAATTACATCATTTTTAAATTGTCTCAAATAGTGAAATCTTTTTTTCCTTTTTTGTGGTGAGTTTAAACCGTTGACATTCCATGTTAAAATTTTAGTTGTCATCCTTAGCACACTGAAGCTTTTTAAGAGCTGCCTGGAAATCTTGCTGGGACTTCACCTTTGGTCTAGCTCCTCCCACTGCTTCTGTGCTCGTGCTTATGTTGTCTTGAATTGTGGTCTGGGCTTTTGGGGACATTAATTCTTGTTCTTTACGTTTAGTAGCCGCGCGGGTTTGTCTCTGTTCGATAATTTCTTCTGCTTCCTGCAGTAGGCTTGCGCCCCTAGTTTGTTCCTGGTTATCTTGCTGCCTGGGATCCTCTGTCTCTTTTCTCTCTTTGGGACCTGGAGATGGGGGGCGTCCTGCCTTTAGTACCATACTATAAAAATCTTTTGCCTTCCAAACAGAGTTGAGACGATATCTTTCTCCCCCACCAATCCGGCTGGGGTTTCCCATCTGTATTGAACCTGACGCTTTCTAAGTTCATCCACTAGAAATGCGTAATCCTTTCTGGATCTCAACATTTTGGGAGGGATTTCCTTCAGTACTGTCACATCTTGACCTGCCACTTGCAATTTATTTTTGTAAGTTGCTTGCAATATCTCATTCCTAATTTTCCTGGTAACAAAATAAATTACGATATCTCTTGGCAGTTGTCTTTGTCTGGCAATCCATGAATTAACACGGTAAATTTTATCCATTTGCCAGATACATTCGGCCCTTGGCTCCCCAGTTAATTGGACCAGAGCATCAGCAAAAATCTGTCTTAAGTCTTCTTGAGCATGTTCCTTCAACCCCCTTATTCTCAGGGCAAATTCCATTGACTTATATTGCATCATCATAAGCTCCGCCTCTGACTTATCCATTTTAGTTTGTGCCTCCACAAGTTTATCATCCAACTTTATATTAGCCTCCTTAATTTCTTCCACCTTCTCATCGAGAGATGCCACGTAGCCAAGTAGTCCTTTAAGTGCCTCAACTATATCCTCCCTTATCTCTTGGTTACGTGTTTGAATTAAATCCTTAATTCCAGATATTTCATCAGAGACATCTTTAAAGGCACTTGTAATTTTCCCCTCCGTGACAACTGCCTGTTCTTTTAATGCATTTTGTAAATTATTTTGTAGAGCCTCCAGTGTCAGGCTTTGTGGTTGTGTTTCCACCGGAGGTAATAAATTCTGTAACCTTGAAGTTTGGGCCGGTGAACTGCCCGCACTCTTTGTAGTATTAAATTTTGTTTTGGAAGCCATTTCAAAATATTTAGATCAGGCTTTCAAACAGCCAACTTATTCAATCCAGAAAGTCCAAAGAAAGTATTCTTTGAAGTATTTCGGCAACACTAACAGGCACTTAACAGGTGCTAATCAGTTTCCCACTTCACTTTCGTTTTCAACACACCCTTTGTTCCTCTGGCGCCATTTTTTTTTAAAGTTCCTTTTAAGTTTAAAGAAAGAGATATAATCTACGGAGTTAAGGCTGGTACTTGCATTTGTTGATCTCCTGGTTTGCTCTGCCAGCTTCTCATTCAGATGTAAAATAAACTTGAAGTTGCTGGTGTGGACGCTGCCTTTTGTTCTGCAAATGCAGAAGCATCCCGTGATGAGGAGATCGTCAGGCTTCCTGGGGAGCTCACACCTTTCACGCCACAGAATTGCTTCTGGGCGAATCTTCCCTCTGCCAGAGTGCTCACCTCCCCCCTTTTTTCGAGGGGGAGATTTTCAAACTGCTGGACAGCTGATTTATGCTATCCTAGCAGCTTGTTACTCAAACACGGGCTGGCGTTCCGAAGAGAACGTCTTCCAAGGACAGCGGCGCCACCGGAAGCCCCAACCAGGCCCTGTTCTTGATACAAGAAACTCTCAAGAAACTCTCACACGGATGGCTACCCAAGATTCCTTGGTCACCCCAGGCAAGGCCCCTACTATGGTGGGGATCGCACCTGCTCTAACTGAACTGGCCCCAGAGGTCCTAGCCCTGGTGGGTGACGTATGGGGGAGACCCTGAACAACTGGGGTTCTTCCTGGTGCAAGTCTGGAATTACATGCAGGATTATGGGGCCGAACATGAGAAGGGAGAAGCCCAAATAAGACTAAGACGGGTCACCATGGCTCTAGAGGGTGCAGCAGCTGAGTGGATGGTTTCCTTCCACAATGACAATGCCCCCCCCCAAAAAAACTATGGAGCTATGCCACTTTATGGCAGCCCTTCACCAACAGTTCAAGGATCCTGTCAGCCCTGGAACCATTTTTTCCCCTTTACCTTCAGGGATGCCACAGTGGGGATGAGCTGAGCTGGGAGAAAAGAAGGGGGAAGGTAGAGATAGCTCTGGGGGATTACAGCCAAAATAAAATACTTTCCTCTGAGAAAAAGAACTTTCCCACCAGGTGCAAGGACATGGGATTCGAGACCAAGTGACCCTTGGTCTGTGACTTGGGAGGAAGAAAGAAGACTTTACTTTTAAGTAGAGGGAAACCTGAGGGGGGTTTAGAATCGGGTTTCCCCAGATGTGCCAATATGACATACCTAATAAATCTATACTTTGAGGAAGATGCCTGCCTTGGAGTTTTGATTCCGTTAGAACCCTGACACTAATCTGACTCTCCTAAAAACCAAATCAAGAACTCCCCATGGCTGTTCGGCTGCTGTCCGAGGTCCTGAGCTCCGGATGCTTACCCAAAACCGGGTAGCAGGAAGGCTCAGGGAAGATGGAGGAGAAGGTGGAGGAGAAATCCGACACCAGGGGAGCCATGGGAACCAGAGGGGTCTGCGGAGACAGCTCTGGGAGCCTTGGTTTCTCCTTGGAGGCTCAGATGGCAGTGGCAGCAGCAGCAGAGGTTGAACACCAGCTGGATACCCAGCCCAAAGAGCATGTGGCCTGGCGATCGGTTTGAGATCTCCACCAGTGGGGAGATGGTACAGGAAGCAACACTGGATTCCCGGTGCATCAAAAGCCAGAGAAATGCCTGGCGTCCCAGGAGTTGTACATGGCAGAGGAGAGCCTAGCCAGCCACCAGGGTCTCCAGGAACCCCAGATCACCTCAGCTTGGGCAGAGCACAACACTGTCTTTGAGTGGAGGGCTACAAGACCCCTGGATCTCAGGGAACCCAGAGAGAGGGAAGTCGAACCCCTGCCAAGGACCTAGTCTCTGGCAGACCTGCCAGAAAGGTTCAGCCAGCTGAGCATTGGCAGCCTGGGTCAAAAGCCCCCAGGGGGCCGACCTGGCTTGGTACTGGCTCAATTGACCTTCACCTTCCCCAGCTATGGAAGAGTGACTGACGAGAATGGGATTTCCTCCTCATTTCACTCGGCGCAGACTGCATTGTACCTAAGTCTCTCCCATCAGGCCCGATCTACCAGAGTGACAGCTGAGCCCGTAACTGCTTTCTCCCCTTTCCACCAAGGGGAGCAAGCCCCATGGTGGAAGCCTCTTTCCACCAAGGGGAGCCAGCCACCAAGGCCCCTAGACCAGGCCAGCCCTGGCCTGCAATGAGCGACCATGGGCCCACCAAGGCCAGGCAGCCTCCCTTAGGCTTCCTCCTGCAGACCAAATCCCGCCTGGCTGGGCATACCTCCTGCAGGGGTGGATTCAATGCCAATGGGCACCAGTGCCCACTCCCCAGACAGCCCCTATGATGATGCCACCGGTCCCCTCCCCCACGCTTCAGAACCACTTTGGATAGGAGTCCTGGAAAGCTGACATATTTCTTGAACCAGATCTGGTCCCACCTTGACTGCTACGGAGGTACCAGTCCGACCAAGAGATGATCTTGTCCATCGCCAACATAGATGTTGAGGCTGAGTGGATAGCCCAACTGCACGATGAAGGGGCTCCTGAGCTGGAGGACACTGATGAGTTCCTGCAGCTACTAAGAACCTGATTCGAAGATACAGTCCAGAGACAAGAGGCCAAGGCTGAAATCAAAGACCTGAAGCAAAAGGGCTGCCCCGCTAAAGAACTAGTGTGGGAATTCCAAAGAGAGGCTGGAAAACTAAGGGACTGACTGGAACTGGTCCATCGTTTCTAGAAGGTCCTACACCAGGACCTCCAACAGGTTTGCACCTTCCAAGGGGTCCCTGAATGTATACAAAGTGGTACTAGATGGCAGTGGCCATGGAACTTGAGACCATAAATCCATGCTGGAAAAAAACCCTAAACAAGCCCTGGGGTGCTAAACCAGCACGAAGCAGCCAGATGAGCCAAGACTGACCTCAACTGCAGCCATTAGGTGCTTCAGGTGTGGCCAGCAAGGCCACCAAGCATCAGAGTACCTGGCCCCAGCACCCGTCCCCCAATCACAGACCACTCTAATATGTGTTGGCAGATGAAGTGGAGATTGACATCACCCAGGACAAATGCCAGCGAATGGGGCAAGTCCTTCCCTTCCACACGTAAAAAGTACTTCAGGATCACAAAAAGCAATGCCAAACCTAGGCTGAGGTCCATGACGTGCCTCAGATGTGTGAAAGAGTACCGTGGAAAGAAATATCTATGGATTTTATTGTGGAATTACCTGAAAATAGGGGAAACATTGTTATTTAGGTTGTTACCTATCTTTTTGAAAACAGGTGCACTTTGTTCCCTGCAAGATTCCCTCCACAAAGATGCTAGTTAAGCTTTTTGCACATGAGTAGGTTGCATGTGTTGTGGTCCGCCAGCTGCCAATGGCACTGATAGCACACTCAGACTATGAGGAGGTGGGGGAGGAACTTGGGCTAGTTCTGGAGTTTGGGGAAGGCTCTGATGGATGCTCTGTGTCAGACGCAGAGATAGAGCCAGGGCCATCCGACATTTCCCCACCACTGGAGAGGCAGATGCCTTTGGAGGCTGAGATGTAGGGAGGAAGAACATCTGGGGCCTGTTCCAGATGCATGTATACACAGAACTTTTAGGAGAGGAGAACAACTGAGGACAAGGAGTCAACTCAGGAACCAAGGCACATGTGGACACTGAATGGCCCCTCCCTTGCTGCGGAATAAATAGAAGGAAAGGGGAGTGGTGGTCGTAAGAGACAACAGTTCGGATTTCTGAAGATTTGGCTCAACATGTTTCGTGCCCCAGAAACTGCTTGCCAGAACTTAATTTGCAACTTTGGGCTGGAAGCTCATGGTCTGACAATTATCCCAGTAACTGATAAGGTCTGTTACTGCAGTTAACTCTTTGAAGGACTATTGCCTGGATTTTTCGGTGTGTGAATGCCATTAATTCACAGGAGATAAATAAAGAGGGGTTTTCATGACAAGGAATCTGTTTCTTGTTTCTACTAAGGCTGGGTCAGAATAGCATGGTGCGCCTGAGTGCATTATTTCAGATAGAGGAGTGCAATTTACATCACAGTTTTAGTGGGAATTTTTGAAGCTGTTAGGAACCACCCAGGATTTAAGCTCCTCCCATCACCCCCAAACTAACTGGGTGTAAGAGAATCAACTCTGTCCTGGAACAGTACCACAGGTACTACATTAATTACCAGCATGACAATTGGGCTGACCTTTTGCCTTTTGCAGAGATAGCATATAACAATTCTGTGCATAGTAGCACAGGATTACCCCATTTAAGGTGGCCTCCGGTCAGGATTTTGTAGCTGTGCCAGACCTGCCTCAAGAAAAACCACATGTACCCTCCTTAGTGGAGTGGATAACACAACTGCAGAACACTTGACCAGTTGCCAATAAGGCACTGGAGGAGACATGTCAGGTACATAAGAAACAAGCTGACAAAAATATGTGTAAAGCAAAAAGATTTTAAAGTAGGTGATAGAGTTTACCTCATATTGAAGTACTTACAGTTCCCAAAAGGAATATATTCCAATACCCACAGAAATATTATATTAAAGAACATCACCTGATGTACAACCCCCATATATGGAATTTGATGTATTTTGGATATAATTCTTAACCAAAGGCACTGCAGAACATATTTGTGTGAAACAGCAGAATATATTTGTGTAAAAATGGTAAGAGAAAACCTGTCTGACCTTGATGAATATAAAGGTCCTGATGGATTGCATCCCAGAGTTCCTAAAGAGCTGTTGTATCATGCCTCTAAAAATTCTTGGACTTGGGGGAGTCTACCAGAAGTTCTTCAGCTGGAGAGATGTGGGGGAGGTGAGCTCTGGAGAGCCTCACATGAACTCTGTCTGACAAACCAATGCCAAGATCCTTTTGGATCATAACCTCCTGGAGGGGGGGGGGGTGAAGAAGGGACAGAGTCTCATCAGACCAAGAGGGAGTGCATAGGTCGGAGATTTGCCCACTGAATCGGTGTCGGGGCAGCAGCACGGCAACATGGCTGCACAGGAAGCTGATTTCAGGTGAAAGCAACTGAATAGTAGTGTGCAGGAGATGAGATGAAAGCCCGGTAAGAAGATCTAATTAATCCACAGTCATATATCAGAATTTGGAAAAGGCAAAGAACCTTGAGAGTATAAATAAATAATATTGATGGACAGATCAGGATTTTGGCAAAAAGAAAGAAAGAAGGGGGAAAATGGAGGGTTGAATCACTAGCCCAGAGGTGAGCCATTTGTTTTAAACAATTAGGACAAAAAGGAGAAAGCAGAGAAGTGACAGACCCGTTCAAACACAAACCATATATTTTTAAAAGAGACTAGGAGAGTGAAACTGAAACCAAAACATACAGAGGAGATTTTCTTCGTTCGATTTTCTTCTAATTAATATATCTTAAGCAACTCCAATTAATGAGAAATGGAATGTAACAAGGAAGAAAAAACTCAAGAAGAAAACACTATTTTCTCACTGATAACCTAATCTTGCCTATGCGGTGAATGGAATGTGAAACTCTGAGCAGAAAGTTTTAATTGACCAATTGCCATAAATCAGAATTTGGAAAAGCAGGAGGCGAAGAGAAACATACCGGAAGGCCACCAGAAAAGAGTCATCTGGGCCACCAACCTCTGGAAGAGGATCCCCAACTTAAGGTGACGAAAAGTCCTACCAAGGGGAGGCCTCGGAGGAGGAAAAGGGCCAACAGCCTCTGGAAGAGGATCCCCAACCTAAGGTAACGAAGAGTCCTACCAATGGGGAGGCCTCGGAGGAGGAAAATGCCGAAGATGACCCAATGGTGAGTGCACCCATCCATCCCTTTGCCTTCCAAGTCAACCTCCAAGTACCTGAAACGGGGGTGGAAGGGGAAGTTGAAGCAATTGTTGATACCGGTTGCACTCGATGCTTAATCAGCATGTCGATTGTCAAGCAACTAGGCATACACACAAGACCTCTAGCCTGTCCCATTCAGGTTGAGCAGGTAGATGGAATGCTAACTGGAGGGGCCCTAGCCACGCTAATAACTGAATTGGTGAAGTTACAAGTTGGCCACCATTACGAACTTCTCAGATTCATTGTGGCTCCAGAGATGCCAGAAAAAATAAACTTGGGGCTTGCATGGCTTGACAAGTGGAAGCCTATGATAAAGTGGGAAGACAGTGGTAGGAAATTGATGATTGTGGTTGAGCCACTACCACCGGAGGAGGAAAAGGGCAAACAATCTCTGGAAGTGCCGCTACCCTATATCAGTGGGGATGGAAAGATTTCCCTTGTTGCAATTGTGGTGTTAATATGCAAACTATTATACATATTGTGCAAGATTGCCCAGAAACATGCATTCCCTGATTCTGTAAAAGATCTAAATGAAGCAACGCCCGAGGTGATTGACTGGATAGCTGATCCAGTTATGAGGCCACTGCCATATCCCCATAGAAGTTGTGTGTATAATTATGTGGATTGTGTGTATATATTTACTTCTGTTCTGCCAGGCTTTTATCATACACTAAATATTACTAATAAATTTTTAAGAAAACTTTTAGGTCAAGAGTAATTATAGAGGTACTTGTCACCAGTTATGAAAATGACAATATACACCCCGATGCCACAGCTAAAGCCTTCTCTTTATATATTTGCATCAAATGTCATAATGAAATGTGCAGTTTCTGTTTTGATGCACATGTTGTCCAGTGGTGAGATTCACTTACCTTCCCTACCAGTTCGCAAATGTCTGCACATGTGCACTACCTTCTGCACATGCGCAGTGCTCATGCATTACAACGGGGCAGGGGTGCAGAGCCTTCCACAGCCACCGCTACCGGTTCACCCGAACCGGAGAGAACCAGCTGAATACCACATCTGATGTTGTCACTTGCCCTCCTTCTCCTCTTCTCTGGAAGTCTGAGTCAACCCAACCCAGATTCTTTTGATGAGTTTAGCAAAACTAGGCAGAAGCCACATAAAATATGCTTACTTTGTTTCAGGTAAGATAGTATTAGTTAGAGCTCTACCTTAGTTCTCTAATTCTAGGATTTCTAAATTGAGACATAGAACTATCTAACTTGGATTACATGAAGGCTGGATTAACAACCAACTAGGGAAAAAAGCAATAGTTTGGTTGTCTTCTGCAGTGTACAAATGAAAGAAAAACACAGAAAAGAGAATAGAAGAAAGAGGTTGGAGGTGGTAGTAAGGATGTAGATAAGCATTAAGTCATAGAAGTTGCTTTGTAGCCCAATTCTTACTGTTACTGATAGTTTGCAGCAGCCTAAAATTACTGGCACGGTCATGGTGGTAGCCCCTTATAGTATATTGCTCTAAGCATGACGCTAAGCATGATTAGGATGCTGAGTTGATGATCAGCAAACTCGAGTTCAAGACACGAGGGTGCTGCATGACGCAGTGAGCTTCCATCATTTACTCCAACTCCTGTCAACCTAGAAGTTCTAAAGTGTGCAATAGCAAAGTAGATAGATAGATAGATACCACTTCAGTGAGCATATTAAAGGAGCCCCCACTGGGCATTCCTTTGGGCAACGGTGATATCATCAGCTGATCCTTTCAACCCTGAAGCGCCTTGGTGCTTCCAACACAAACATGAAAGAAATCAACTTACCAACAGGATCACATTTCCATCTCCCCCGACCTTGGCCAAAACATGTACAGTTCAGCATGTGTCCTTCTTCATGACGTTTGTGAAAAGTCTGATTAACGTCATATGTGACCCCATCAACTATACATTGATCTATTTCAAGAGAGAACATATTTGTATCATTGGTTACTTTGAACAAATAATGGCTATAACTTTGCACACCTGCATATTTTTCTCCACTCAGTTTACCAATATCTCTCATGAATGAAATAGTTTGTTTTTTCCATATTCAAACAACTTCCAGCAAAAAAAGCAAGAATGTCATAAAAAGTATTTAAAAAATTAATTATCATGGCATTTTCTATAAACTTTTGTATTCTTTATAATCTTTTAATAAATCTTGAGTCATTGTTAGTTCTTCCTCAAAGTTGTAATGACTAGCCACTACAACCCATACCACAGGCATCTCTTAATAAGTAAGCTGGCTACAAATACCTATATCTGTGATGGTGAATCTAAGGCACAAAGCTTGCCCTGTCAGCTGGCCACCGCGCACACCTGACTTCAGCGTTCTTTTGAGGCCATTTTTCGCCCTCCGGAGGCTTCCCTGAAGCCTCCAGAGGGTGAAAAACCAGCCCTATGGGCAAACTGGAACTTTGGGAACGGACTTCTGGTTTGCTCGTAGAACCGATTTTAGCCCTCTGGAGTCTTCAGGAGCCCTTAGGAGGCTTCCCTGAAGGCTCCAAAGGGCAAAAAACAACCCTACGGACAAACCGGAAAAACAGCCCTATGAGCAAACCAGAAATCTGTTCCCGAACTTCCGTTTTGTCCGTGGGGCGGTTTTTTGCACTCCAGGGGCTTCAGGGAAGCTCCTGAAGCCTCCGGAGGGCCTCCGGGGGGGAGGCTCTTTTCACCCTCCCCAGGCTCCTATAAAGCCTCTGGAGCCTGGGGAGGGCAAAAAAAGCATGCCAAAAATGGGGGGAGTGCTGGTTGTGCACGCAAATGCGCTGTGGTCATGCACATAGCATTATGGGAGTGGAACGCCCGCGCACAACCCCCCTGCGCTCCCCCCTTTTGGCACGTGAGCCAAAAAAGATTCGCCATCACTGAGTTATATCATAAAGTAACTCAATTCACTCATTAGGTTAAACTATGCCTTGATTAATAATGATGTAATGAATAAACCACAATGATATGGTGTTAACCCATAAATCTAGTTTACAGAATCATAGGTTACAAATAACAATGATTCTATTCACATATCCTATTATGTCATTAATTGGTTTTGGCTCTGTGCATAATTTCCATGACATATGAACCTAATCTGAGATTTACACTCAATAAATAAGATCCGTGCATGATATGTTGTCACAAAGGCTTTGCTTATGATTCTCTGAGGTTTCAAGGGACTGATGTTTTCAGGATATGGACTAAAACTGTAATATATTCCTTGGATATTTTTTCTTGCTACAGAAAACAAAGTTCTGTAAATGATTAAGATAGACCATAACCTACTACTAGATAAAGTAGAAGAATGTGGGTTAGACAGCATCACCACCAGATGGATTCGTAACTGGCTGACCAACCACACTCAACGTATAGTCCTCAATGGAACTGCATCTACATGGAGGGAGGTATGCAGTGGAGTACCCCAACGCTCTGTTTTGGGTCCAGTACTCTTCCACATCTTCATCATTGATTTGGATGAGGGAATAAATGGGGAACTCATCAAATTTGCAGATGACACCAAGCTGCAGGAATAGCCAACACTCCAGAAGATAGGCTAAAGATACAGAAGGATCTTGACAAACTTGAACATTGGGCACTATCTAATAAAATGAAATTCAATGGTGAAAAGAGTAAGGTTCTACATTTAGGCAACAAAACTGAAATGCACAGGTACAGTATAGGTGGTACCTTGCTCAACAGTAGTAACTGTGAAAGGGATCTTGGAGTCCTAGTGGACAACCATTTAAATAAGAGCCAGCAGTGTGCAGCAGCTGCCAAAAAAGCCAACCCAGTTCTAGGCTGCACCAAAAGAGGGATAGAATCAAGATCACGTGAAGTATTAATACTACTTTATAATGCCTTGGTAAGGCCACACTTGGAATACTGCATTCAGTTTTGGTCACCACGATGTAGAAAAGTTGTGGAGACTCTAGAAAGAGTGCAGAGAAGAGCAACAAAGATGAATAGGGGACTGGAGACTAGAACATATGAAGAACGGTTGCAGGAACTGGGTATGTCTAGTTTAATAGAAAGAAGGACTAGGGGACACATGATAGCAGTGTTCCAATATCTCAGGAGTTGCCACAAAGAAGAGGGAGTCGAACTATTCTCCAAGGCACCTGAGGGTAGAACAAGAAGCAATGGGTGTAAACTAATCAAGGAGAGAAGCAACTTAGAACTGAGGAGAAACTTCCTGACAGTTAGAACAATTAATCAGTGGAACAGCTTGACTCCAGAAGTTGTGAATGCCCCAACACTGGAAGTCTTTAAGAAGATGTTGGATAGCCATTTGTCTGAAATGGTGTAGGGTTTCTTGCCTAGGCAGGGGGTTGGACTAGAAGACTTCCAAGGTCCCCTCCAACTCTGCTATTGTATTGTATTATTGTATTATTCTTTGTTGGCTGTATATGAAACAAGTTTAACAGTTAAATGAAACTGATCCTATACCAATTCAAGAGAGGTAATCTGTACCCCTTCAGAGACACCTCTTAGTTTTCCTCACTATTGACCATGCTACTTGAGCTGTAAGTAACCATTTGGAAAATCAGGTTTTTTCCAATTCTAGCATACTACTTACTGCGCTAATTCTTAATTGGGTATATCACATTATGAATAACAACAAACCAAACCAAAAATACCTCTGAGCTGGGAATATGCAATGCAGGTCCATTCTCCACGTCCATTTCCCACACACGTGCATCTCATCATATGGCCCATATCATGCTGTTTGTCCCACTGATCTCCAACACGATACATAACACCCTCATTTGTCGTACAAATTTCTTCATGAGCTAGTAAGCGTATAAAAATGAATTAACCAAGGGGAAATATAGAAAGGAAATTAAATATATATTAAGACATTTGTTGACTACATCCAGAATAACGTTTGCCCAATGTTGGAAACAGAGTAATATTCCCCCAGATGAATTAGTGATTCAGAAAATTCTAAATTGCGCAGAAATGGATAAATTAAGATTAAAGGACAACGAACAATCTGAGTACTATGAAATTTGAGATAACTGGTATAAATGGTTGTATAACAGAAACAAAGTTAATTTAGCCAAGAAACAATAGACAAATGTATAGAACTGTAAATGAAGGCATATATAGAAGTGATATAAGATGTATGTATGTATGTAAGTATGATGACACAGCAATGTCAATGTGATGATTGAATAGATGAAAAAACAACAAAAATCTATTAAACGGGAAAAAATGAATTAGGCTCATTTTGATTATTACATGCTTCTTGTTCATGAAAATAACAAGATTGACTCTTGGGAATTTTATTTCTTCCGTACTTATTTTATATCAATGCTAATAGTATTCATTTTCTTCTGAGCACTTCAAATATGAATCTCCATTTGAACCTTGTATTCTGAATGTGTTATATAGATTTTCATAAATTTTATTCTCATAATTAAAATTATAAAATCAGTTTTACTGAGACTAATTTTTATATACAACTAACTGTATATACAAGGTGAATGAATATTTAAATCAAAACATATCTTCACAATTCCCAAATATTAAGGAATAACATTGAGTCCTAACAGACATATCTGCAATATACCTGCCATGGGACAAAATCCAAACTTTTGATCAACATCGTAGTTTGAGGTAGTTCCACACCACTTCATGTTATCTCTTCGTCCTTCAGAAGTACAATCAGTGTAATTCCGATTATTATAAAGGAAAGGAAAGTGACACAGGGCACCATTGGAATTTCCACCACGTGTCTGAACCAACACTGGAAGAAAACAATTGTTATTCAAACAAATACTGTAGCTTAGCTACATGCCAATTATTTTACAGTTGTCCAGCATACCATATTATTTCTGAATAATTTATAACTGAATAATAATAACTTTATTGTAGTCATTTTTCTTTCATTAGGAAGTCATTTACTCTTGACAAATGGAAAATCACCAATTTAAGAAAATATAATAAATGTTAGGAATTAAGAAAACGAGAAATGAGAAAAAGAAGCAACAACAAATAATGGTGATTTTTGCCATTTTTATGTGAACTACTGAGAACTATCTAATAAAAAGAGCCTCCTGAAGGTCCCTGAAGGCTCCGGAGGGCCCCTGGGGGGGCGGGGGAGGCTGTTTTCGCCCTCCCTAGGCTCCTATAAAGTCTCTGGAGCCTGGGGAGGGCGTAAAAAGCATGGAAAAATGGGGGGGCAGCGCCTCCCATGCGCGCATGCACACTGGGGGGGTCGCACGTTGCATTATGGGTGCGGTACACCTGCGCACGACCCTCCTGCACTCTTCCTCCTTATGGCATGCGAGCCAAAAAAGGTTTGCCATCACTGCCATAGATCCTCAAACTAAAGGCTGCGGTCCATATACAGCCCGCCAATACTAAGTATGTGGCCCGCGGAGTGGTGGGATTCAGCCCCATCCCTCGCCCCACCCCTCACCGTCAGCCTTATCTTCCAGCCAGCATCCACTCCAGCTGCACTTCTGGTTGGTTATTTCATCGGTTGAGCTGAACTTCTGATTATACCACTGCTGCCGAAGGTAAGGCTGAAGTGTGCATGGGAGGGCCAGCTGACTGAGAGGTAATCTTGCCAGTGCATCAATGTAATCCAGGGCCAGTGTGTGAATAGGGGGATGGGCTGCTGCTGGCTTGTGAAGCAGCTCTGCTGCCAGCTTGTAAAGTAGTGCTTTAAAAGACTTTAAAAACACTTTAAAAGCAGCCTTTTAGGATGGTTTTCACAGCCATATGATCCAGGGCCAGTGGGTGAGTAGGGGAGGGGCAAGTACAGCAAGGATAAAGGCAAAATGGAATGCTAAATTGGCCAGACCTAACCAGTCACATGACCTAGCCACGCCCAGCCAGCCAGTCCGGCCTCCAACAGTCTGAGGGACTGTGAATCAGCTCCCTGTTCAAAAAGTTTGAGAACCCCTGCTGTATGTATTTCATTGGATTAGTTAATGGGATGAAAGCAAAACAACTGTTGGCAAACACCTAACACCGATTAGCCTCAGTTATTCCTAATAACAAGATTCCTTGGCTAAAAATTGCAAATCTGACTCCAACCCATTGTTGCCCAGTTTCATTTCAGCATGGAACAAAAAACAAAGATGATTTCAGACTTTTGGAAAGACTTAAACATACAGTGGGGCAAAAAAGTATTTAGTCAGCGACCAATTGTGCAAGTTCTCCCACTTAAAAAGATGAGAGGCCTGTAATTGGCATCATAGGTAGACCTCAACTATGAGAGACAAAATGTAAACAAAAAACCCAAACAATCACATTGGCTGATTTTGAAAGAATTTATTTGCAAATTATGGTGGAAAATAAGTATTTGGTCACCTACAAACAAGCAAGATTTCTGGCTCTCACAGACCTGTATCTTCTTCTTTAGGAGGCTCCTCTGTCCTGCACTCATTACCTGTATCAATGGCACCTGTTTGAACTTGTCATCAGTATAAAAGACACCTCTCCACAACCTCAAACAGTCACACTCCAAACTCCACTATGGTGAAGACCAAAGAGCTGTCAAAGGACACCAGAAACAAAATTGTAGACCTGCACCAGGCTGGGAAGACTGAATCTGCAATAGGCAAGCAGCTTGGTGTGAACAAATCAACTGTGGGAGCAATAATTAGAAAATGGAAGACATACAAGACCACTGATAATCTCCCTCGATCTGGGGCTCCACACAAGATCTCACCCCATAGGGTCAAAATGATCCCAAGAACGGTGAGCAAAAATCCCAGGATCACATGGGGGGATCTAGTGAATGACCTGCAGAGAGCTGGGACCAACGTAACAAAGGCTACCATCAGTAACACACTACGCCGCCAGGGACTCAGATCCTGCAGTGCCAGACGTGTCCCCCTGCTTAAGCCAGTCCATGTCCGAGCCCATCTGAAGTTTGCTAGAGAGCATTTGGATGATCCAGAAGAGGATTGGGAGAATGTCATATGGTCAGATGAAACCAAAATAGAACTGTTTGGTAGAAACACAACTCGTCGTGTTTGGAGGAGAGAGAATGCTGAGTTGCATCCAAAGAACACCATACCTACTGTGAAGCACGGGGGTGGCAACATCATCCTTTGGGGCTGTTTCTCTGCAAAGGGACTAGGACGACTGATCCGTGTACAGGACAGAATGAATGGAGCCATGTATCTTGAGATTTTGAGTGCAAACCTCCTTCCATCAGCAAGGGCATTGAAGATGAAACGTGGCTGGGTCTTTCAACATGACAATGATTCCAAACATACCGCCTGGGCAACGAAGGAGTGGCTTCGTAAGAAGCATTTCAATGTCCTGGAGTGGCCTAGCCAGTCTCCAGATCTCAACCCCATAGAAAACCTTTGGAGGGAGTTGAAAGTCCGTGTTGCCCAGCGACAGTCCCAAAACATCACTGCTCTAGAGGAGATCTGCATGGAGGAATGGGCCAACATACCAGCAACAGTCTGTGCCAACCTTGTGAAGACTTACAGAAAATGTTTGACCTCTGTCATTGCCAACAAAGGATATATATAACAAAATATTGAGATGAACTTTTGATATTGACCAAATACTTATTTTCCACCATAATTTGCAAATAAATTATTTCCAAATCAGCCAATGTGATTGTTTGGTTTTTTTTTTACATTTTGTCTCTCATAGTTGAGGTCTACCTATGATGCCAATTACAGGCCTCTCTCATCTTTTTAAGTGGGAGAACTTGCACAATTGGTCGCTGACTAAATACTTTTTTGCCCCACTGTAAGAAGCAATCACTTAGAATAGAAGCAGAAAACTACATTTATACGAAGGGTCAAACTGATTTATGGTATGTTAAAACCATACTCCAAAAGTGGGCAAGCTCAGAATAAAGATGGGCAGGTGTGATAATGACATTTTACAAAGTAAGAAATAACTAAAATAAATATTTTGCCTCAGGCAATAGTCAAGTAGATCCTTTCAAGACATCTAGGAAAATGACCGTTGGCATCTGCATGGATAATACACAGTTCCTCCCTGACAGAGAGAGCCACAAGTTCTGAGACCCTCCTAGCCGACGTGATCGCAACTAGAAAGGCCGTCTTAAGAGTCAAATGACGAAGACTGGCAGTCCCAATCGGCTCGAACGGCGCGCTTCTCAGGTCTCACAGGACAAACGGCAAATTCCAAGAAGGATATCTATGTATAGCGTGAGGACGGATATTGGCTGGATAGTGTTGGACGCCAGACCTTTATCCAAACCGTCCTGAAGGAAGTCTAGCAGTTGCGGTATGGAAGCTGAAATGTCTCTTTGCACCACGTTGAAAAGGTGACCCATGTCACGGCGTATATTCGCATAGTGGATGGCCTTCTGGACACTTGAATAGTCTTGAGGCATCCACCTCAGGCAACTTCAAAATATCCTCCATCCTAGTCTCTACAGAATACAGATTTTTATCCCCACTGCTAGGATTGGTTAAGGTACCGGGCTCTGCCCATTGTCTTTGAACAACCTCCATGAATAGATCTGGAACCACGTTGGGGCATTCTCCTTGAAAAGGCCCTCACTGGGGTCCTTAGAGGAGGAGGAAGGTACAGTCATACCCTTAGGAGTAAACCCTAGCTCAGTAGAGGCTTTGGCCTTGTGTAGGATGGCCTTAAACAAGGATGGCTTAAATAACCCAGTGAAAGCGGGTTTATCAGGAGGAAGGTCTTTATCCTTTGATAATTCAAATTCCTCGGTCTCCTCCTACTCCCAGACCAATTCCTCTGTGGCAACTGAGGTGCCAGGAGAGGCTGGGGCCTGGTCCCTGACTTGAACTGGGGGTGGTCGTGACTTAGAAGTTCCCACCGCGTGGGCATCTTTCTGCTGGATCCCCTCGGCTATGCCCTGGGAGATGACTTGGGCAATTACTTACTTCATCTCCGCAGATATGGCTGGACCTTTATCCTCCATGGGTAGAGCCCTAGATGGAGCGAGCCGGCCCCTATTCCTAACCAAACCAGCTCCCTCCACCGCTGGGAGGATGCCCTGAAAGGGTTCCAGTTCCAGTTCCTCTCTGAGGGACAAACTGGGTGACTCAGGGTAGTGCCAGGAGGCAGCGGGGGAGGATTCCCGTGAATCTCGCAACTCTTCCCCAATTAATGAGGTAGACCTGTTCTCCTGAGGTGAACTAGATTCCCTCTCCTCTATCTGGCCAGAGGGTGGACATGGAAATGAGGGTGGACGTGGCAATGAGTCCATCTGTTCAGGGGATTTGCTCTGTCTCTGGACCTGCTGGTGTCTGTGTTCCACAGACTTATGCTTCTGGGTTCCCTCCCTGGGTTTGTCCTTGTTCCCTGAGGGTCCCGGGGAGGCCTTCCTAGTGGTGCCCTTTACTCCATTCCCCCCTTTGGGTGGAGGATCTGGCCTACTGCATTTGGAGGAGGGCCGTGCCAGAACCTCCTACGCTTCCAAACCTCCATCTGCCATGGCGATCTGCAGAAGCCTTGAAGTCATTGCTTGAAGCAGAGATGGGGTTGCAACAGTAGACAGGCACCAGGCGTGAGCCAGACAGCTACGGAATGCCTGCAGATCACTATCTGAGAGGAGGAAGGCCTATTGGCCAAAACCCTCCTCAGGCCGCCCTCAAAGTCCTTGAGTGTTTGATGTAGAGAGGCAGACCTTGGACAAGGCCAAGCACTCCCCGGCGACGATCTGCGCAACTTCGCGGGTCTTCAAGCGGCTCCAATTGACGATCTGAGCAAAAAAGTCACTTTAAAATGGCCACCGTCGCACCCCGCCGCTCTCCGAACTCAAGATGAGTTAGCAACCACCAAAAGCGTGTGAAACGCTTTAAAATGGCCACCATTCTTGCCGGGCTCAGGAGAAACTGCCAATGCCGCCGGAGCCTTCAACGTGCTCCAGGCGGCACTATTAACACCAGTGGATGGGGAAAAACGAACGGGAAGCCTTCCGCCGCCCACTTGCTTGCCGGCAGCCGCCGGACAAGCAACTCCACCATTCCTCACTCTGCGTGCAACCAGCAACTCCCTGGCACCCCGGCAGCCTTCCTCAGAAATTCAAAGGTAAAAGTTTTTTCCTTTTAAGCCCTTTGCCTATCTATCTACCTAAATAGGAAATCTATACAAAAATAAAAAAAGGAGATAAATCTCTGTGCACAATTTGGAGAGTCCAATCTATCCGAGTTAGAACTGAGGTCCAAACGGGCGGACTGAATTTTTAAAACTGATCTCAAGGAGGCAAAGGAGGCATGACTAAAGAAAAATCTACTCAGTCCTAGGCAGGTGGAATGTTGGTCCTATCTGAACGTTCTTCTCAGCATGGTGCAGGACGGTCCAGGAATGGGTTGTTCAATCCTTATTTGCCCAAGAGACTGAGTCAGAATTGAAGCCATGCCTCCACCTTCCCCTGCTGATATCCAATTCTGATGAGGCGCAGCTCCAACTAGAGAAACAAAAGAACATGCCCTGTCCACAGCATTAGTAGCCCCCAGGGACATGGACCTAACCAAAAACGACAACTAGGGTCGGACCTGGACTGTCCTGCGCCATGCTGAGAATGTTCAGGTAGGACCAACGTTCCTTCTCCAGCTGATGGCGCAGGAGGGTCCAGGAATGGGACATACCAAAGCAGCAGTCCCTAGGGCGGGAACTCACTGGTTCGTGGCACCCGAGGGAGCATGTACTCCCTGCAGCACCCCACGCCCAAATGATGCCTCTGCATACGCAAACGCATCCAATCAATAATGCTTAATAAAAGGTGAAGGGAAAACCCACGTCGCAGCTCTACAAACATCTCCAATTGGGGCCTGAGTGTTCCACGTGGCCATGGTCGCCGCACTCCTAGTCGAATGAGCCGTTATCCCCTGTGGTACCGGTTTCTCTCTCGCCTCATAAGCCCTGGCAATACAAGCTCGCAACCAGCGTCCAATAGTAGAGGAGGACACCCGTGACCCCATGGCAGAAGGCTGGAAAGAAACACACAACACCTCTGTTTTCATGGAGGGCACCGTTCTCTTTATGTAAATATGGAGAGCTCTCTGCAAGTCCAGCTTGTGCCATGACTTCTCCTTTCTATGAGAGAGGTTAGGGCAGAAATCCGGTAGAATTAACTCCTGGGCCCTATGAAAATAGTAATTTATCTTGGGGATAAAGGCGGGGTCAAGCCTCAGTACAACCATGTTAGGTTGGAAAATACAAAGGTCCTCCCTGACAGAGAGGGCACCCAGCTCTGAAATCCTCCTAGCCGACGTGATGGGGACTAGGAAGACCACCTTTAAAGTAAGGAACTCCAAGGACACGGTCCTCAGAGGTTCAAAGGGGGGATCCACTAGGGCCAGGAGGTCCGTGGACAAATCTCAAGATGGGAACCTGTGAACTACCGGGGGCCAAAGGTTAGCCTCCCCCTGTAGAAATCTCTTCACCACCGGATGACGGCCCAGGCTCTCCCGGCCAAGACCAGGACAGTCGACAGGGCCGAGACTTGTCTCTGAAGTGTGTTATGGGCCTATCGAGCCCATCTTGGAGGAATTCCAGGATATTAGGGAGTGAGGGACATTATGGATCTACACGCGCCTTACGGTACCAAGTACAAAAAGTGGACCACGTGGCATTATAAATCCTGGTCGTGGCTGGGCGTCTAGAAGCCACGATGGTCTGTATCACCCGCAAGGCGAAACTTGCCTCTCTTAAAATCTCCCTCTCAAATACCAGGCGGTCAACTGGAGCCATTGAGGCTACAAATGGACCAGGACCCCCTGGCGTAGGGACATCTTCTCCTGTGGGATTCTCCAGGGTTTGACAATGGACAGACCTAAGAGGTCCGTGAACCAAGGTCTGCATGGCCAGTACGGGGTAACCATGTTACCCCTCCCTTCACTATCTTTCCCAACACCCCTGGAATCAGAGGAAGTGGGGGAAATGCATAAAGCAGACCGGGGAGCCACCTGCAGTGGGGGGCCACCACACTGCTCCCCTCCGCTCCCCAAATCGGGAACCGCGTGAAAAACCTGGGGAGCTGGGCGTTTTCCGGGGACACAAAGAGGTCCACCACTGACCATCCGAATCTCCCGCAAATCTCTTCAAACAGTTCCGGTTCCAGCTGCCACTCCGTCTGGTCTACCGTGGCCCTGCTGAGCCAGTCCGCTTGGTGATTGGCGTCTCCGGATATGTGCTCTGCCTTGATGGACAACAGATGCCTCTCTGCCCAATGGCCCAGGCGTTGAGATTCCACCCAGAAGGCTCTGGAGTGAATCCCTCCCTGCTTGTTTACATGCGCCTTCATGGCCATGTTGTCTGTCAGAAGTAGGACGTGTCTTTGCTCTACAAGGGCCTGAAAGTGTCGAAGGGCCAGATGAGCCATACGCAGCTCCAGCCAGTTTATGTTATGTGCAAGATCCAGAAGGACCAGCGACCCTGAGCCAGCTGTGTCCCCAGCAACGCTCCCCTGCCATAAAGGCTCCTTCAAATCAATGGAAGTGAGGTAGTCACCTTCCCTGATACCTTCCAGAATGGAACAAAGGGAGGCAATCTTAAACCACTTGTAAATTAAGTAGCTTAGTTCAACCTTTTAAGGTCAAGGATCGCCCTCCAACCCCCACAGGACTTTGGAACCACAAAGAGGTTGGGGAACCACCTCCACCACCTGGATCTCCACCAGGTGGTCTATCACCTGGCGCATGAGCTGTCTCTTCAGTGCGCATTTGAAGGACATAAACGTGCAAAAGGAATTCGGGGGGACGGATAGGAATTCCAGTCACAGGCCAAACTTTACTGTATTGAGGACCCAGAGATCCGAAATAATATTCTCCCATCAGTCGGCAAACAACGCTAACCGGACACCAATGGGAGCCATCCAGACCCGCTCATTTATTCCGGCGGAAGGGGCGTCCGCCCCCCCTGAAAGGGCCATTTACCCTGGGGTTGGAAACGTGACCTATCCCTGTAGGAAGACCTATCCTGCCCCGTCCTGACATGGCTGAAAGTTTCTAGGCTGGTAATGATAATCTATGTCAGTATGCCCATAGGGTGCCCTATGGCGTGTACTTGTGTTCCTGCTTTTTAGTTGTGGCTGGCAAATCCTTAAGTTTGTTCTTATCTTCAATGAGGATTGGATCCAGAACCTCGCCAAATAGCTTTTTTCCCGCATATGGGCCAGCCGCCAGCTTCCACTTCGCTTTGGCCTCCGCCTGCCAGTTTCGAAGCCACACCATCTGCCTAGCTGAAACAGAGGAAGAAAGAGTCCTGGAGGCAAACTTAGCGGCGTTCAAGGTCGCATCCGCCAAAAACTGAGTTGCAGCCATGACCTTGCTGATGTCCTGAAGCAGCCTCACATCGTGCGCTGGGACACACTCCTGCATTTGCTCAAGCCACATCAGTGTGGCACGATTGAAGGAGGCAGAGAAAGCGGCCTTAATCGTCCATGTTGCCGCCAGGAAGGTCTTACGCAACGCCAGTTCAGTCCTCTTATCTTCTGCCTTTAAGTTGTCGGCCACATCACTCGCCATCATGGGAGTTGGAGAAGCCAGGGCGGCTACAGGAGCGTCCACCTCTGGAACCTGTAATGCCTGGGAGAAATCAGGCTCCATGTTATAGAACTGTCTGTCATTCCCACCTGAGGTGGGAAAAGTACCTGGCTTTGCCCACTGCTTCTGAATGACATCCAGAAACAGCTTCAGTGCAGGGATCTCCTCTTTCCAGGCCGCGGGTTCCAGAAAGGAACACTTTTTCTTTGGCGCTGCTTAGAAGTCGAAGCCTCGGTCCCGGCCTCCTTCTCCTTCTGTTTGTCCTCCTCCGTCTATGCGGCTGCAGTGCTTCTGGCTTTAAATAGCAAGGAACGGAACAAATTAGGAGGAAACAAACCGGCAACGGCAGGAGAATCCGGTGCTAAACCTTGATCATCAGAAAGCTCTGTCTCCTTTTGTTCCACCTCTTCCTGGAGTGAAACCTCGCTCCTCAGCGAAGGAGAGACCTTTCTTTGTGTTCTGTCTGGGCGAGCAACCGGATCCTGAATACCTCTGCGCTTGGCCTCCAACAGCTCCGCGTCTGCCTGGTCAGGAGGGTGACCCTGGAGGGCTATGCCATGTGCAATGGCTCGATGAACAAGAGATTGAATGTTATCACACATGTCTTCAAATTCACCAATGTCATGACTGGGCCCAGGCCTGGGAGCCAGCGAGGGCCTGTGTCCTGGTTCAGGAACAGGTGTAATGCATGGAAGCGGATTGTACTTGCCTTCCTCGTCCTCAACCTCCGAGAGTGGGGGCGAGATGGAACTGGCCCTTGGGGATCCAGAAATCCTTGAAGGAGAAGGGGATGGAGAAAGTGGAACCGTCCTGAGGGGGGGGGGGGAAACCTTACCGAAGACAAAGGAACCTTATTGGACTTCTCCCCATTCCCTGAACCCCCTTGCCTGGGTGGAGCGTGCTTCACCAGTGGAGAAGGATCCTGGGGGGGGGGGGAACCCTTCCTCTTCTTGGAGCTCTTCGAGGGAGCTGCCGAAGTCGCCCCAGAGCTACTTTCACAGAGGGATTCAGCCATGGCATTTTAGCGATCTCCATGTCCCTGGGCCTCACTCTAGCCAGTTCAGGAACCAGCACAATAATCTGTGACTGTTCTCACCGGAGCCGGCACTCGCAATGAGACTCGTGCTAGCAGAAAAAAAAGGAAAACAAAATGGCCGCCGACCATGTGACCCACTGGATACTCAAACAAAATGGCCACCGCCTCATGGCCACTAACAAAATGGCCACCGCCACGAGGGCCTCCCCAAGATGGCCACCGCCCAATAAGGTCTCCCCCCAAAATGGCCGCCCCAGGGCCCCATACTCACGAGGGAGAAGCCTTCAGGGAAAACCAGCAGTGCCGGTGAACAAATGGACCCGAGAATGTCCTGTCAGCCATGCAGCTCTTCCGTAAGTCCAGTCAGTGCTGATCGCGCCCTCTTGTCATCTCTCCAGCTATGCGGTAATGCTGGCACACCACACATGCGCTCCCCACACCAGCAGCCTCGATGTCCACCCGCTGCAGCCCCTGAGAACCAGCGGCAACGCAGGGAAACCTCCCTGGCCTCTCATGAGCCAGTAATTGGAATCAAGCCGAACGGAGCCGCAATAGACTCCGATGGCCGGCACAGCCGGCTGCTTACTTGCAAGGAACCTGGGAACCTCCAGGAGGATCCAGCCCGTACAATTCACTACCCTAACACAAGCAGGTGGGAAAAGAACTTGTGAGCCAAGTTCAAACACTTTCCTTCCAATAATAAAATTAAAGATAAGCGAAATAAATAAATAAATAACTATTCTAAGGAAGAAACCAATTTTCACTCACAGCAAAAAAAAATTACATCTCTTTTTGGGCAAGACTGAGTCAGAATTGGATATCAGCAAGGGAAGCTGGAGGCGTGGCTTCAATTCTGACTCAGTCTCTTGGGCAAATAAGGATTGAACAAGCCATTCTTGGACCCTCCTGCACCATCAGCTGGAGAAAGACTGTATTTAACCATGCTTGGACTCTCCAAGCAGCGCACAGGAGAAGCTTGCAATCTGGTATACAATACTACTGCTTTTTATTTTACCTGATAAGACATTTCCAGAGAAATACTATCCATTGCTATCTAGTTAAGCTGTGGGGGCCTCTTGATATAAATCTAGCTTTCTTATGCTAAACCAATTTCACGGATTGCACTGAATAGCCTTTCTCAAGACTTTCCTTTATCCTTTATCGTATCTTTTATCCAGTGCAGATCCACCTCTTCTATTCTCACCCCAGCCTTTTAAAAAAAGCATGTTATTCATACTCAGTGAAAGAATGCTAAATTATAATTAATATATTCTGTACTTCCATCACCACACTTTCCCACTTTCCCTGCTAAAATTTGCAACCTATTTTTTTTCTTGAAAAAGTTTACCATTTTGCTCTGTACAAAAAGAGTAGCTCTTATCCTGGTCAAAGTTGGAGGTTGTACTGCACCAGAGATTCCCATCATGACGTCCTTCGGAAGTGCACGAATAGAAAGTCCTTCCATGATATGTGAATGGGAAAACGCAAGGATCTCCATTGGAATTGCCACCGTAGGTTTGGGTCACAGCTTTAAAACATAGAATACCATTATAATTATATAAGATTATTTGGTTTCAGAAAAATATTTAATATTTAGCATTTAAATAAAAATACCATATAGTGAAACTTCAGTTTTTCAAATCAATGGGATTGTGGTCCCTGTCTTGAAGTATGTCATTTCAGTAGCTGACATAGATTGAATAATGTCACTACACAAATGATTCAAATTATATTGTTGTTGTTAGTCACGAAGTCGTGTCCCATCCATCATGACCTCATGGACAACATTCCTCCAGGCCTTCCTGTCCTCTACCATCCCCAGGAGTCCATTTAAGCTAAAACTGACTGCTTCAGTGACTCCATTCGGCCACATTCTCTTGTCGTCCCCTTCTTTTGCCCTCTATCTCCAGTGAATCCTTCCTTCTCATTAGGTGGGAAATTATATTACTTGCATCAAATTACATTATTTGTATGATAAATTCATTACATAAAAATAAAATACAGTGGAAATGCTATCAAAGTCTGTTGTAGTCCAAAACAATTTCAAGATTTCATTGTCTCTTTGTATATGGGTGTGGGTTTAGCTGCAGAGGGGGTTTGTACATAAGAAAAAGTCACAGTTCTGGTTGGCTTTGAAGGGAGGAAGATAATAGTATCCAAAACCAACCACACACTAAATTATCTTCACATCAAATCCATTGAAATCATGTAGGCTTAATTGTATAAAGGCCAGACTCATCACATAACCTTGTATAAATGATGCTAATCACTTGTTTTTTTACAGTAGTGACCTTCAGTCCAGCTTATGCCCATCAATTAGAAACATGCATTATCATAGGGTAAATGACTGAAATATCTTTTATATGCCAATAAATATTGAAATATATGTCCTACCTGTTTCCTGGCAGCTGATTCCATTGCCCAGACAAGTACATAGCATATGTTGGCTTCCCTGTGCCTTAAGCCACTGCATTCCCAAAATATACATCATACCACTGTCAGTTACACAATGTCCAGAAGGAGCAGGCTGGGGCTGGGGTTGGTAAAGTGCAGTTCGTACATCTGTGATAGTTGCAGATGCACTGCCTACATATAAAAAAGCAATGATGTTTTGCAAGTCATTAAGAAATACACACACACACACACACAACCTTGATTAAGGTTGGTTACGATTACTTTTACCCTGTTTTTAATCACTGTTAGCCATCCAATCATGAATTTGAAATGGGCAGCTATATAATACTATGGATGAATGGACAGACATAATCTTGATAGTCTTCTGAATCATGCAATCTGTTGTAGTTAAATTACCGTAATGTGAAACTTCCAACATTAATACTGTTTTTACCATTTTGACTGGAACCAAATGCGTAATCCAAATTGTCCTCTCAACATCCTAGCAAAGCTGAATTTCTACTGGGAATGCAACAATACTTTTTAATCAGTTTGCTCTCGGATTATCAGAAGGTAACAAAACATTTACACTCATGTTAATAAGCGCCAGTTAATTTATCTTCCAACCCATTGCAGAGTGAAAGAGTCCAATTTTACATATCCCCTGGAAGAGCCAGCCTCTGCTTATACACAGGTAGCAAAGGGAGAAAAGTGTTCCGGGTCTCCATCAGCCACTGGTTCCACTGTCAAATTACTTTTATAGTTAGGATATTTTTCAGAATTTTCTACTGGAATCTGCCTTCCTGTAACTATATTAAGAAAAAGCCTTTTTCTCTGTAGCCGATTTCTAGGAAGACAATTTTTTTAAAAAATCAGAGGGCAACCTTTGGATTTAAAATACATTTAGATTAATGAACATTCTTTTTCACTGAAAAGCCCATTAAACTGTTCTACTGGATTATATTAATGATCATTTATCTATTCTGCAGTTCATCAAAACAAATTCCAGAGTTGCCAAAATGCTTCCCCTATTATTGATAACTTAACTAGCACATTCCATTCTGTGGGTAATTGAATCTGTACTTTCAGTCTTTGATTAAGCTCTCATCATTCCAAAGTCAAGCCTGCCAAACAGGAAGAGGCTTTGTGATGCTAGCAACCTTAGATGTGGGGTTTTGCCAAACTTCCATTAGTTGGCATTTTTAAAATTATATTGGCTTTGTAGTTGTTTTATAGATTACATTGAGTTATTTCAGATTATAACACAATTTGAATATTTTGAATTTCACTTTGAATGTATGATTTCCCAGGGTAATTTTTATAAAGGCAAGTAAAGAAGGAATAAACATCCAACTTCATCCAGATATATTGCTTACCTATGCCTGTGGCTTGTAAAGAGGAATGCCTTTCACATTTCCATTCCCCTCTGCCATTCCCTGTGCAGATGCATTGAAGTAGATTTCCTCTGTTATCCTTCTTGCTCCAGGTA